>NW_024404417.1:353816-707633 GCF_905171775.1 Rana temporaria | reverse complement strand
AGAGAGAGGGAGTGAGTCTATGGGGGGAGCACAGCATAGTACATGACATGGGGGGTAATAGCACAGCACAGTACATGACATGGTGAGCACTGCCTGGAGCCCTCTGATGTGGCCCGCGACCTCCTGCTCTGGAATAGTCGGTTGACAAGCCCAGATTGCCGGTTGCCAACCCGCCATACCGCAGCATCAGTGTTGTGAATGGTGGTGGTAGAGGAAGAAAGCGGCTGCGGAGCAGAGCCCCATAAGCCCAACCAAATGGGACTCTCAATTCACCTCTATAGAGCGACAGATGTCCGTTTACGCCCGCCTACCTCCAATCCAAAAAACAAAAGGGAATTCGTCCCCTTCCATCTGGGCGAATCGGAGGACCTATAGAGTAGCCGTGACCTGTCATCCGCCCGCTCCGCTCACTGGGGCCCGTGACTGGTTACCAATTTGCTTAAGTGGCCCTCGCTCTTCAAAAGTTTGGGCACCCCTGACTTAGACCTACAGGTGAGCCTAGATTAAGGCCTAGATTAAGGGTCACCTGGAGGTGCAACAAATATCTCCTAAACCTCCACGGTTAAGGAGATATTTTCCCCAAAATGGGCACCGATGTCTATGGCACATGTGCGCTGTAGACAACGGCGCAGGTGCACTGAGTGTGGCGTTAGTGAAGGCGATCATGCCGTCCTGAGGCGGACTGACCATTCGGGCACTTGGGCACTGCATGAGGGCTCCATGCCACTAGGGGGCCCCATCAGGGTTGCCAGCCTCAGTAAAACCAGGGACAGTCCCAAGATTATAACTGCCCCGTATCTCCAGTAGGGATGAGCCGAACACCCCCCCCGTTCGGTTCGCACCAGAACCTGCGAACACACCAAATGTTCGTGTGAACTTTAGAACCCCGTTAAAGTCTATGGGACTCGAACATTTGAAATCTAAAGTGCTAATTTTAAAGGCTAATATGCAAGTTATTGTCCTAAAAAGTGTTTGGGGACCCGGGTCCTGCCCCAGGGGAGTGTTTGGGGACCGGGGTCCTGCCCCAGGGGAGTGTTTGGGGACCGGGGTCCTGCCCCAGGGGAGTGTTTGGGGACCCGGGTCCTGCCCCAGGGGAGTGTTTGGGGACCCGGGTCCTGCCCCAGGGGAGTGTTTGGGGACCCGGGTCCTGTCCCAGGGGAGTGTTTGGGGACCCGGGTCCTGCCCCAGGGGAGTGTTTGGGGACCCGGGTCCTGTCCCAGGGGAGTGTTTGGGGATCCGGGTCCTGCCCCAGGGGAGTGTTTGGGGACCCGGGTCCTGTCCCAGGGGAGTGTTTGGGGACCCGGGTCCTGGCCCAGGGGAGTGTTTGGGGACCCGGGTCCTGTCCCAGGGGAGTGTTTGGGGATCCGGGTCCTGTCCCAGGGGAGTGTTTGGGGACCCGGGTCCTGGCCCAGGGGAGTGTTTGGGGACCCGGGTCCTGTCCCAGGGGAGTGTTTGGGGACCCGGGTCCTGCCCCAGGGGAGTGTTTGGGGACCCGGGTCCTGCCACAGGGGAGTGTTTGGGGACCCGGGTCCTGCCCCAGGGGAGTGTTTGGGGACCCGGGTCCTGCCCCAGGGGACATGTATCAATGCAAAAAAAAGTTTTAAAAACGGACGTTTTTTTCAGGAGCAGTGAATTTAATAATGCTAAAAGTGAAACAATAAATGTGAAATATTCCTTTAAATTTCGTACCTGGGGGGGGTGTAAAGTATGCCTGTGAAGTAGCGCATGTTTCCCATACATAGAACTGTCCCTGCACAAAGTGTCATTTCTGAAAGGAAAAAAGGCATTTAATCACTTGAGGCCCGCACTATAGCCCAATGACGGCTACAGCGCAGACCTGAATATCCAGGAGGACATCAATTGACGTCCGCCCCTTTCCTCGTTCCCCGCGCACACTTCCGAGCACGCAGCGGGGAAACTCTGTGCTGGCCGTGTCAATCACAGATCACCGTGAACGGCCAATCGGAGTGGCCGTTTGGTATGCGATCTGTGCGGCCAATGAGAGATGATCTCATATGTAAACATATGAGATAATTTCTCATTCCCGGCTCTCACAGATCCACGTCCTGTCAGGGAGAGAGGAGACCGATCTGTGTCTCTTGTACATAGGGACACAGCATCGGTCACCCCCCTCAGTCACCCCCCTTCCCCCACACAGTTAGAACACAATACAGGTACACATTTAACCCCTTCCTCACCCCCTAGTGTTAACCCCTTCCCTGCCAGTCACATTTATACAGTAATTAGTGCATATTTATAGCACTGATCGCTGTATAAATGTGAATGGTGCCAAAAATGTGTCAAAAGTGTCCGATGTGTTCGCCATAATGTCGCAGTCCCAATAAAAATCGCAGATCGCCGCCATTACTAGTAAAAAAAATAAATAAAATTCTGTCCCCTATTTTGTAGGCACTATGGGCCAGATTCACATACATTTGCGGCCGTGTAACGTAACCCGTTTACGATACACCGCCGCAAGTTTCCACAAATCACTTACCTGGAAACTTGCGGCGGTGTATCGTAAATGCGTCCGGCGCAAGGCGGGCCAATTCAAATGGGCGTGTGCCATTTTAATTAGGCGCGGACCTACTGCGCATGCTCCCTTTCGCAATTCCCGTCGTGCTTTGCGCGCCGTGACGTCATTTTTTTCGAACGGCGACGCGCGTAGCGTCATTCCGTATTCCCGGACGGCTTACGCAAACGACGTTCATTTTTTAATTTCGACGTGGGAACGATCGGCCATACATTTTTACAGCAATACGATTGCTGTGTAAAGTTAGGGCAGGTCAAATAGCGACTAACTTTGTGACGGGAAACTAGACTAGCGGCGACGTAGCGAACGCGAAAATCCGTCGTGAATCGCCGTAACTCCTAATTTGCATACCCGACGCTGGTTTACGACGCAAACTCCCCCCAGCGGCGACCGCGGTACTGCATCTTAAGATCCGACAGTGTAAAACAATTACACCTGTCGGATCTTAGGGCTATCTATGCGTAACTGATTCTATGAATCAGCCGCATAGATACTCTGAGAGATGCGACGGAGTATCTCCGCTGTGAATCTGGCCCTATAACTTTTGTGCAAACCAGCCGCTTATTGCATTTTTTTTTACCAAAAATATGTAGAAGAATACGTATCGGCCTAGACTGAAATTTTTTTTTTTTTTTTTTTTAAATTGGGATATTTTTTTTTTTTTTTTTTAATTTACGTACTTTTTTGTTTATAGCGCAAAAAATAAAAACCGCAGAGGTGATCAAATACCACCAAAAGAAAGCCCTGTTTGTGGGAAAAAAAGGACGTCAGTTTTGTTTGGGAGCCACGTCGCTCGACCGCGCAATTGTCTGTTAAAGCGACGCAGTGCCGGAAGCTGAAATTTCACCTGGGCAGGAGGGGGGCCCAGTAAGCAAGTGGTTAAAAATGACTCGCGGCTAGAATTCATTCATTGAAAAAATAAAAATAAAGCGTGGGGTTCCCCCCAAATTTTATTGCCAGGCCCTTCAGGTCTGGTGTGGATTTTAAGGGGAACTCCACCCCAAATTAAAAAAAAAAATGGCGTGGGAGTTCCCCCAAAAATCCACACCAGACCCCTTATCCGAGCACGTTGACCTGGCCGGCCGCAGAAAAGAGTGCCCATCAATGCAACCTCACAAATGCTGTCCACTGTCCCCAGATTGACCACACTGTCCCCGGATTGACCACACTGTCCCCGGATTGACCACACTGTCCCTGGATTGACCACACTGTCCCCGGATTGACCACACTGTCCCCGGATTGACCACACTGTCCCTGGATTGACCACACTGTCCCCGGATTGACCACACTGTCTCCGGATTCACCACACTGTCCCCGGATTGACCACACTGTCCCCAGATTGACACACTGTCCCCAGATTGACCACACTGTCCCCGGATTGACACACTGTCCCCAGATTGACACACTGTCCCCAGATTGACCACACTGTCCCCAGATTGACCACACTGTCCCCAGATTGACCACACTGTCCCCGGATTGACACACTGTCCCCGGATTGACACACTGTCCCCAGATTGACACACTGTCCCCAGATTGACCACACTGTCCCCAGATTGACCACACTGTCCCCGGATTGACCACACTGTCCCCGGATTGACCCACTGTCCCCAGATTGACCACACTGTTCCCAGATTGACCACACTGTCCTCGGATTGACCACACTGTCCTCGGATTCACCACACTGTCCCCAGATTGACACACTGTCCCCAGATTGACCACACTGTCCCCGGATTCACCACACTGTCCCCAGATTGACACACTGTCCCCAGATTGACACACTGTCCCCAGATTGACCACACTGTCCCCAGATTGACACACTGTCCCCGGATTCACCACACTGTCCCCAGATTGACACACTGTCCCCGGATTCACCACACTGTCCCCGGATTCACCACACTGTCCCCGGATTCACCACACTGTCCCCGGATTCACCACACTGTCCCCGGATTCACCACACTGTCCCCGGATTCACCACACTGTCCCCGGATTCACCACACTGTCCCCGGATTCACCACACTGTCCCCGGATTCACCACACTGTCCCCGGATTCACCACACTGTCCCCGGATTCACCACACTGTCCCAGGATTCACCACACTGTCCCCGGATGTCATTTTAAAAATCTGGTCTTCTTAGTGTAAGAGAAACATTTTACATTTTCACAGCTCTACATTTATTTTATATTCAGAGCAGAAAGAGGAAGTGTCATCCCTGCAAGAAATAATCACTTACCAGAAGATGGGGGAGGGTGAGAATAACACTTTCCAAATATAGAGGTGGTGACCCGGCCAGAGGGGCCCCTGACATCTCAAGCAGGGGGGCCCCTGACATCTCAAGCAGGGGGGCCCCTGACATCTCAAGCAGGGGGGCCACTGACATCTCAAGCAGGGGGGCCACTGACATCTCAAGCAGGGGGGCCACTGACATCTCAAGCAAAGGGGCCACTGACATCTCAAGCAGGGGGGCCCCTGACATCTCAAGCAGGGGGGCCACTGACATCTCAAGCAGGGGGGTCACTGACATCTCAAGCAGGGGGGCCACTGACATCTCAAGCAGGGGGGGCCACTGACATCTCAAGCAGAGGGGCCACTGACATCTCACACAGGGGGGTCCCTGACATCTCAAGCAGGGGGGCCACTGACATCTCAAGAAGGGGGGGCCACTGACATCTCAAGCAGAGGGGCCCTGACATCTCAAGCAGGGGGGCCACTGACATCTCAAGCAGAGGGGCCCCTGACATCTCAAGCAGGGGGGGCCCCTGACATCTCAAGCAGGGGGGCCCCTGACATCTCAAGCAGAGGGGCCACTGACATCTCACACAGGGGGGTCCCTGACATCTCAAGCAGGGGGGGCCGCTGACATCTCAAGCAGAGGGGCCACTGACATCTCAAGCAGGGGGGCCACTGACATCTCAAGCAGGGGGGCCACTGACATCTCAAGCAGAGGGGCCACTGACATCTCAAACAGAGGGGCCACTGACATCTCAAGAAGGGGGGCCGCTGACATCTCAAGCAGGGGGGCCACTGACATCTCAAGCAGGGGGGGCCCCTGACATCTCAAGCAGAGGGGCCACTGACATCTCAAGCAGGGGGGGCCGCTGACATCTCAAGCAGAGGGGCCACTGACATCTCAAGCAGGGGGGCCACTGACATCTCAAGCAGGGGGGGGCGCTGACATCTCAAGCAGGGGGGGCCGCTGACATCTCAAGCAGGGGGGGCCACTGACATCTCACGCAGGGGGGGCCACTGACATCTCACACAGGGGGGGCACTGACATCTCACACAGGGGGGGGCCCTGACATCTCAAGCAGGGGGGCCCCTGACATCTCAAGCAGGGGGGCCCCTGACATCTCAAGCAGAGGGGCCACTGACATCTCAAGCAGAGGGGCCACTGACATCTCAAGCAGGGGGGCCCTGACATCTCAAGCAGGGGGGCCACCGACATCTCAAGAAGGGGGGGCCACTGACATCTCAAGCAGGGGGGCCACCGACATCTCAAGCAGGGGGGGCCACCGACATCTCAAGCAGAGGGGCCACTGACATCTCAAGCAGAGGGGCCACTGACATCTCAAGCAGAGGGGCCACTGACATCTCAAGCAGGGGGGCCACTGACATCTCAAGCAGGGGGGCCACTGACATCTCAAGCAGGGGGGCCCCTGACATCTCAAGCAGAGGGGCCACCGACATCTCAAGCAGAGGGGCCACCGACATCTCAAGCAGAGGGGCCACCGACATCTCAAGCAGAGGGGCCACCGACATCTCAAGCAGAGGGGCCACCGACATCTCAAGCAGAGGGGCCACCGACATCTCAAGCAGGGGGGGCACTGACATCTCAAGCAGGGGGGGCACTGACATCTCAAGCAGGGGGGCCACCGACATCTCAAGCAGGGGGGGCACTGACATCTCAAGCAGAGGGGCCACTGACATCTCAAGCAGGGGGGGCACTGACATCTCAAGCAGGGGGGGCACTGACATCTCAAGCAGGGGGGGCACTGACATCTCAAGCAGGGGGGGCACTGACATCTCAAGCAGGGGGGGCACTGACATCTCAAGCAGGGGGGCCACCGACATCTCAAGCAGGGGGGGCACTGACATCTCAAGCAGGGGGGGCACTGACATCTCAAGCAGGGGGGGCCACTGACATCTCAAGCAGGGGGGCCACCGACATCTCAAGAAGGGGGGGCCACTGACATCTCAAGCAGGGGGGCCACCGACATCTCAAGCAGGGGGGGCCACCGACATCTCAAGCAGAGGGGCCACTGACATCTCAAGCAGAGGGGCCACTGACATCTCAAGCAGAGGGGCCACTGACATCTCAAGCAGGGGGGCCACTGACATCTCAAGCAGGGGGGCCACTGACATCTCAAGCAGGGGGGCCCCTGACATCTCAAGCAGAGGGGCCACCGACATCTCAAGCAGAGGGGCCACCGACATCTCAAGCAGAGGGGCCACCGACATCTCAAGCAGAGGGGCCACCGACATCTCAAGCAGAGGGGCCACCGACATCTCAAGCAGAGGGGCCACCGACATCTCAAGCAGGGGGGGCCACTGACATCTCAAGCAGAGGGGCCACTGACATCTCAAGCAGGGGGGGCACTGACATCTCAAGCAGGGGGGGCACTGACATCTCAAGCAGGGGGGCCACCGACATCTCAAGCAGGGGGGGCACTGACATCTCAAGCAGGGGGGGCACTGACATCTCAAGCAGGGGGGGCACTGACATCTCAAGCAGGGGGGGCACTGACATCTCAAGCAGGGGGGCCACCGACATCTCAAGCAGGGGGGGCACTGACATCTCAAGCAGGGGGGGCACTGACATCTCAAGCAGGGGGGGCCACTGACATCTCAAGCAGGGGGGGCATTGACATCTCAAGCAGGGGGGCCACCGACATCTCAAGCAGGGGGGCCACTGACATCTCAAGCAGGGGGGGCACTGACATCTCAAGCAGGGGGGGCACTGACATCTCAAGCAGGGGGGGCCACTGACATCTCAAGCAGAGGGGCCACTGACATCTCAAGCAGGGGGCCACCGACATCTCAAGCAGGGGGGGCCACTGACATCTCAAGCAGGGGGGGCCACTGACATCTCAAGCAGGGGGGCCACTGACATCAAGAGCAGGGGGGCCACTGACATCAAGAGCAGGACCCAAGGTCACCAACATTAGGAGTGAGTTCAGCAGATCTCCTGTGTGTTCATTCATTCAGCAGATCTCCTGTGTGTTCATTCATTCATTCAGCAGGGAGAAGGTCTTTTATTGCGTCTTAAAGTGCAACATTAACAATATACAATCCTGATTCCAATATGTCATACCACAGACCCCATATCCACCGGAACAAGGAGGTGTTGAGATCATCATCTGTATCCAGGGCCGGCTTTTGGGGTGTGCGAGCTGTGCGGCCGCACAGGGCACCATGAGCAACAGGGGCGCCGTGCGGCCATCACAGCTCGCAGAATGTGAGTCGCAGTCAGTTACTCACATGATCATCACAGGAGTCCGACTCCTACGAGTCACAGCAGCAGGCGCTGCCAGGTCCCCCTGCCCTGGGACTGGGTGAAAAGCAACGCATCGGCTGCGGCACCTGAAAATGGCTGCTGCCAGCCCCGACAGGCACACTGCTCATGCGCCGCCGCTGTTCGGAGTCGGGAAAGCCCGAAAACGCTTGGCTATTCTCGTGCAGACGGCACATGTGCAGTGCCGTCTAAGCGCCGGGCGGCGCCATTTTTAAATGCAAAGCCGCACCGTCCACCGAAAGGGAAGTCCCACTGAGCCCCTGGCCCTGCATGCATCTACTATTGCATTTGCACATATATTGGGCCAGATTCACGTACCTCGGCGCATCTTTTCGCGGGCGTAGCGCATCGCATTTACACTATGCCGTCGAAACTTAGGCCTTGTACTCACGAGCAGACATGTCCGATTAAAACCGGTCCGCGGACCGTTTTCATCGGACATGTCTGCCCGGGGACTTCTGTTCGATGGCTGTACACACCATCGAACAGAGGTCCGCGCGTAAACAATACGCGGGGCGTATCCGCGGTGTCGCCGCGACAATGACGCGGCGACGTGGGCGGCCTGCCTTTAAAATGCTTCCACGCATGCGTCGAAGTCATTCGAAGCATGCGAGGGATGGCGGGCGGCAGGACATGTACGGTAGGTCTGTACAGACGACCGTACATGTCCGGGCGGACAGGTTTCCAGCGGACTGTTTTAAAGCAAGTCCAGGAAATAGTTGTCCGCTGGAAACCTGTCTGATCCGCCCGAAAATGGTCCGCTCGTGCCTACACACGGCCAAACATGCCTGCTGAAACTGGTCCGCGGACCAGTTTCAGCAGACATGTTTGGTCGTGAGTACGGGGCCTAAGAGAGGCAAGCAGCCTATTCAGCAAGCAAATGCGCGCTGCGATACGCCATCGTAACTTAAATTAGACGTCGTAAGCCGACGTAATTCAAAGTGGGAAGGAGGTGGGCGTGATCCATTTAAATGAAGCGTGACCCCATGCAAATAAAGGGCCGAACGAACGGCGCATGCGCCGTCACGTGATAGCATGTCCCGCATCCCACTGCGCATGCGCACAACTTCGCCTATCATATCCCCCCGAGATAAGCCGGCCCACCCGTTGACCCCGGGTATAAAGACGCCCAGACATGCGCCCGTCCAGCGCAAAAGTACACCAGCAGCTTTGGTTGGTTTGGTGTGGCTACTTTTGTGTTGTTTTTTGGGAAAAACATGTCTGAAGCAGCAGTGCCTAAAGAAAGGAGGCTTAAAAATTTCTCCAGACAGGAGAGGGCGATAATTATCGATGCCATGGTAAGGCACAACAAGTACCTCCATGGTTCGGAAAGTGGCTCGACCAGCGAGGTCCGTAAGGATCAGATCCTTGCTGAGATAGTAGCGGAGGTCAGTGCCCTTGGCCATGAGGAACGGACCCCAGAAAAAATTGCCAAAAAAATTAATGACTAGACATGTGCACAGCAAAAATTTTCGTTTATTTCTGTTTCGTTTCTGTTCGTTTATCGTGATTCGTAACGAGTCGTAATTTCGTAAGACGTTAGTTATCGTATTCGTACTCTTTAGTATTTTCGTAACACTCTTTTTTCCGTTTTCTGTTTTTTTCTGTTAGTTTATTTTTCGTTGAATCGAGATTCGTATTTTCGTTATATTTTGTATTCTGCCGCGTTCGTATTTTTAAAATGATTTTATTCGTTCCTTCGTTTTTACGTTAGTTTAATTTTCGTTGTTTTGTTATTCGTATTTATATTATATTTTCCATCATGCCGCATTCGTATTTTCGTAAAGAAATATATTTTCGTTGCTTTATGATCATTCGTATTTTCATGTCTAATTTCCTTTGATTGTAAAAACGTACTTTTGTAGATTTTATTGCATTCGTAATTCTGTTAGAATACATTTTACGTTTATTCGACACACTACTCGTCGTAATTTTGTAATTCGGATTTTACTGTGATTGACTTGACTGTCTTAGTTAGCACACACACACACCCTGTCTAGAATGAAGTCTGACGTAGAAGAAAACTAAAATATGTCAGATATTACAAATACAAATCTAGAAATTAGATGCACTGCAGTCTAACACAGAAAAAGACACAATGAGCCAGGAGGTAATGAGAAAGAAGCTCATTGGGGGAAGGAACAAACCTCTTCAGAGGAAAGGGACAGCGCTCAGTGGCTATTGGTCAGAAATATTTCAGTACTAACGAAAGCTAATTTACATTATTTTGTATTTTCGTTGTTTTCATTTCAGTTTTCCGAAGATCCGTAATTTATTTTTCGTTAGTTTTGATTTTCGTTTTTTAGTCTTTGTTCGGCATTTCGTTTTCTTTTCGGTCTTCGAATATTAGTAAGTTTGCATTTTCGTTCATTTTGTTTTTCGTAATTATTATTTTTTTTTGGGTTCGGTATTTTCGTTGTTTCTATGTTTTCGTTTCTTTCTTCTTTCGTATCTTCGTTGTTTTCCATATTCGTTATTTTGAAAATATCGTTATTCGTTATTAATTGCGCTAAACCATTCGTTCATTCGTATGTTAACGAATCAACTAAAATAACGAAAAATGACGGAAAACGTATTCGTAACTTAAAAAATTGCACATGCCTATCAATGACCTGCGGCGTCTCGTGAAGGAGAAGGTGGTAAAGATGAGGAGGCACAGAAGGGGCACCGGAGGTGGACCAGCCTTGAACATCACCCTGACACCTGATGAGCAGGTCATAGCCAGGTGCCTGGAAAGGGAGCAGGTGGAGGGCCTGGAGGGATTTGAGTCTGTTGATCAGCCCTTGAGGACAGGTGAGTGTGTTTTATCTTTTATCTGGTGTGTAGCATGTGTGGGGGGGGGGGAGGGAACATGTGACAAGTGTGTGGGTCCTCCAACATGTGAATGTTTTGTGTCATCCACAGATGTGCAGGATGAAGCGGGCCCATCCTCGGCTGCTGGACGACCCACCACATCCCATGATGCCAGTGTCCACACCTCTCCTTTAGAGGAAGTAGAGGAGGAGCACGGGGACCTGGAGGATGGAATTTACCTGGGGGACGAGACCCCCATCCCAGGACCCTCCCATACCTCCACCTCCATAGGGGATAGCCCCCCAAGGGCCTCCAACTTCAGGGGAACCCCCCCAAGGCCCTCCTCAAATGTGGGAACCCCCCCCAAGGCCCTCCTCAAATGTGGGAACCCCCCCAAGGGCATCCACCCTTTTGGGAAGCCCCTCCTCCATAAGGGAAGTGCCCTCGAGGGCATCCCCATACAGTAGGCCCCAAGCCACACCTGCACCCAGGAAGGCTACTAGAAAGACCAGGGATGATCCAGAGTGCCTAGAAGCCACTTTATCAAGGGACCAGGCCAGGCAGACCCAGCATGTTGGTTCTGTGGCGTGTGATATGCACCGGGTGGCAGCCAGCCTGGCCTCCATGCAGCAGACCCAGGCTGCTTACACTGCCGCCATGACTGAAAATGTGCAGGAGGTCAGTGTCAACAGCAGTGCACTGGTGACCTGCGTGAGTGAGCTGGAGGCCACAAATACAGGCCTTGTGGCAGAAGTGAGGAGCCTGGGAGTGGCCAAACAGGCCAATACAGCAGCCATTGAGGCGGTGGGGACTCAAACAAATGCGGTCCTCACATGCATAGCCGTGGCTTTGGAGGGAATCCAGGCAGCCAGGGAGAGACCGGGGGATGTTCCTCCTCCCAATGACCCACCCCCCCACCCGCGGCTGCCCCCAGGCAACAGAGGGTCAGGAGCCTTGGCACTAGGCGTAGCCCTCGTCAGGCCAGATGAGTGCCAGTTTCTTTATTTTTTTAATGTACTCGATATGAGTGTTATTATTTTCTTTGTATACTCGATATGAGTCTTATTATTTGATTATTAGACTCGATATGAGTCTTATTTTTTTTTTAGGGGTAAATTAATATATAGCAACATAATTGGAGCCTTGACGTGGCGTTGCTGCTCCCTAGTACCTTGTGCTGTACTTCGGTCTAATCCAATTTAATGGGGTTGTGGGGGGTGTGTGCTAGGGACCACAGTGGTGTGCATGCGTGCATTCTCCTTGTGCCATGATTAATGTGTGTTTAACATGAAAATAAGCCTTCTGTGAGGCATCTCCTGGCTGCTCTTCCCTCAGCAGACGGGGTAGCCTCGGTTAGGGGGGGACTGTGTGGCTCAGGGGTCAGGTCATCACGTAGCTCAATCTCCAGGCCCCTTCGCATGGCGTAGTTGTGCAGAATACAACATGCACCGATGATCTGGCACACAAAGTTTGGGGAATACAACAGGGTCCCCCCAGACTTATCCAGGCATCGGAAACGGGACTTCAGGAGGCCAAAGGTGCGTTCCACCACTCCACGGGTACGTGCGTGTGCTTCATTATATCTTCTCTCTCCTGGGGTTTGGGGATTCCGGAATGGGGTCATAAGATGGGGTCCAAGTGCATATGCAGAGTCACCTGGAAGGGAAAAGACAGGAGGATGTTAGTCATGCATGTGCCCCTCGTGATGTCTGCATCATGGGGGGGGACAGTCATGCCTGACACCCATGTCACTCACCAACCAGCCAGCTGTCCCCATACACGTTCTCTTCAAATTCTGTTGGGATGCTGCACTGACGGTATATGAAGCTGTCATGGCTGGATCCTGGGTGTTTGGCACGGACGTGCCATATGAGGCATTGGGCATCGATTGAATGCCAGTGCTTCCGATTGCGGTATATGTGCTCTGTGTCACGGGGGAGCTGTAGTGCCACATGGGTGCAATCAATGGCCCCCACGGTGCTTGTGAATCTGGCAATTTTGTAGAAATCTGTCCTTGCCTTCACCTGCTGGACCTCCTGGGTGGGTCTGAAGATGTGATTGGACATGCGTCTCAGGATTGCAGGGACAACCTGGTGCACACATCTGCTCATGGTGGATTGTGACATCCCAGACACAATTCCACTTGTTCTTTGAAAAGATCCAGTGGCCAGGAAATGGAGTGTTGCCAGTACCTTCACCAGTGGCTGCACTGCATGTACGCGGTGTGTCTGGCTGGTGATGTCATCCTGCAGGGTTCTGACTATTTCCAGGATGGCTTCAGTGTCAAATCTGAACAAGCGATACACCTCCGATTCCCCCATGGCAAAGACGTTCATGCGCTTTCGGTATATCCTCTCCTGTGCCCTCCTCCTCCTCCTACGTGCCCGTAGACGCAGTAGTGCTATGACCACGGCTGCCCCTGACATGTTGGCACACAGATGTGTTGTCCAGCAAGTGTGGTTGCTCAGCTCCTCTGTCACGCTGCTGCTGTTGCTGCTCTCCAGCTGACCTGTGCAAGTCTGGTGCAAAGTTACCCCTGCTTTTATGAGGGGTAACTTTAGACCGGGCGTGCAGCTTACGCGCACCGCGCCTAGCCTGCGCCGATCAAACGTACGCATGAGAATCGGCATATCTCCCTCATTTGCATAATTGAATAGGAAATCAATGGGAACGAAAGATGCGCCCAGCCTAAATATGCGCCTAAGTTCCGCCGGCGAAGGACAGTTACATCGGACGGATGAAGCCAATTAACGCGCGTATCTGCTTCTGTGGGTACGGCGCATAGATACGACGGCGCACATTTACATGTACGCCGCGCATCTCGAGATACACCGTCGTATCTCTTTGTGAATCTGGCCCATTATCTCTAAAAAACAGTGGCCCAGATTCAAGAAGCAATTGCGCCTGTGTAACCATAGGTTACACAGGCGCAATTGCTTACTTGCTCCGGCGTACCGAATGCTCCTGATTCAGGAACATCGTAAAGCCGACTGCAGCCTAAGATCTGCGTGGCATAAGGCTCTTATGCCCGCATATTTTAGGCTGCATTCTTGCGATGACCGCTAGGGGGCGCTCCCATTGTGCTCAGTGTATAGTATGCAAATTGCATACTAACACCGATTCACAACGTTGCGCGAGCCCTGCGTACGCAAGTTACGTCGTTTCCGTACGGCGTGTTTAGCGTAAGGCTGCCCCTTCTATTAGCAGGGGCAGCCAATGCTAAAGTATACCCGTCGTTCCCGCGTCGCGAAATTTGAATTTCACGTCATTTGCGTAAGTGATTCGTGAATGGCGCTGGACGCCATTCACGTTCACTTGGAAGCAAATGACGTCCTTGCGACGTCATTTGCCGCAATGCACGTCGGGAAAGTTTCCCGACGGAGCATGCGCTCTACGCTCAGCGCGCCTAATTTAAATGATTCCCGCCCCCTACGGGATCATTTACATTAGGCGCCCTTATGCAGGGCAAGTTTACACACGCAATTTACGGAGCTACTGCTCCGTGAATCGCGGGTAGCGCAGGAAATTTGCGGGGGCGCAGGCCAAAAACGCTGCCCTGCGCCTCCGTAAAAAAGGGGCAAATCTACCTGAATCCGGGCCAATGTTAAAAAGATTGCACTGTTAGCTGTTTTTTACTGTGTTTAATGTATTTAATATACATCATTGTTACCAGTCTATCCAGTTATTTATTATTGTAATTGTTTGCACACGCACTTAAATTAACTGTTATTAAAACAAATAATTTGTTACAAATATTTTTTTGTGTATGTTTCGGTGACTAGGGGGCGAGGGGTGAAGATGGGGGGGGGCACAGGATGAGCTCGCACAGGGCGCCTGAACACCTAAGGCCGGCCCTGTCTGTATCAACATGGGCACAAGGTACCTTGCAAGGCCTGAAAACATGGTACTTAGTAACTCTACTTCAGGGCTCAAAATTTCAAGTCCTGAGCTACTAGCCAGGCCTCAAGGGTTACTCGCCACCAGTTACCCCACCCATCCCCTACTCTGCCCCGCCCCGAATTCTACCCCTAATCACGCCCTCATAAATTATTTCATGAAATGACGCTTAAATGTTTTATGCAGAATTAAGTTACAAAAATAAATATTAACAACTTTATCAGTTCCCCTCAGCACAGCCTCACCAGTGCCCATCAATGCAGGCTCACCTGTGCCCATCAATGCAGCATGACCTGTGCCCATCAATGCAGCGTAACCTGTGCCCATCATTGCAGCCTCACCATGCATTGCAGCCTCACCATGCCCACCGTTGCAGCCTCACTGTGCCCCACATTGCAGCCTCACCTTGCCCCCATTGCAGCCTCACCATGCCCAAAATTGCAGCCTCACCGTGCCCAACATTGCAGCCTCACTCTGACCCCATTGCAGCCTCACTGTGTCCCCATTGCAGCCTCACTGTGCGGATTGCAGCCTCGCTATGCCCCTATTGCAGCTTCACTGTGCCCAACAATGCAGCCTCACTGTGCCCCCATTGCAGCATCACTGTGCCCAACATTGCAGACCCACTGTGCCCAACATTGCAGACTCACTGTGCCCTCATTGCAGTCTCAGAGTGTCAACCATTGCAGCCTGGCCATGCCCCCATTGCAGCTTCACCGTGCCCAACATTTCAGCCTCACCGTGTCCCAACATTGCAGCCTCACCGTGCCCCCATTGTAGACTCACTGTGCCCCCATTGTAGCCTCACTGTGCCTCATTGCAGCCTCACTGTGCCCCATTGCAGCCTCAATGTGCCCCCATTGCAGCCTCACTGTGCCCAACATTGCAGCCTCACTGTGCCCAACATTGCAGCCTCACTATGCCCAACATTGCAGCCTCACTGTGTTTCTGATCTGCTGTCGGCATAGTAGGCCCGAAAGGCAGCCACAATCTTATCTCCTTAGGGCCCTGGCTAGCAGTCGCCCGCATTTATTCCCATGCTCGTAAAGTTTATGAGAGATATGGCGTAAGTGAGTGAGTGAAAAACTTACATAGCGCAACACATGCGAACTGAATGGCCTCTGGGCGCTGTATCCATTTCATGGGTAAGGAACCCCTTGACCTCAGAAGAGATGGGTTTTAATCTTTCTCCTGAAGGCCAAGTGGTCTGACTCCAGTCGGATGGTGGTTGGTAGTGCATTCCACAGGCGAGGTCCCTGGACTGCAAATCTTCGATCTCCTTTGGACTTGTATCTGGCTTTGGGTATCTGGAGGAGGTTTTGATTGGTGGATCGCAGAATGCGATTGGTGTTATGGGCTTTTATTTTTTCGCATAGATATTGGGGGGCGTTTCCTTGAATACACTTATGTGTCATATGACATCCTATGGTATGGAAGAGGTTAATGGCTGTGTGTTGAGTTTTTTGTTATACAAGCTGTACACTCACTACACAACATTGGCCCAGATTCAGGTAGCAATTGCGCCTGCGTAACCATAGTTATGCAGCGCAATTGCTGACTTGCGCCGGCGTTACGAATGCTCCTGATTCAGAGAACTCGTTATGCCGACTGCAGCCTAAAATCTGCATGGCATAAGGCTCTTGTGCCACGCAGATTTTAGGCTGCATTCTAGCGATGACCGCTAGGGGGCGCTCCCATTGTGATCTGTGTATAGTATGCAAATTGCATACTAACACCGATTCACAACGTTGCGCGAGCCCTGCGTACGCAAATTACGTAGTTTGCGTACGTCGGGTTTCGCGTAAGGTTACACATCCTAATAGCAGGCGCAGCCAATGCTATAGGATACCCGGCGTTCCCGCGTCGCGACGTTCGAATTTTACGTCGTTTGCGTAAGTGAATCGTGAATGGCGCTGGACGCCATTCACGTTCACTTAGAAGCAAATGACATCCTTGCGACGTCATTTGCCGCAATGCCCGACGGAGCATGCGCTGTACGCTCGGCGCGGGAGCGCGCCTAATTTAAATGATTCCTGCCCCCGGCGGGATCATTTACATTGCGCGCGCTTATGCCGGGCAATTTTGCCGGCGCGCCCTCGCAATTTACGGAGCTACTGCTCCGTGAATCGAGGGCAGCGCAAATTATTTGCGGGGGCGCAGGGCAAAATCGTTGCCCTGTGCCTCCGCAAATAATGCGCAAGTCGTACCTGAATCCGGGCCATTGTAGATACAAAGTGTCATTTCTTCAGTGTTGTCACATGAAAAGATACAAGAAAAGATTTACAAAAATGTGTTTTCACCAGAGAAATGGAACAGAATACATTTTTACCTAAATTTATGAAGAAAGGTTCTTTTATTTGCAAACTTTTATAACAGAAACAAAGAAAAATGTGTTTGTTTTCTTTTGAATGTGAGACTTTCATTTATTGGGAAAAAATATCCCCTTGGTGATTAAAGGAATGTGGGACTTTGAATGAGGAAATTGACTTGTGGAGGTGGAGTGGTTGGTAAACATTATTTATTTGTAACAATGTTATAAAACAAGTAAAATAGTATTTTCATATATATACACGACATGAACATAAAGGATACATATATGTCAGCTTGGCAGCACATGAGAGATAATGAATATTGATAAAATGTAATACAAAGTATTTCCTATTACCTATTTACTCCCCTATTACTCCTATTACCCTATTTCTCCCCCTATTTACTCCCCTATTTCTCCCCTATTACTCCTATTACCCTATTTCTCCCCCTATTTACTCCCCTATTTCTCCCCCTATTTACTCCCCTATTTCTCCCCCTATTTACTCCCCTATTTCTCCCCTATCACTCCTATTACCCTATTTCTCCCCCTATTTACTCCCCTATTTCTCCCCTATCACTCCTATTACCCTATTTCTCCCCCTATTTACTCCCCTATTTCTCCCCCTATTTACTCCCCTATTTTTCCCCCTATTTACTCCCCTATTTCTCCCCCTATTTACTCCCCTATTTTTCCCCCTATTTACTCCCCTATTTCTCCCCCTATTTACTCCCCTATTTCTCCCCCTATTTATTCCCCCATTTCTCCCCTATCACTCCTATTACCCTATTTCTCCCCCTATTTACTCCCCTATTTCTCCCCCTATTTACTCCCCTATTTCTCCCCCTATTTACTCCCCTATTTCTCCCCTATTACTCCCCTATTTCCTATTACCTATTTACTTTCCTATTACCTATTTACTTACTATTTACTACTAATTGACTTGTGGAGGTGGAGTGGTTAGTAAACATTATGGGCCAGATTCACGTAGCTCAGCGGATCTATAGATCCGCTCGATCTACGTGAATTAAGATCCGCTCCCGCAAGTTTAGGAGGCAAGTGGCTAATTCACAAACCACTTACCTCCAAACTTGCGACGGCGGATCCTAAATCCCCCGGCGGAATTCAAATTCCGCGGCTAGGGGAGTGTACTATTTAAATCAGGCGCGTTCCCGCGCCGATTTAAATGCGCATGCGCCGTCCGGGGAATTTCCCGGTGTGCATTGCTCCCACTGACGTCGCTAGGACGTCAGTGGTTTCGCCGCTTACGTAAACGGCGTCCATCCGTATTCTAGAACGACTTACGCAAACGACGGTAAAAAATTTAAATTCGACGCGGGAACGTCGGCTATACTTAACATTGGCTGCCCTTGATGAAAGCAGTGGTAAGTATACGACGGGTACGCCGCTACGGAAACGTCGTGAATTTGCGTATCTCGCTGATTTACATATTATTTATCGTAAATCAGCGGGAACGCCCCCAGGGCCATTTTTAAATGGAAAAAAAGATCCGACAGTGTAACACAGTGTAACACTGTCAGATCTTAGCCCTATCTATGTGTATGTGATTCTATGAATGAGGCGCATAGATAGGACCAGTGTAAGTCAGAGATACGATGGGGGATCTGTAGATACCGGGAGATTCACCGTCGTATCTCTTTGTGAATCTGGCCCTATATATTCAAAATTCATTGAGTACTATGGCCTAGATTCGCGTAGGGCGGCTTTACGTTGTGCGGGCGTAGCGTATCGTATTTACGCTACGCCGCCGCAACTTAGAGAGGCAAGTGCTGTATTCACAAAGCACTTGCGTCCTAAGTTACGATGGTGTAGCGTAAATGGTCTGGCGTAAGCGTGCGTATTTCAAAGTAGGCAGGTCGTGGGCGTGTTGTATTTAAATGAGGCTTGACCTCATGATGATGCATGGCCGAATGAACAGCGCATGCTTAGTATCACGTCGTATTTACGCCCAAAGATACGCCGGCTCAATGCCTGTGACGTGAACGTAACCTACGCACAGCCCCATTCACGTAGGACTTACGTAAACGATGTAAAAAGATACGCTTGTTCCGACGTCCATACTTTGCATTGGCTGCACCACCTAGAGACCTACTTTATCTTTACGCCGGCGTATGTCTTACGTAAACAGCGTAACTAATTGCGACGGGCGTACGTACGTTCGTGAATCGGCGGATCTTGCTCATTTACATATTCGACGCGGAAAGCAACAGAAGCGCCACCTAGCGGCCAGCGTAAATATGCACCCCAAGATAGGAGACTTACGCTGCTCGTATCTTGGCCAAATCTATGCGTAACTGATTCTATGAATCAGGCGCATAGATACGACGGCGGCCATTCGGACTTACGACGGCGTATCTGGAGATACGCCGTCGTAAGTCTTTGTGAATCTGGGCCTATGTAACTATTAATGTGTATCTTTTTTTTTTTTTTGCGTGTTTCTCAGTATCCCGGGATGTGGAAGGATTACATCGCTGGATTTTTTTTTCTTTTTAAATAAAGGACTTGTCCCAAGCTGTGTAATTTTTTACACTTTTTTTTGGTGAAATGGTAGAGGTACAATGTACCCCGTTACCAATTCACATAGGGGGGGCCAGGATCTGGGGGTCCCTTTTGTTAAAGGGGGCTTCCAGATTATGATAAGCCCCCCAGCCCGCAGACCCCTACAACCACCGGGCAAGGGTTGTGGGGGTGAGGTCCTTGTCCCCATCAACATGGGGACATTGTGCTTTGGAGTCAGACCCCCAAAGCATCCTCCCCATGTTGAGGGCATGTGGCCTGGTACGGTTCAGGAGGGGGGACGCTCTCTCGTCCCTCTTTTCCTGCGGCCTGCCACAGGTTGCGTGCTCGGATAACGGTCTGGTATGGATTTTTAGGGGGAACTCCACACCGTTTTTTTTATTTTGTTGCGGGGTTCCCCTTAAAATCCATACCAGACCTGAAGGAAACCCCATGTGTGCGCTTTTTTACATTTTGGTTCAGGGTTCCCCTTTATATTCATACCAGACCCAAATGGCCTGGTAATAGACTGGGGGGGAGGGGGACCCATGCCATTTTCTTCAATGACTTTTATCTGTATTGTCGGGGCCGACAATTCATTATAGCCGTGAGTAGTTTTTAAATGACTTTTTTTCTTTTAGAAATGTAATTTTGTGCAGGGACAGTTCTAAACATGGGAAACATGCGCCACTTTACAGGCATACTATAAACACCCCCCAGGTATGAAATTTAAATGAATATTTCACTTTTATTGTTTCACTTTTAGCATTATTAAAATCACTGCTCCTAAAAAAACATCAGTTTTTAAAACTTTTTTTGCATTGATACATGTCCCCAGGGACAGGACCCGGGTCCCCAAACACTTTTTATGACAATAAATTGCATATTAGCCTTTAAAATGAGCACTTAGATTTCTCCCATAGACTTTACACTTTTTATGACAATAAATTGCATATTAGCCTTTAAAATGAGCACTTAGATTTCTCCCATAGACTTTTACAGGGTGTTTCGCGGCTTTTGAATTTGCCGCAAACACCCCTAATTGTTTGCTATTCGGCAAACAGGCGAACTTACATTCGACTTGAACATCGGGGTCATCCCTACCACCACTTATTTACTTGAACCCGGGATGGAGGTACATTTATTGTGCCTCATTTAAAGTCCCAAAACTCCCCCCTCTCTCAACAGTGGTGATTAAATGGCACTAAAAGAAAGCTCTATCTAGATAAATATTTCATACGTGTACAGTGTTGCTTAATTGAGTAATTGTCATTCAAAGTGTGACAGCGCTGAAAGCTGAAAATTGGCCTCGGCATGAAGGGGGTGAAAGTGTCTGGTATTGAAGTGGTTAAATAATCCCTGGTGATCCTGCCAAGAAAATCTTCCTTCGGGCTCTTCCTGTTACAGGGTGACAACGCTCTGTATCTGTTTCCCAATTGTGCTTCTGCGTTGTCACCCTGTCACACCGGCTTCCCATAGAGACTACAAGTGGTCTTTTCAAAACACATTGCACTGTAGCAAAGAGATAAAAAAGGAAAAAATAACATTTTACTAAAAAAATGGCAATCGGCTATGATACCTAAATACCATCCAGTTTGGGTTACATCCACTCGAGGTTCTTCTGGTTTCCTGTAAGAGATACATTTTAGCAGCTATAAATTTGTTGCATATTTGGGGTAGAAAGAGGAAGTGTCAGTCCTGCAAAAAATAACAACTTTTCTGAGAATGGAGGGGATGAGTATAACACCTTTCAAATAGAGGTGGAGACCTGGTGAGAGGGGCCCCTGTCTTACTAAAGCAGAGGGGCCAGTGACATTCCGAGCAGACGTTCCACTGATATTCTGAGCAGAGGAGCCACTGATATCCTGAGCAGACGTCCACTGATATCCTGAGCAGACGTCCACTGATATCCTGAGCAGACGTCCCACTGATATCCCGAGCAGAGGAGCCACTGATATCCTGAGCAGACGTCCCACTGATATCCCGAGCAGAGGAGCCACTGATATCCTGAGCAGACGTCCACTGATATCCTGAGCAGACGTCCACTGATATCCTGAGCAGACGTCCCACTGATATCCCGAGCAGAGGAGCCACTGATATCCTGAGCAGACGTCCCACTGATATCCTGAGCAGACGTCCACTGATATCCTGAGCAGACGTTCCACTGATATCCTGAGCAGACATTCCACTGATATCCTGAGCAGACATTCCACTGATATCCTGAGCAGACGTCCACTGATATCCTGAGCAGAGGAGCCACTGATATCCTGAGCAGACGTCCCACTGATATCCTGAGCAGACGTCCACTGATGTCCTGAGCAGACATTCCACTGATATCCTGAGCAGACGTCCACTGATATCCTGAGCAGAGGAGCCACTGATATCCTGAGCAGACGTCCCACTGATATCCTGAGCAGACGTCCCACTGATATCCTGAGCAGACGTCCCACTGATATCCTGAGCAGACGTCCCACTGATATCCTGAGCAGACGTCCCACTGATATCCTGAGCAGACGTCCACTGATGTCCTGAGCAGACATTCCACTGATATCCTGAGCAGACGTCCACTGATATCCTGAGCAGAGGAGCCACTGATATCCTGAGCAGACGTCCCACTGATATCCTGAGCAGACGTCCCACTGATATCCTGAGCAGACGTCCCACTGATATCCTGAGCAGACGTCCCACTGATATCCTGAGCAGACGTTCCACTGATATCCTGAGCAGAGGAGCCACTGATATTCTGAGCAGAGGAGCCACTGATATCCTGAGCAGAGGAGCCACTGATATCCTGAGCAGAGGAGCCACTGACATTAACAGCAAGACCAAAAGTCTCCAACATTATATGTGAGTTTATCAGACCTGTGTGTATTTATGTGTATTTTTGTGTGTGTGTATTTTATATACACAGATCAGCCATAACATTATGACCAACCACCATAACATGACCACCCACCTAATATAGATGTATTTGCCACCAAGCAGTCAGTAGCAGATCCTTGAGGTCCTGTAAGTTGAAATCTGGAGCCTCCATGGATTGATTTTCCAGCACATTTGGAGGTCAACACATTTTGACCTTCTTACCGTGTTCCTCAATCCATTCCTGAGATCATCAGACCAGGCCACCTTCTTCCATCGCTCCGTGGTCCGGTTCTGATGCTCATGTGCCCACTGTAAGAACTTGGACATGGATCCATATGGGCGCCCTGACCAGTCTGTGGGTACACAGCCCCATACACAACAAAGTGCGATGCTCTGTGTGTTCTGACACCTTTCTATCAGAACCAGCATGGGCTTCTCCAGCAATAGGAGCTTCAGTAGCTCTTATTTTGTATCGGACTACACGGCCGGCATTCCCCCACCCCCCCACCTCCATCAATTAGCCTTGGCTGCCCATCCCCATCAATGATCCCTTGCCGTCCATGACCCAGTCACCAGTTGGCCAGTTTTAATTCTTTGGACCACTTTTAGCCAGTCCTGACCACTGCAGACCAGGAACATCCCACAAGAGCTGCAGTTTGCAGTGTTGGAGTTGCTCTGACCCAGTCGTCTAGACATTACAATTTTCGTCTTTGTCAGAGTCCCTCAAATCCTGACACTTGTCCAATTTGTCTGCTTTCAGCACATCACCTTCAGGGACAACATGTTGAGTGAGTGAGTGAGTGAAAAACGTGTATAACGCTGCACATGCGAACTGAATCGCCTCTGGGCGCTTGTTTAACCATTTCTCCCTTGAGCTCAGAAGAGATGGGTTTTGATCTTTCTCCTAAAGGCCAAGTGATTCTCCTCCAACCGAATAGAGGTTGGTAAAGTGTTCCAAAGTCGAGGGCCCAGGACCGCAAATCTCCTTTCTCCTTTGGACTTGTATCTGGTTTTAGGGATTTGGAGTAGATTTTGGTTGGAGGATCGCAGCGTGCGACTGGGGTTGTATGCCTTTCGTTTTTCGCACAAATACTTGGGTGCATTACCCAAGATACATTTGTGCGTCAGACAGAGTGCTTTAAAGGTGATTCTGTCTTTCACTGGGAGCCAGTGAAGGCTTCTCAGTGAGGGGGAGATAGATTCCCAAGGTTTTTTCCCAGTCTCAAGTCGCGCGGCCGTATTCTGAACGACTTGCAGGCGACTTGCACTTGCTGTCTAACTCAGGAATTCGGGAGTCATTGTAATGAGATATATTAATGTTATTTGCTTTACCCCTCAGTGGTTATAATGTTATGATTCATTGGTGTTTGTGTATATATTTTTTGTTTTTACCGTATAGTTTTTTTTATATAAAATACATAAATGTACAATTTTTATACTTGGCGCCTGTTCTCACACTGATGACAAATCGGGTCCAGGCATTGCCGGGAACACAAAGCAATAGAATCACAAACATTGACAATCATATTGTTTTCTATTCGGCGCCGTCTCCTTCAATGGCTTCTAATTCACCGATTTTGTAGCATAAACTTTATTTTTTAGAAATCCTCACAAGTAAAAGTCGGGTGGGGTGAGGTCCGGTGAACGCCGAGACTATTCTGCTGAACCTCCTCGCCCCGTCCATCTGATTGGCAGATTCTCTTGGTGATGGTCATGTGGGGAAATCTCATCTTGTTGGAAATAAAATTCCTCATCTCCACAATCTTCTTGAATACGAGACACGAGAGATTCCAGCAGAAAGTTCATGTAAGAGCGGCGCCAGTTACAGGACCATCAAAAAAGATCGGTCCGGCACCACACTGTCACTCCTGGAAAATTATAGAGATCGGACTTGTTTGGTCCCCAACCAAAATTCTGAAAGTAGGGGGGCTACAGGACTATTTCAGTACAAGGTAAGAGGGTAACGTTCTTTTTTGATGGTCCTGTAACTGGGTAACCCTCTAGTCCGGTCGGTAGCCCCCCTACTTTTCTGAATTTTGGTTGGGGACCAAACAAGTTCCAGTCTCTAGATCTCACATTCTCGGATGAAGGTTCTCTAGATCTACAACACATTACATGTTTCCGAGAGGCTGTATTGTAGTTCCACTCCTGGAAAATTCCCGATGATGTTCCTCCATAATGTGCGGATTCTTTCTTTTTTTTTTTTTTTTATAAACTCTTTATTTTTCCATTTTTTCTTTCCCTACATAGGGATAATAACACATCACAATTAAACATCATACATTTCAACCAGAATTCCGATTTTCTTAGTCGAGAATAACCTTTCTCTAAACCACATTTTCTTATTCCTTATTAAGAGGTTGACCTCACCTTTCTACTACTTCCCATTAACTAAACGCTTAGCGTGTTCTATCCCTGTTTAAGGTGTCAGCAGGGGCGGACTGACCATTCGGTCATTCGGGCAGTGACCGAGGGCCCGTGCCACTAGGGGGCCCCATCAGGGTGGCCAGCCTCGGTAAAACTAGGGACAGAATGTAAAAAACAGTGTTTTTTTTACATCTGTTCCTGAAATGCCTGACACCGACACTATTTTGATGTAGAAATCCTAAGATTATAGCTGCCCCGCCTCTGCACTGCCCCCTCAGCCAATAGGAACATGTTGTACACGCCCCCTTCCACAGCGCGGCTATTTTGACACAGTAGCAGGAGATGCAGACAGAGTCCGACTGCTAGAGGAGAGGGAGGCGGGGACAGCTTACAGTGTGGGACGGACTGCTGCCTGATGAGGTAAACTGGCTGAGTTTTACAAGATGGATTCCCCTGGAGAGCAGAGAGGGAGGGGATGTGTTACCTCTAGCATGGCTCCTCCTGACTATAAGATCGATTTTGTGTGTAATAAGTGCAATGCTCCTGGAGGAAGAACATGTCCTGAATGTCTCCCCAATATCTACTAACTACATCTCCCTACTCATTAGCTGTACACAGGCACAGTCCCCCTCCTCTCCTCTCCTGTATTTCCAACTAATGTGCCTGTGAGCTGCTGGGGAACTACAAGTCCCAGCATGTCAGGAGATGGGGGCAGCAGTGTGTTCAATCAAGCACACTTTTGGGTGAAAAATGCTGTAGTATGTATACTGTATGTGTATATATAGAGAGTGTGTGTGTGTGTGTGTATATATATATATATATATATATATACTGTGTATATATATATATACTGTATGTGTGTGTGTATGTATAGTGTACGTATATACTGTGTGTGTGTATGTATAGAGCGCGTATATACTGCATGTGTGTGTATGTATAGTGTGGGCAGGGCAGATTCGCCCCATACGCTAGCTACACAAGCTGCGTAGGGCCCGAGTAATACTCGGGGGCCCCCGATTCTTCCCCGCAGCCGCCGTCACCGCTGCCAGACAATTTCTTTGCCGGCCGCCATTTTCTTGTAGACCAAATAATAGGAATTGAGCTGTGGCACCACCCACCTCCTGCCCCGCTGATGTCTGTCTGTGAAATGATGTGGGAAAGGGGCGGGGGTGGGCGATGCCGCAGCTCAATTCCTATTGGCAGCCAACCGGCCGCCTCTCCACACTCCTGTCCACTCTGTACTGTAATGGCGGCGGAGAGAATCTCTGCTGCTATGGCTTGATACCTGATGATGTAAGTCGGGGCTGGGAATGCCTGATGTATGGGGGGCTCCGCTGGGAATGCCTGGTGTTAGGGGGACTCTGCTGGGAATGCCTGGTGTTAGGGGGACTCTGCTGGGAATGCCTGGTGTTAGGGGGACTCTGCTGGGAATGCCTGATGTATGGGGGGCTCCGCTGGGAATGCCTGGTGTTAGGGGGACTCTGCTGGGAATGCCTGGTGTTAGGGGGACTCTGCTGGGAATACTCAATGTAAGGAGGGGCTCCACTGGGGACACCTGATGTAAGAAGGGGCTCCACTGGGGACACCTGATGTAAGAAGGGGCTCCACTGGGGACACCTGATGTAAGAAGGGGCTCCACTGGGGACACCTGATGTAAGAAGGGGCTCCACTGGGGACATCTGATGTAAGGAGGGGCTCCACTGGGGACACCTGATGTAAGAAGGGGCTCCACTGGGGACACCTGATGTAAGAAGGGGCTCCACTGGGGACATCTGATGTAAGGAGGGACTTCGCTGGGAATGCCTGATGTAAGGAGGGACTCCGGGTGAGTTGAATAATTTCATTTTATATAACAATGTAATAATAGAAATAATGTGCTGCAATCATCCTGACACCATAATAACCATGGTGCCGGGATGATTAAAGCGCTAACACCAGGTGTTTGGAGGATCTTTATCTGCTGATTTGTTAAACTTTCTGGAATACACATATTTCTATTGTAGTGTAGGATCTGGGCTTTCTTTCTTTCTCCTCTTTTTTTCTTTCTTTTTCCTCTTTTTTTCTTTCTCCTCTTTTTTTCTTTCTTTTTCCTCTTTTTTTCTTTCTCCTCTTTTTTTTTCTTTCTTCTCTTTTTTTCTCTCCCTCTACCCCTCAGACTCTAACCACACCCGCGAGCCACGCCCATGTAAGCTAGGCCCACTATTTTCCGTAAACACGCCCATTTCTTACCACCGTAGAGGGCCCCTTAGCAGAATTTTGCTTAGGGTCCCAGGGAGGTCAGGATCGGCACTGAGTGTGTGTGTATACTGTATATGTGTATGTATGTATAGTGTATGCGTGTGTATGTATACTGTGCATGCGTTTGTGTATACAGTATGTTCCATGTATGCCCACTGCTGCTCAACAGGAGTCGAGCTAACAATCGCATGCTTGTGAAAAATGCACTTGTTACCATTTGGAGCCATGTGATTGGTGCACTGCAGAGCTCGACCTTGGATCAGGCAGAAGGGCAGGGCTAGGTGCACACCTGTGCAGTGACATCATGGCAACCTTTAAGCGTGGCCTTTATTCACATGCCCCGCTGCCCAATCTGAGGCCAACCACAGCAGTTCACTATTCCGCTGGCTCTACGACTCACTTGTGCAGTTCTGCCGTAAGGTGGCACACTGGGGACTGTGATGTATATGGAGAATGTTGGGACTCTGATGTGAGCGTGGAGCTCATCCTGACTGTTGTACTCTATATGTTCTTTTGTTTGTTACTTACTCCTGGTGTGACAGCCATCTGTAAACCCGGGGGCCCCATAATCTTCTATTGCCCGGGGGCCCCATGAGTTGTCAGTCCGCCCCTGGGTGTCAGTAACCTGGGGTCTCCCCCTGTTATACCCACCCCCCCTGCTTCAAGACTGTGTGTCCAAATGTGCGGATTCTGAGGTGCCCAGTGAGTGAAATTGTGACGATCAATTAAATCCGGCACTAAATATAAAAAATAAATGTATTTTATTAAAAAATGTGAAAGTGAATTGCATGGTAAAAAAATACTGACTTTATAATCATTCAAATTGTGTGCATATGTTTTGGGACACATACAGTATATATATATATACAGTAAAACCTTGAATTGCAAGAATAATTTGTTCCATAAACATGCTTGTAATCCAAAGACCTTGTATATCAAAGCAAATTTCCCCATAAGAAATAATGGAAACTCAGATGATTGGTTCCACAGCCATTTATTCATAAATCCTTCAGTTTATAGTCCATATAAAAAGATTACAGCACTGTGATTGGTTGTGTGACCATAAAATGTCCGTCTACAAATGGAAGTCTCCACAAGGGGATTGGAAGCAAAATCTATCAGCAGCTCCGGAGTATAAAAGAGAAGAGAGTCGCCTCTAAGTGTAGCGATAAGTTGCTAAATGTTGTCCCTTCATTAAATGTAACCATATTGCTACACTTATGCCGCGTACACACAATCGGGCTTCTGCCCAACCAAATGCACATCGGAATTCTGACGGAATTCCATCGGAGTAAAATAGAACATGTTCTATTTCTGAACTCCGATGGAATTCCTCGGAAAAAAGTCAGATGGGGCATACACACAGTCGGAATTTCTGATGGAAAAAGTCTGTCTGACTTTTTTCATCGGGAAAAACGATCGTGTGTACGCGGCATTAGAGGCGCCTCTCTTCTCTTTTATACTCAGTTGTGACATGACGCTGCTCTTATATCAAGACATCGCTTGTATATCAAGTCAGGATTATTAAAAAAATGTTGCTTGTCTTGCAAAACGCTCTCAAACCAAGTTATTACTGTATATATATATATATATACCATATTTATCGGCGTATACCGCACACAAAATCGTGGGTGCGCGATATACGCCGATACCTGCTTTCCCGCGCCGAGTTTTGAATACTGCACCGACATATACCGAGCGCAGTACACTCGGGTATAGTCGGCCAGACTCGGCTTCTTCCTTGTTCACGTCCTGGACGTACAGGACGTGAGCGCGACATTAGCCGAGCCTGCCCGAATGTACTGCGCTCGGTATATGCCGGCGCAGTATTCAAAACTCGGCGCGGGAAACGAGCGGGGAGGACGCGAGGACGCCGGACCCGACGAAGAGGACACCCGAAGCCGCAGACGGATGCCGGACCCGCCGATGGACGCCGCGCAAGACACCAAAACTGTAAGTACAAAAAAATAGGATTTTTTGTACTCACCGTAAAATCCTTTTCTCTGAAGTCCATGGACGGACACAGCTCCTTAAATCTTGACAAGTGGGTTATGTTCCCTGTTTACAGGAGAGGACAAGGCAGAAACATGTTAAATAGTTAAATACATGTTACATTAACAGAGTTGAACAGCCCCGCCCAGGGGGCGGTCCCTCCAGACATAACCCTCCTCACTGCAGCTTTCAGCCTCAGTTCGTAACAAGCAGTACAAACCTAAAAAGGAGGGGTGGGAGCTGTGTCCGTCCATGGACTTCAGAGAAAAGGATTTTACGGTGAGTACAAAAAATCCTATTTTCTCTTATCGTCCATGGACGGACACAGCTCCTTAAATCTTGACAAGTGGGACGTCCCCAAGCAGTGTCAAAAAACGAGGGGTGGGAAATATATCAGTAAAAACAATTTTAACTTCACCCCAAAACAAGCAGAGCTCCTCAACGGAGGAGGTGCAACTTTAAACAGCCGCCGGCAAAAACTAGCGGCTGAAAAAAACATCATAAGATGCACTCACAGCAACCATGTAAATTCTGGAAAAAGCGTGAACGGACGAGCAAATCGCCGCCTCGCACACCTGTGAGACCGACGCATGATGTCGGGAAAAAAAAAAAAAAAAAACCCAGGAAGCACCAATTGCCCTGGTCGAAAGTGCCGTGACCGGAAAGGGGGGCCCGCCCTTGGGAGCATAGGCCTGTATGACGGCCTGCCCGATCCACCGAGAAATGGTGGTCGACGAGACCGCCAGGCCCTTTTGTGGACCAGACACCGACACAAAAGAGAGTCAGAAGCTCCGAAATGGAGCCGTAGTAGGCTGGTATACCCGCAAAGCGCGTACCACGCCTAAAGTATGAAAGGCCGAAACCTCCTTCGGAAGAAGGGAAGGTCGCGGGTGCACCATCACCTAATCCTTATGGGGGATCAAGCATGGCGGCTTGCAAGACAAGACCGCCAACTCAGAAACCCCTCTAACAGAGGTAAAGGCCACTAAAGGGGCCACCTTCTGAGATAGTGTCAAGAGAAAATCTCTCTGATGTTTCCAAAAGGAAGGTTCCTGAAGAACCGAGAGCACCAGAGTCAAAACTCATGGGGGAAGAGATGGGCCAAGAGGGGAAAGTATATGACAAACCCCTTGCACACAAAAAAAGGGGACCCACCAGGGAACGGGCCGCAAAAAGGCCACTAAAAACACAGCCAAGGCTGAAATCTGCCCCCAAACGGTGCTTTAAGCAATTTTTAGATCCAATCCAAGCTTTAAAAACAGCAGGACCCTGGACATTGAAAGTACGCCCGTGGACGTCACTCCATCCCTTCGCACCAAGAGAGGTGCGACGGTAGATCCTCCGGAAGAAGACTACGGTGCCCTGTTGAGATGACCGAGTCAGACAGACCCTGGTCACCTAAAGTCTGGCTTCCAATAACCATGTTAAGCAAGTCAGTGACTGTACAACAGGAGGAAGTATGGGACCTTGAGACAGGAACCTCCTGCCCTGGCAATCGCCAGGGTGCCTCCGCTACCAGGCGCCCGATATCAGCGTACCAAGGACGCCGAGATTAATCTGGAGCGATTAGAATCATCGGGATCTCCTCAGCATCCACTCTGTGGAGCGGCCGAGGAAGCAACTACCATGGAGGAATGGCAAAAAATCACCGATACAGACAACACAGGGCCACCAGCGCGACTGACGCGTCTGTACAAGATCACTAGACCTGGCCACTAACTGACACCCTTGCGGCGGAGACAAGCTGCCAGGAGATCCATGCCATGTGAGGCTCACCTCCTGCAAGGGAGCCGAAACACCCCAAGCACAAAGACCAGTCGCCCTGGTCCAGCATCTGGCGACTCCAGTAGTCTGCCTGCCGGCATACCTGATGGTAGACTGAAGCCACGGCCGTGGCGTTGTCCGGCTGAAACCAGATTGGTCGACCACAAGGAGAAGCATAGCCTGATCGCCTAAAATAGTAGGACAATGAACAGTAGACAGCTCCTTTTATTCCCAGGCGGTCTTCCACCAGGCACTAGCCAGGCCCGACCCTGGGTAGCTACCGAGACCAGACACATTCAAGGAGGTGTGGTCATAGGTCCACGCAAGTCCAGCGACTCAGGGCCGACTGGACCCCCCAGTTTTGTGAACCTCCAGGTTCACAACCCGTGAGCTGGCATTCGTCGTAAACACCGACCACTGGAAGGAAGGAACAACTTCCCGGACCGAAGAGTCGGGAATCTCTGTCACCAACTCAGAGAGACTCTGACTAGGTGGCGCACAGGAATCTAATGATTTCAGAGACAAGAGATTTTTACCACCTGGACAGTAGTTCCACTGGAAAACCAGGGTGTGGAACTGGGCATACAGTACCACCTTGAAGGAGGCTACCCACAGACCCTGAACCAGCAGGCGCCCGGAGAGAAGACCGATTGCGTGATGCCAATACCTTCTCCGCAGACTGAAGAGTCTGCAATTTCTCCAGGGGAAGAAGGACCTTTGCCACTGAGGAGTCTGGATCAACACTAGATACTCCTACGCTGAGTCGGAACCTAGCATGCCCATAATTTGAACCCTGGGTCGCACACATGTAGGGCAGGCTTGCTGCCACTGAGCTACACTTTCTGGCCTAAACGTTTAACATCCACCCGAATCTTCGGAGGGTCTGAATGGGAATAACCCATCCACTAGGTCGGAGACAGAAGCTGCTCTCAGAAGAAAGTCGTCAAAGTAGCCAATGAGGCAAAGCCTCGCTGTCCCAACAAAATTCAAATAAGTGCGAGCTCCTAGCTGAAAACCCATGGTGCAGACGCAAGATCAAAAGGGAGGGCCACAGGCTGACAGAGACCCTTCTCTCATCACGAAGCACAGAAAAAAACTGTGACATGTGCAAAACGGGACATGCATGTATGCGTCCCTGATGTCAGGACATCCCCCGGATGAAGCGCAGCTACCACCGAACAAATGGATTCCATGCGGAACTACCCGACGTTCACAAAAGGTATTTAGGGCCTGAGGCCCATAGAAAACCCCAAAACTCTCGTCCTGCAGGAAAGGTAAAATTACCTTGCAGCTTAGCAAATCCCACACTGCCCAAGGCAGACCGACGTGCCGGGAGGGGAAGACACAAGGACAGAACTTTGTTCTGTGGATAGGAGGAAACCCTATCTAGTACTCCGAAGAGACCACCTCGCAGACCCACTAGTCGGAGAGCAGGGAGGTTTCACTGAATTGTGAACCTGCAAGCCGCCCCTCCCACCTAGAGACAGGGAGGGAAGGCTATATACATTGGCAGGATTTGGGTGCCGGCGTGATCGGCTTATGCACCCAGGGACAGATTAGTCCCCCAGCTGGGCCTTTGACGGCCTGGGAGGGTTGCCCCTAAATAATACACACACATAGTGTGTATGTACATTATGTAGGTGTATGCACACATGTCTTTGGAGGAAACCGGAGTACCCGGAGGAAACCCACACAGACACAGGGAGCGACAATGCAAGCTCCAGGCAGATTGGCGTCAGTGTGCAGATTCGAACCAATGACTCTTTTGCTGCCAAGTAATGGAGTTAAGCACTACACCACCGTGTGCATAAAACCATTCTGAAACAGACGCCCTGGATAACAAGGGCGCAGCATTCAATGAAGCATCACAGACCTATATGAGATGAGGCCCTGGACCAGCTGGTCCGCTAGGCTAATAACCTCAGGAGAGAGTCGGTGCTCCTCCACTGTCTGGTGCAAAATGCTCACTCTGTGAGTTGTATACAGCACTAGGGGTCAGGACTACTCCAAGATGGCCGCCGAGCGTTCAGAACGCGGCCACAGGAAAAAGGCCAGCACAATGTAAGCTGCGCCATAGCGTGGCTACGACAAAATGGGCGCCAATGGGAGTTTTCAATGTAATTGAAAAATCTCCCAAAAAATAGCGCCAGCGACCACTGAGACCCCAGTGTAGTGGCCACAATAGGCCCGCAAGCCAGACCCCAGCATGGTAAACATGGAACGGGTCAGTACTTCGGATCTTCTATCAGTCAGATCCATACAAGTAGGGGTTCCCGCCCGGCGGTGAGGGACTACAAAAGCCCTCAGTGGCTTTTCTCATTCCGCATCTCAGAAATTATCAAAGAAGGGCACAGAAGGAAAAACCTACACAGCGGTCTGATGTGTGATCCAAAAAAGACCGAGCCCTCAGCGGAAACCCAGCTGCACTATGCAGCTTAGGAGAGTCCCTTGCAGCAGTAAAAAGCGCACCCATAAATGCCTTATTCTGCCTTTTTTTTTTTTTTTTTTTTTTTTTTTTTTTAACTAGGTACCTAGTCCATGGCTCCATAACAGAGCATTCCCCAGGGGATAACGGGGGAAGGGGGCACTCTTTTACCGCCCGCCCGCAGTCCACCCCCACCCTGGCACAAACTGTGTCCAGGACTAACAATAAAAACTCTGTGGGAATCACAGGTGCCAACACCTGCTGCCACCACTAGCATGTGGGGAAGGACCCAGATACTGACTCCAATATTTACATATAGTGTGTATTATAATATGCACACCTGTCCATACAAATAGACAAAAGCTCCTAGAGCCCTATTCAGGGCCTCTCACCCACTTGCTGCGCTGACCAGGGGTAACCAGGGGACTCCCTCAGGAGGAGACTGCACAGCGCTGCCTGTGAGGAAAAGAACCGTGAGGTAACTTTTGCAGGGACCTGTGTTTAAACAGGAAAAGCCTCCTAGGGCTGTTTTATTTAAGGACAAGTCACAGATACAGCATAAAAAGCAAAACCGTTACAGGTGTCACCAATCAGTCAGCGTCTGCTGAAGTATAATCATAAACATCTGTGCTCATCACAGGGCTTTTTACCTCACAGGAAAGCCCAATACAAAAAAGAAAAAACACAGGCCAGATAACACAGTCCCCTCAGGAAGGCCCCCTCCCCCCTGACAGCGGCAATGCAGCAAGGGAAAGGAGCAGGGAAGTAAGGGGAAGGGACCCCCGAACCCCAGGAATGCCCAGCTGTACCAACCCACCGAAGCAGGAGGGACTGTACTTACCCGTCCGAGCGAGGACTCGCTGACGCATTCCTGACAGAACTACAACCGAAATGGAGGTAGCTGTCGGCCCGGTCCACTGTGATTGAGACAACACCACAGCTCAGTCATATGTGGACCTCGGAGCAAAGCTCACCGGCCACCTCAGGAGTCATGAGGTATGGCGTGGCAGACCCAGCCTCTTTGCAAAGGTGTGCCCACGCTTGCTGGTCGGACTGAGTAGACTACAAGGATCTATAATATCCAGCCTGTCTCTCAGCCAACAGTTGAAAGAAGATTCTTCAAGAAAAAGTAAAGTAAAATAAAATAAAATTTCTCCTCAGGGCGCTGGGCCCAAAGGGAGCCATACGTCCTTCTCCTTTGCTAGGCAGAACGAAACTGAGGCTGCAAGCTGCAGTGAGGAGGGTTATGTCTGGAGGGACCGCCCCCTGGGCGGGGCTGTTCAACTCTGTTAATGTAACATGTATTTAACTATTTAACATGTTTCTGCCTAGTCCTCTCCTGTAAACAGGGAACATAACCCACTTGTCAAGATTTAAGGAGCTGTGTCCGTCCATGGACGATAAGAGAAACTCTTTTTTTCCACAGGAATGGGGGCAACTTTAGGGGTGCGCGCTATACGCGGGAGCGCGCTATACCCCGATAAATACGGTATATATTGTAGAGTCACTCCCGTCAGCTTCCAAATCTTAGCCTCAGTTCACAGTGGATGTGGTACAAATTTACAGTGGATTCCGCACCGCATAAAAATCGCAACTCATGTATGCAAACAGATTGCGAAATGTATATGAAGTTAGCGAAACACCCTACAATCGGTTTGCAAAACGCAGTGCGATTTGCAGAATTGGATCGCATTGGTGTTCACATCCGATTTTGGTGCAGAGAAAAAATGAGTTTGGGGCGAATGCGGTGCGATTTGCGTCCTGCAAGGCTCATGGCTCAAATCGCACCCCGGAGACCCCACATGAATTTCACACAGGAATGTGCTGCAATTTCTGTACACGTTACATGTGGTCTCCCGCTCCCCGGCCCAGATCCTCAGAGCGAGTACGCCGGCGTATCTACTGATACTCCGGCGTACTTTCAAATAACCCGCGTCGTATCTTTAGTTTGAATCCTCAAACCAAAATACGACGGCATCTGGGTTCGATCCGACAGGCGTACGCCTTCGGATCTAAGATGCAATACTTCGGCGTCCGCTGGGTGGCGTTCTCGTCGTTTTCCGCGTCGGGTATGCAAATTAGCTATTTCCATCGATCCACGAACGTACGCGCGGCCGTCGCATTTTCTAACATCGTCTGTAGTCGGCTTTTTCCGGCGTATAGTTAAAGCTGCTATTTTGCGGCGTATAGTTAGAATTGCCATGTTAAGTATGGCCGTCGTTCCCGCGTCGAAATTTGAATTTTTTTTTTTTTTTTTGCGTAAGTCGTCCGTGAATCGGGATGGACGTAACTCACGTCTAAGTTAAAAAAAATGACGTCCTAGCGACGTCATTTAGCGCAATGCACGGCGGGAAATTTAGAAACGGAGCATGCGCAGTTCATTGGGCGCGGGCGGTCGTGCTTCATTTAAATGAAACACGCCCCCTAATCGCCGATTTGAATTCCGCCGCCAGAGATGCACTACGCCGCCGTAACTTACGGCGCAAATTCTTTGAGGATTCGAAATTACGCCATGTAAGGTACGGCAGCGTAGCGTATCTCTGATACGCTGCGCGGATCTAATTCTATGTGGATCTGCCCCCCCATGTGTGTGAACCCGGGCTTAGGCCCCATACACACCATAGAATCTATCCGCAGATAAATCTCATCAAATGGGTTTCTGCGGATAGATCCTATGGTGTGTACACTCCGTCGGATCTGTTTCCGCGGATATTTCTCCCCTGGGATGGATTTCAGCAGATCGGATATTTGCTGACATGCTCAACAAATCCATCTGCTGGAATCCATCCCAACGGATGGATCCGCTCGTCTGTACAGACTCACCGGATCCATCCATCTAAAGGGATTCCCCGCACGCGTCGTAATGATTTGACGCATGCGTGGAATTCCTTATATGACAGCGTCGCGCCCGTCGCCGCGTCATAATAGCGGCGACGGCGCGACACGTCATCGGCAGAGGATTTCAGCGCGGATTTCAATGCGATGGTGTGTACACGCCATCGCATAGAAATCCTCTGAAATCCTCGAGAGGATTTATCCGCGGATACGGTCCGCTGGACCGTATCTGCGGATAAATCCTCTCGTGTGTATGGGGCCTTAGAATTTACAAGTGGATAATCTCATAGATAGTGGCTCCTATATTTCTGCCAATATTATACAGAAAGAGAGGTAATGAGATATTATCCTCTTGATGCAAAAAAGAAACAGATTAACCTTTCAATTATCTTCCGTTCAGCCACATTTTTCTTAACGTTTCCTTCGATTTTTCAGCTCAAAAACATCACAAACGATTTTCAATTCATGTTCATTAACTAGACGATAAACTAAATAAACTGTCCAAATGATAGATTTTCGAACGATTTTTTGTCTAGTGTATGGCCGCCATTACTGTCCAGCTTCAAGCAATTCCACGCTCTTCATCCAGCTGTGTGCAAACTACCGTTAACCCCTTCAGCTGCCAAATGATCGGGGGCCACTTTTTGCGATTCGGCACTGCGTCGCTTTAACTGACATTTGCGTGGTCGTGCGACGTGGCTCCCAAACAAAATCGGCGTCCTTTTTTCCCCACAAATAGAGATTTCTTTTGGTGGTATTTGATCACCTCTGCGGTTTTTATTTTTTGCGCTATAAACAAAAATAGAGCGACAATTTATGAAAAAAAAAAAAGCAATATTTTTTACTACAATAAATATCCCCAAAAAATATCTAAAAAAATTTTTTTCCTCAGTTTAGGCCGATACGTATTCTTCTACATATTTTTCGTAAAAAAAATCGCAATAAGCATTTATTGATTGGTTTGCGCAAAAGTTATAGCGTTTACAAAATAGGGGCTAGTTGTATGGCATTTTTATTAATAATTATTTTTTTACTAGTAACGGTGGCGATCAGTGATTTTTATCGTGACTGCGACATTATGGCGGACACATTGGACACTTCTAATGCTATTTTGGGACCATTGTCATTTATACAGCGATCAGTGCTATAAAAATGCACCGATTACTGTATAAATGTGACTGGCAGGAAAGGGGTTAACCACTAGGGGGCAGAAAGGGGCTAAAGGGGTTGTAAAGGTAATTTTTTCCCCTAAATATCTTCCTTTCCCTTTAGTGCAGTCCTCCTTCACTTACCTCATCCTTCCATTTTGTTTTTAAATGTCTTTATTTCTTCTGAGAAATCCTCACTTCCTGTTCTTCTGTCTGTAACTACACACAGTAATGCGAGGCTTTCTCCCTGGTGTGGAGTGTCGTGCTCGCCCCCTCCCCTGGACTACAGGAGAGTCAGGACGTTCTCTACTGTAGTGATATAGATGTATAGTGCCCAGTACTCAGGTTAGATAATTGATATCTTAGATGTTAGTATGATGACTATAAATTTGTTGTTTTGCAGCAACACACAGGCTCTCCAGAGAACGCAAAATGTAATTAACCACTAGAGTACCGGGCCATCGTCAAATGACGGCTCCACGGTTACTCTGAAAATTCAACAGGACGTCATTTGGCGTCCTGTATTCTTGCGGCCACTGGGGGGCGCGCGAGCGCGCCGGCGGGCGCGCGCCCGGCGCGTCCCCGAGATGCCGATGCGCGTGCCTGGCGGTCGCGATGTCCGCCAGGGACTCGCGATCGGCGGCTACAGGGACAAGACGTGGAGCTCTGTGTGTAAACACAGAGCTCCACGTCCTGTCAGGGGAGAGAGGAGACCGATCTGTGTCCCTTGTACATAGGGACACAGCATCGGTCACCTCCCCCAGTCACCCCCCTTTCCCCACAGTTAGAACACAATTTAGGGATACATATTAACCCCTCCCTCACCCCCTAGTGTTAACCCCTTCAATGCCAGTCACATTTATACAGTAATTAGTGCATATTTATCGCATTAATCGCTGTATAAATGTGAATGGCGCCAAAAACGTGTCAAAAGTGTCCGATGTGTTCGCCGCAATGACACGGTGACAGTAAAAAAATCGCAAATCGCCGCCAATACTAGTAAAAAAATTAATAAAATAAAAATGCCATAAATCTATCAGCTATTTTGTAAACGCTATAACTTTTGCGCAAACCAATCAATATATGATCATTGCGATTTTTTTTTACCAAAAATATGTAGAAGAATACATATCGGCCTAAACTGAGGAAAAAAAAACGTTTTTTTTTTTTTAAATTGTGATATTTATTAAATAAAAAAGTAAAAAATAGTGTTTTTTTTTTAAATTGTCACTCTTCTTTTGTTTATAGCGCAAAAAATAAAAACCGCAGAGGTGATCAAATACCACCAAAAGAAAGCTCTATTTGTGGGAACAAAATGATAAAAAAATTGTTTGGGTACAGTGTAGCACGACCGCGCAATTGTCATTCAAAGTGCGACAGTGCTGAAAGCTGAAAATTGGCTTGGGCAGGAAGGGGCGTAAGTGCCTGGTATGGAAGTGGTTAACTTCCAATAACATACAAAGTCCAAAGTCCACAGACGATACAAATCCAACAGAGTATATAATTCCTAGACATGTGCCATATTTCTCATTGAAGACCAATGTAGTGATATAGATGTATAGTGCCCCGGCGAACAACGAACAATTTGGGGTATTCGCGGCAAATTCGAAAAGCGGCAGAACACCCTGTTAAAGTCTATGGGAGAAATCTAAAGTGCTAATTTTAAAGGCTAATATGCAATTTATTGTCCTAAAAAGTGTTTGGGGACCCGGGTCCTGTCCCAGGGGACATGTATCAATGCAAAAAAAAGTTTTAAAAACGGCCGTTTTTTCAGGAGCAGTGAATTTAATAATGCTAAAAGTGAAACAATAAAAGTGAAATATTCCTTTAAATTTCGTACCTGGGGGGGGGGGGGGGTGTAAAGTCAGCATGTGAAAAAGCGCATGTTTCCCCTACATAGAACTGTCCCTGCACAAACTGTCATTTCTGAAAGAAAAAAATACATTTAAAACCGGCTTTGCGGCTATAATGAATTGTCGGCTCTTTCAATTACAGAGATGATTCATTCATAAAAAAATAAAAAAAATAGGGTGGGGGTCCCCCCAAATTCCATTACCAGGCTCTTCAGGTCTGGGGTGGATTTTAAGGGGAACTCCACCCCAAATTTAAAAAAAAAATGGCGTGGAGTTCCCCCCAAATATCCATACCAGACCCCTTATCCGAGCACGTTAACCTGGCCGGCCGCAGAAAAGAGGGGGGAACAGAGTGCGGGCCCCCCCTCTCCTGAACCGCACCAGGCCACATGCCCTCAACATGGGGAGGATGTCCCCATGTTGATGGGGACAAGGGCCTCATCCCCACAACCCTTGCCCGGTGGTTGTGGGGGTCTGCGGGCGGGGGGCTTATCAGAATCTGGAAGATCCCTTTAACAAAGGGGACCCCCAGATCCTGGCCCCCCCCTATGTGAATTTGTAATGGGGTACATTGTACCTCTACCATTTCACGAAGGAAGTGTAAATAGTTGGAAAAAACACACACACACGCCGTAAAAAAAAGTCCTTTATTAATAAAAAAAAATAAAAGAAATCCAGTGGTGGTAATCCACACTCGGTCCCAGCTCCCTGCTCCAACGTTGTCTGTATCCAGCGACGGGTGACCTCCGGTCCAGCGATGAGAATATCCATCCATCCAGAGCGCAGCCACGCCAACCTCCTCTCTCCGCTGGACACAGCCCAGCGAATGACGCGGCTGAAGCTGTGACATTTCTTATATAGGGGAGCCCGGGCCACCCGTCACGTGACCCCGCCCCCTCTGACGCAAGGGGAAAGACTGGGCTTACCCAGTGACATAGCAGAGGGTGCGTCAGAGGGGGCGGGGTCACGTGACGGGTGGCCCGGGCTCCCCTATATAAGAAATGTCACAGCTTCAGCCGCGTCATTCGCTGGGCTGTGTCCAGCGGAGAGAGGAGGTTGGCGTGGCTGCGCTCTGGATGGATGGATCTTCTCATCGCTGGACCGGAGATCACCCGTCGCTGGATACAGACAACGTTGGAGCAGGAAGCCGGGATCGAGTAGATTACCACCGCTGGATTTTTTTTATTTATTTTATATTAATAAAGGATTTTTTTCTACGGTGTGTGTGTGTTTTTTCCAACTATTTACACTTCCTTCGTGAAATGGTAGAGGTACAGTGTACCCCATTACCAATTCACACAGGGGGGGGTCAGTATCTAGGGCAGTGGCATCTTAAGAGCATTATAGGCCCCCGGGCAATATAGTGCACTGGGGCCCTGTCTACACAATCACGCACGAGAATTTACTGACAAAAATCATGAAATTTACTGGCAGAACCACATTTTTTATTCTGGCACTGCAAAAAAAAAGTACCTAAAATTACAGTTTTACAAATTTCTTCATTGACATGAAGGTTAGGTTACTATAACCCAGCCTGCTCAGAGTTTCCTCTTACACCAGAGTCTGCAGGATTCCCCCTTACAGTGAAAGGGAACTCTTATGTAAAGGGGAACGCTGCAGATCATGATGTAAGGGGGAACTCTGATGTGGATGGGGACTCTTGTGACCAGAGGCCACCTTATATCAGAGTTCACTGCTTTCTCTTTACATCAGAGTTCCCACTTACATCAGGGTCCTTGCACTGTAAGGGGGAATCCTGCAGACTCTGATGTAAAGGGGAACACCAGGAACTCTGATGTGTGGGGCACTCTGGTGACCAGAGACCACCTTCCGTAGAGAAAATACATCAGCAACCACCCGCCCCTTAGACTGGCCTGGCGGCGCTATAACTGACCTCCTCTCAGGTGCAACATGCATGGCTCAGTCAGATGGCTCCAGCTTGACTGCTCTGGTTTTATTCTACTGTCTCCTCATGTCTGACTTCTCCCGTGACCCCCATCCCGGCGGCGCTCCCACTCTTGACTCCTCTTCAGACTCTTCCTCAGAGACTGTAGACACGATACAGTTCTACAGTTCTGACCCGCTGCTCTCCACAATTTTTTACTGGGGTCGCTGGGCAGCCGATGGGGGGCCCCCCAGGCAAGTGGGGCCCCCGGGCAACTGCCCAGCGTGCCCAATGGAAAAGACAGCCCTGATCTAGGGGTCCCCTTTGTTAAAGGGGTCTTCCAGATTCTGATAAGCCCCCCACCTGCAGACCCCCACAACCACCGGGCAAGGGTTGTGGGGATGAGGCCCTTGTCCCCATCAACATGGGGACATCCTCCCCATGTTCAGGGCATGTGGCCTGGTACGGTTCAGGAGAGGGGGGGGCCGCACTCTGTCCCCCCCTCTTTTCTGCGGCCGGCCAGGTTAACGTGCTCGGATAAGGGTCTGGTATGGATATTTGGGGGGAACTCCACGTCATTTTTTTTTTAAATTGACAGCGGGGTTCCCCTTAATATCCATTCCAGACCTGAAGGGCCTGTTAATGGAATTTGGGGGAATCCCCACGCTATTTTTTTTTTTTTTTTTATGAATGAATTCTCTCTGAATTGCCAGAGCCGACAATTCATTAGAGCCGCAAGTCCGGTTTTAAAAGACTTTTTTTCCTTTCAGAAATGACACTTTGTGCAGGGACAGTTCTATGTACGGGAAACATGCGCTATTTCACATGCTGACTTTACACCCCCCCCCCCCTAGGTACGAAATTTAAAGTAATATTACACTTTTATTGTTTCACTTTTAGCATTATTAAATTCACTGCTCCCGAAAAAACTGCCGTTTTTAAAAAAAAAAATTGCATTGATACATATCCCCTGGGACAGGACCCGGGTCCCCAAACACTTTTTAGGACAATAACTTGCATATTAGCCTTTAAAATTAGCACTTTAGATTTCAAATGTTCGAGTCCCATAGACTTTAACAGGGTTCTAAAGTTCACACGAACGTTTGGTGTGTTCGCAAGTTCTGATGCGAAGCGAACAGGGGGTGTTCGGCTCATCCTTAGTTTTTTTTATACATGTACATGGATCTCTGTGTATTTATAGACATGTAGTGATAATTGGGAGGATCGGTAATCTCAGCCTGAAATCTGCACATGACAAATATAGCGCCCATCCCCCGGAGATGATTCTTGATATTTTTCATGCCTTTTTGAAGGCCGGTGTGAAAGCTCTTGATAAAGAGGAAGTAAACTGCTGCCTTTTTTTTCTGACCTGCAAAGTAAAGACATCATTGTGCTAGTATGTATAAAAGAGAAGAGAGGAGCCTCTAAGGCCCCTTGCACACTGGGGCGTTTTTCATGCGGCACAGTGCTAAAAATAGCGCTGCTATACCGCATGAAAAATCATGCCCTGCAGTGTTCAATGTGAAAGCCCGAAGGCTTTCACATTGAAGCGGTGCGCTAGCAGGAGCGCACCAAAAGTCCTGCTAGCCGCATCTTTACCGCGGTATAGGAGCGGTGTGTTCACCGCTCCTATACCGCGCCTTCCCATTGAAATCAATGGGAAAGCGTGGTAATACCGCCCGCAACGCGGGAGGTATTAACCCTTTTTCGGCCGCTAGCGGGGGTTAAAACCTCACCGCTAGCGCCCGAATATCGCGGAAAATACGACGGTATAGCCGCGCTACAAATAGCGCGGCTATACTGTCACCGCGGCTGCAGCCTAAGTGTAGTAATATGGTTACATGTAATGAAGGGACAACATTTAGCAACTTATTGCTACACTTAGGCCCCGTACACACGACCAAACATGTATGCTGAAACTGGTCCGCGGGCCAGTTTCAGCATACATGTTCGGTCGTGTGTAGGCGCGAGCGGGCCGAATTCCAGAAAACATTTGCCCGCCGGGCCTTTTCCCAGCAGACAAATATTCCTGGACGTGTTTTAAAACCGTCCGCTGGAATCCTGCCCGCTCGGACATGTACGGTCGTCGGTACAGACCTACCGTACATGTCCGAGCGCCCGCCGTCCCTCGCATGCGTCGAATGACTTCGACGCATGCGTGGAAGCCTTTAAATGGCAGGCCCGCCCACGTCTCCGCGTCATCGCCGCGGCGACGACGCGGACACGCCCCGCGTATTGTTTACGCGCGGACTTCTGTACGATGGTTAGTACAGCCATCGTACAGAAGCCCTCTGGCAGGCATGTACGGTGAAAACGGTCCGACGGACCGCTTTCATCGTACATGTTTGCTCGTCTGTACCCGGCCTTAGAGGCGCCTCTCTTCTCTTTTATACTGTGTAATAAAAATGCTTTGATGTACAAGCGTGTTTCTGGAATGAATTATCCTCACAATCCGAGGTTTTACTGTAATTAGATCTGTTCCATTGAATTGCCCCACATTGCTGTAATTTTCTCCTTTTCTCAGTGAGACACCCCAGAATTTTGCCCCCCCCCCATCCTCCATCAGAAAATCCTCCTTCTGGTTTCTCATATGAAATATATTTTTTACCAACTGTAACTTTGTTTCATATTCAGAGAAGGAAGCGTACAGTGTATGTCCTCAAACTGGTGAAAATAAGAGGGGGTCATTATGACTGGGGGAGGGGTTTTGGTGGATTTCTTTTTGAATATAGAATTTTACTTTTATTACATATATTTCCGGATTCACCTTTTGCCTTTGTGGTGTCACAATTCTTGTACCGGATGTAAGGGAGCCGCGTTGTAGGGGAGCCGCGTTGTAGGGGAGCCGCGTTGTAGGGGAGCCGCATGGTTAGCACTTTCTGTTTGTCAGATCACATGATCTACGTCTTTCTACAATAGGTCAGTGTGAAAATTTCCATTTTCATGTCTAATGTCATCACCGGCCATAGTGAGGTTGGTTGTCTGTCAGCGACGGCTGGTGCTAAAAATTGTTGGGGGGGGGGGCAAATAAACTGAAAAATACTGAAAAGAAAAACCATCAATTGCAGCCACTGTGCCCATCAAACGCTGCCACTGTGCCAAACGCAGCCACTGTGCCAAACGCAGCCACTGTGCCAAACGCAGCCACTGTGCCCATCAAACGCAGCCACTGTGCCAAACGCAGCCACTGTGCCCATCAAACACTGCCACTGTGCCAAACGGAGCCACTGTGCCCATCAAACGCAGCCACTGTGCCAAACGCAGCCACTGTGCCAAACGCAGCCACTGTGCCCATAAAACACTGCCACTGTGCCCATCAAACGCAGCCACTGTGCCAAACGCAGCCACTGTGCCCATCAAACGCTGCCACTGTGCCAAACGCAGCCACTGTGCCCATCAAATGCTGCCAATGTGCCCATCAAATGCTGTCACTGTGCCCATCAAACGCTGCCACTGTGCCCTTTAAAGGATGCCACTGTGCCATCAAATGCTGCCACTGTGCCCATCAAATGCTGCCAATGTGCCCATCAAACGCTGCCACTGTCCCCATCAAACGCTGCCACTGTGCCCTTTAAAGGATGCCACTGTGCCATCAAATGCTGCCACTGTGCCCATCAAACGCTGCCAATGTGCCATCAAATGATGCCACTGTGCCCATCAAACGCTGCCACTGTGCCCATCAAATGCTGCCACTGTGCCCATTAAATGCAGCCACTGTGCCCATCAAATGCTGCCACTGTGCCATCCAATCCCGCTACTGTGACCCAGGGCTGGTGCAAGGTTTGTTGACACCCTAGGCCAGGGGTGGCAAACTCAAATTCATCGGGGGGCGCATTAGCAGTATGGTTGCCCTCATAGGGCCGGTTGTATCTGTAAGACTATGTGTCCACTATTTATTATCATAAATAATTGTGACCGCATTTGTTTATTACTGGTTTTATGGAGCGCAGGATACAGGAGTATGCTATGGACCGTGTGCAATATCTGACCTCTGCACCCTCCACTCTCCTTCCATCCTCCCATCCACCCTGGGATGGGATGGGGTGGGGTAGGATGAGTTGGGATGGGGATGGATGGGATGGGGTGGGGGGGTGCCGTAGGATGGGGACGGGATGGTATAGGATGGCATGGGGTGGGGGTGGGGTAGGATGGGATGAAATGGGGTAGGGTAGAGTGGGGTGAGATGGAGTGGGGTAGGATGGGATTGCCCCCACCTCTGTAACATCCACCATTGCCCCCACCTCACTGTAACATCCACCATTGCCCCCACCTCACTGTAACATCCACCATTGCCCCCACCTCACTGTAACATCCACCATTGCCCCCACCTCACTGTAACATCCACCATTGCCCCCACCTCACTGTAACATCCACCATTGTCCCCCCTCACTGTAACATCCAGTCATCCACCATTGCCCCCACTCATCACTGTAATGTCCACCATTGCCCCCCACTCATCACTGTAATGTCCACCATTGCCCCGCACTCGTCATCACAGTTCCAGTCCAACATTGCCCCCCACTAGTAATAGCAAAACTCACTGTACTTGAACTACGCGCTCTTGCAGAATAGTCGGCTAGATTAGAAGATCCACGAGCAGATGAGGGAGGGGTGATGACGTCAGCGCGCACCTAGGCACCGGGTGTACCAAGATGGCCGACCGCTCCGGAGCTAGGCCGAAGCCGCGGCCTTTCCTAAGGCAGCGGTGCGCTCCGTGGATCTGTGGATCACGGATCGGTCACGATCCGTTGCACCACTAGTGGCAACGGACGGCCCGTTGCGCGGGCCACATGGCAAGGTCTGGCGGGCCGGATTCGGCCCGCGGGCCTTGTGTTTGCCACCCCTGCCCTAGGCAAAACCTTATTTTGCCGCCCTATTGACTCCACACCTGACTCCACCCTCTTTACCCTACCCATGTAACAGGAGGCAGCGCTATACAGGAAGCATCGGCTTCCTCTAGCACTGGTTTAAGTTCTACGATGCGCCTCTAATTACACCACCGGTCGGATGAAGCAGCTGCCTAGGAATGAGTTACATGCTGCAGCCTGCAGAGCATGCATACCAGCGTCCAGGTGCCCCTAGGCAGCAGTGCGCCCTAGGCAGTTGCCTAGTTTGCCTAGTGGTAGCACCAGCCCTGCATTGACCCCCCCCCCACCCACTTGCTGTCTGCTCAGCTCTTACCCTGTCTTGTGGGGCAGTGGGTGACAGCAGTGAGTGGTGTCCTCCGAGCGGTGTCTTCATGTGTCTCTTCTCATCCTCTCCTCCCATCAGGCATCCAATCACAGCGTCTGTCATTTCAGCCAATCAGGTGACACCCAAGCACCTGATTAGCGGAGAGGAGGTTCAGTGTTAGGACAGAGAATATTCATTTGCTGTTCTAACACACCTGGGTGAACTGCGATCGCCAAGCATGGCGCTTGCAGGTCACCTTTTTTTACACCTATTATGGCTCTAATCAGGTGCTTCAAAACCCCCCCGCCGCTGTAATTCAGGCGCCTGCCAACCGAAACGGGGCCAGGCACCTGAATAGGTGGTGGCAGTGACGGCCATGGATAGATTCATACAATGCATGAATCTATCCATTAGTCATATGGGGGTGGCTGGAGATAGGGGGCGGCGCCCGTGCGCCCTTATGGATGCACCGCTCCGGTTGTCTGTAGTGAACCGCAAAAAGACTCTGTGGCCCGAGTGAGGCTTGGTCACACAGGAAGAACCGTATAGAGTGAGAGGCGGAAAGGAGTCCTGGAGTCATGGAGAGGAAACTTATAGCGATGGCGCAGAATGACACTTATGCTTCTTAAGAAGTCCATTTAGTTGATTGCTGTACTGGGGGCGGGCAGACCCTTCCTTCCTCCCCTCCTTCCTTTCCCTTCCCTTACCTTTACCCCCTCCTCCCCTCCTTCCTTTCTCTCCTCCATCTTAGTTTACCTCCATGACTGGCTAATATTCTACTTATGGGCCTATGTTAACGGACTAATGATGTTCCTGATTTTCTTCGATCTTTGATCTGTCTGTGGACTTATGCTCATGTAGACCCTATATGGAATGTCATCGTGAAATTGGCCTGTTATGTCTCTATACCCTTTTGTATTCTCTTGTTTATTATTTCTGATCCTTGGTTGTACACCATAACCTGTTTTGAAAAACTTTTCAATAAAAACGAATTGATAAAAAAAAAAAGAAGTCCATTTAGTGACGAAACCGGTCAGGCGATAGCGTCATTTCCTGTCATCACGATTGGAGGATACACCTTGGTAACCATTGTGTCCGATACATGCTGTTTTTAATCATCTTTCATATAAGTGCATTACCTTCATTAAAGCGGAGTTCCACCTAAAAATGGAACTTCCACTTAACCCACTCCTCGCCCCCTTACATGCCACATTTGGCATGTCATTTTTTTGGGGGGGGAGTGGAGGCTTCAGGAGGAGTGGGACTTCCTGTCCTACTTCCTCCTTCCGCCGAGGGGCTGGTAAGGCGAATAGCTTAATCGCCTTATTGCAGCCCCTCCCTGTAGGCGAGCGCCTGTCCAGTCGGACGGCGCCGAGCCGCTCGTGCATGTGCAGTGCCGCTCACGCATGCGCAGTGGGTTCCCAGCCATGAAGCCGAAAGCTGTCACTGCCGGGTGCCCACACTAGGAATGAAGAGGGGGGGCGAGGAGCGGAGACCCCCGGCCGGCACGTCACTGGAACCATGGAGCAGGTAAGTGTCTGTTTATTAAAAGCCAGCAGCTACACTTTTTGTAGCTGCTGACTTTTAATAAACGTAAAAAAAGGCCGGAACTCCCCTTTAAGTCTTGGTTGAAAAGGTTGTGGCGTCTGTCTCTCATTTGGGGTCTATGATCTGATGTCGCAGTTGGGGTGTAAGAAACCTGATGTCTCCCCCTCTGGTGGCTCGGAGGTTTTGCTGAGTGGACCTCTTCACAGACGTGGAATATCTCAGACACACAATCCGATGTTGACCCCCCCCCCCATAATAGGTGGTCAACACTCTTTGGTAAGGGCACATCCTGTATATTGGTGGTGGTCTCACAAGGTGGAGGAAGTTGGTGACACAACAGTCAAACATTTAGGCTCCATGCACACTGAAGCGAAAAAAAGCTATTCAAAAACACCAGTAGCTCTGCAGGGAGCCTTTCAAAGTTTTTTTAGCATTTTTGCAATAGCTTTAATCAGCGTTTTTCAGTGTAGCCTTCTTTTTTTTTTTCAATGGATAAAAAAAAAAAAAAAGAAAAAAAATGCTGGCGCCAGCGTTTTTGAGCGTTTTTTCCCCGCCAAAAAACGTCACTTTGAATGCAAATTTCGGGCGTTCAGAAAAAAGTCAATAAACTCCAACGCTCATTAACACTAAAAAACGCCCAGGTGTGCACGGGCACATAGGCTAACATCGAGTTCAGTTTATGGGGCCAGATTCAGTAAGCATTTACGTTGGCGTATCTCCAGATACGCCGCCGTAATTTTAAATGTGCGCCGTCGCATCTTTGCGCCGATTCACAAAGCGAGATACGTCCAAAAACATGGCTTCAGCCGTCCGACGTAACTTGCCTACACCGGCGTATCGTGGTCGCATAGTTACGCTGGACGCATTTGGCGTTCCCATTATAAATATGCAAATGACCTAGATACGCCGATTCACGAACGTACTTGCGCCCGGCGTAATAATATACGCTGTTTACGTAAGGCGTACGACCGGCATAACTTTACCCCTCATAAAGCAGGGGTAAGTCATGTTAAGGTATGGACGTCGGAACGACCGTCGAAATTTACGTCGTTTACGTAAGTCGTACGTGAATAGGGCTGTGCGTAAGTTACGTTTACGTCGTAGGCAGTGTTCGACGTATCTTAGGCATTCTAGCCGACGTGATTTTGAGCATGCGCACTGGGATACGTCCACGGACGGCGCATGCGCCGTTCGTTCGGCCCCTCATTTACATGGGGTCACGGCTCATTGTAATACAACACGCCCACTGCCTTGATAATTTGAATTAGGCAGGCTTACGCCGGCCCATTTACGCTACGCCACCGTAACTTAGGGCGCAAGTTCTTTCTGAATACGGTACTCGCCTCTCTAAGTTACGGCAGCGTAGCTTATATGAGATGCGCTACGCCCACCGAAAGGTACGCCATTCTTTCTGAATCTGGCCCATGGGCTTTAAAAAAAAACACCAAAAGGCCAATAAACTGCAGTTTATCAGCTTCAGTGTGCATGGGGCCATTCTGTTTGTGACTCTTGGACTCTCTTGTTTATATTTTATATCTACTTATTGTTTTCATTTTTTTAGCACAACATAAACTTTTACTTATAGAATTTCACTTACCTGATTGGAGGGTTGGGGGCTCTGGGTGTGGCCCTTTGTGTGAGGAGAGGGATAAGGATCTTGTTGGAGATTCATTGCCACTATCAGACACATTTATCCTGCCCTCTTTTCCCTGCACTCCTTGGTTTTATTGTTTTTTATGCCTTTTTAATTAGAATATTTTATTTTGCCTTTCAGTAAATTTTTGTTCTTACTCATTTTATTCACACTTCAGCGTTCTGGTGATTTAGTTCACTTGTCATAGCAACAAGCAGAGGCAGGGGTCTCCGAGTCTTTGAGGGCAGCGTTGGTTTAAAATTGTGGAGAATTATGGGATGGGCCCATGTCAGGTATGGGTATCCCCAGGGCCGCTGATAGGGGGGGCCACCGGTCCTCCTGTAGGGTGCCTGTGCACACAGGGGGGCCCAAACAGCAGGGGGAATTGGTGCGGTCAGGCGGAGGGGCAATTACAGAAGGATGCTGTCAGGAAAGGTTCCATCCGCTGGTAATATCCATCATTTGGCGTGCAGTACTGAGATCCACCAGCAGGGGTCTCCTGGCAGTCTGGAACTGTCAGGGGAACTTCTCCCTGCTGGTGTTTTGTCATCTTTGGGCTGCAGTACTTGTGTCCACCAGTGGATGGATTTACCTTCTGCAGTCAGGCATTACCTGAGCTTGTTAGCAGGTAATAGTATAAATACCCGGCAAGTGCACACGCACACACTGCCCTGGTATTGTCCTTGTGCCCTGACCTGTTTACCTGTTATCCTGATCCCTGATTCCTGTATCCTGAACCTGTTTGTATCTGTTCCTATCTGTTCCTGTATCCTTTCCCTGAAGCCTGATCCCTTCCATCTTGTCCCTGTCTGTTTACTCCTGGCCCCCCATCTGCTGATCTTCTGTTTATGATCCTGACCTTGCTTGACTATAATTCTGGTACTCCCTTTGCTACATATGCTGGTTGGTTTACTATCACTGTTTTGGTTGTTTGGTTTGTTCACTCTGTTTGTTTTGGTGGTGTTTTCACATTTATATGCATTTACCTTAATAAACTTAGGGCCAGATCCACATAGCGAGTACGCCGGCGTATCTACTGATATGCCGGCGTACTTTCAAATTTCCCGCGTCGTATCTTTAGTTTGAATCCTCAAACCAAGATACGACGGCTTCTGGGTTCGATCCGACAGGTGTACGCCTTCGGATCATAGGTGCAATACTTCGGCGCCCGATGGGTGGAGTTTGCGTCGTTTTCCGCGTCGGGTATGCAAATTTTGTGCGCAAGTCGTCCGTGAATAGGGATGGGCGTAAGTTACGTCTAAGTTCAAAAAATTACGTTGTTGCGACGTCATTTCGCGCAAAGCACGGCGGGAAATTTCGAAACGGAGAATGCGCAGTTCAATCGGCGCGGGGACGCGCTTCATTTAAATGAATCACGCCCCCTAATCGCCGATTTGAATTCCGCCGCCAAAAATACACTACGCCGCCGTAACTTACGGCGCAAAATCTTTCTGGATTCGACTTAAAGCCAGGTAAGATACGGCGGCGTAGCGTATCTCTGATGCACTGCGCCTATCCATTTCTATGTGGATCTGGCCCTAACTTTTTACCTATTTATGTTTGGGTTTCCTCTGTTGCAGTCCACACAGTTCTGGTCTTATCTGATACGTGACAGATGCCCTTTGCGGTTCTTTGCAGCAGCTGAAAGACAGTTTCTCCCCCTCCTGTTGTCTTTCAGCTGCTGCGGGTAGAGACTCAGACACAGGGCATCGTTCCTAGAATTGATTCCTTGATAATTGTTTCCTTGACACGATCCCCCTCCCTTTTCTGCCTGCTTCTGATCCCCCATGTGCCCCCCTGTCACTGTGACGACCCCACCCCCTCCACAGCGCTGCAGGCTTCACCTGTCCTGTAAAAAAAAATTGTAAAAAAATTATAATTAAATATTGTAATACATAGTTAGTCACATAGTCAGGTTGAAAAGGTCCATCCAGTTCAACCATAAAAAAATAAAATAATAATAATAATAATATTATTATTATTATTATTATTATTATTATTATTATTATTATTAATATCATACAATCCCATATACTAATAAATAATAAAATAATAAATGAATAATAAATAATTTAAAACAATTATAAAATAAAATAATTACATAATGTTCAACATTTAATTATTTTTTTATAAAATATAAAAAACAACAAGGTTCTCTGTTATGTTTGTGTCCACTAATAATGATTTTAGTGTAATTTTAGTGAAAATATTGTCTTGATATATTGGGGGGTGGGGGGGGGGCCTCCTAGGTAGGATGTACAGGACCCTTGTGATTTCTAACAGCAGCCCTGGGTGTCCCTTCCCAAGAATAGGTCATGTTGGTAGCTTTGGGGTGTTGGGTTGGATAGCTTTGGGGTGTTGGGTTGGTAGCTTTGGGTTGGATCTGGGAGTATGTAGGGGTTACCTGTCCCCGAGGTGGCGTAATGGCGGCTGTGAGCCTTTTTCCCTGGGTGGCAGATACAGTCGGTTTGTTGTCACCGCCCAGCGAAAAAAAAATAGTTTTTCTTGGTGCCTTACTTTCAGATCTGTTCTTGGGGTTATTTGGGGCGCTGATTCAGGAAAATGTGTTGGATGTCTAGACGGCATCCGCTCTAGATTCTTATGCCGCGTACACACGATCATTTTTCGGCATGAAAAAAACTTTGTTTTTAAAAAATGTCATTTAAAACGATCGTGTGTGGGCTTCATATCATTTTTCAGGTTCTAAAAAACGACAATTTTTTTTTACGAACATGCTGCATTTTTTAACGACCTTTTAAAACTATGACTTTTTCGGGTTGTAAAAAATTATCGCGTGTGGGCTAAAACGACGTTAAAAACCCGCGCATGCCCATAAGCAAGTTATGAGACGGGAGCGCTCGTTCTGGTAAAACTACCGTTCATAATGGAGATCGCACATTCATCACGCTGTAACAGACAAAAAAGCGCAAATTGTCTTTTCCTAACAAGGAATCAGAGAAAGCAGCCCAAAGGCGAATAGAACTTCCCCTTTATAGTGCCGTCGTACGTGTTGTCACCGCGCTTTGTTCATCATTTTTCAAAAACGATGGTGTGTGGGCAACGCCGTTTTTAATGATGAAGTTGGAAAAACTTTGTTTTTTCTACATGCCGAACAATGATCGTGTGTACGCTGCATCAGATATGATCGAATTTATATCATTTTTAGTCCGTTTTTGAAAATATCTTGCTGATCAACTTTTTCTTCTGTTGCCTAGTTTATGTCAGCAGATATAGTGCCGGTTTCATACTTCCAACTGTAATTTTAACCACTTCCCCACCGCGCCTATTCTGACACTCCCCCCCTTATGTAAAAATCATCATACATTTGCTAGAAAATTACTCAGAACCTCCAAACATTATATATATATGTTTATTTAGCAGACACCCTAGGGAATATAATAATGGTCATTACAAGTTTTTATCTCGCACGGTATTTGCGCAATCATTTTTCAAACGCCTTTTTTGGGGGAAAAAAACGGTTTCATGAAATAAAAAATAACAATAACAGTAAAGTTAGCCCAATTTTTTTTGTATAATGTGAAAGATGATGTTACACCGAGTAAATAGATACCTAACATGTCACACTTTAAAATTGCGCACGCTCATGGAATGGCGCCAAACTTCGGTACCTAAAAATCTCCATAGGCGACGCTTTAATTGTTTTACAGGTTACCAGTTTAGATTTACAGAGGAGGTCTAGTGCTAGAATTGTTGCTCTAATGCCGCGTACACACGATCATTTTTCGGCATGAAAAAAACTTTGTTTTTCAAAAACTTCATTTAACCACTTGCCGACCGCGCACCGCCGTTCTACGTCGGCAAGTTGGCTCTGCTGGGCGAGAGCAAGCAGTATAACGTCCTCTCTCTCAGCCGCCACTAGGGGCGCGCGCGCGTGCGCCCCCCGCTCGCCCCCGACTCCCGTGCGTGTGCCCGGCGGGCGCGATCGCCGCCGGGCACACGCGATCGCTCGTTACAGAGCGGGGACCGGGAGCTGTGTGTGTAAACACACAGCTCCCGGTCCTGTCAGCGGGGGAAATGCTGATCTTCGGTTCATACAATGTATGAACCGAGGATCAGTGATTTCCCCTAGTGAGGCCACCCCCCCCCTACAGTAAGAACACACCCAGGCATACTTAACCCCTTCCCCGCCCCCTAGTGTTAACCCCTTCACTGCCAGTGGCATTTTTATAGTAATCCAATGCATTTGTATAGCACTGATCGCTGAAAAATGCCAATGGTCCCAAAAATGTGTCAAAATACCGAAAAAAAATCGCTGATCGCCACCATTACTAGTAAAAAAAATATATTAATAAAAATGCCATAAAAATACCCCCTACTTTGTAAACGCTATAACTTTTGCGCAAACCAATCAAGAAACGCTTATTGCGATTTTTTTTTACGAAAAATAGGTAGAAGAATACGTATCGGCCTAAACTGAGGAAAAAAAATGTTTTTTTTATATATTTTTGGGGGATATTTATTATAGCAAAATGTAAAAAATATTCATTTTTTTTCAAAATTGTCGCTCTATTTTTGTTTATAGCGCAAAAAATAAAAACCGCAGAGGTGATCAAATACCACCAAAAGAAAGCTCTATTTGTGGGGAAAAAAGGACGCCAATTTTGTTTGGGAGCCACGTCGCACGATCGCGCAATTGTCTGTTAAAGCGACGCAGTCCCGAATCACAAAAAGTGCTCTGGTCTTTGGGCAGCAATATGGTCCGGGGGTTAAGTGGTTAAAATGATGGTGTGTGGGCTTCACATCATTTTTCAGGTTCTGAAAAACAACAAGAAATTCGAGCATGCTGCATTTTTTAACGTAGTTTTAAACTATGTTGTTTTTCGGGTTGTAAAAAATGATCGTGTATGTTCTAAAACTACGTAAAAAAAACAGCGCATGCTCAGAAGCAAGTTATGAGACGGGAGCGCTCGTTCTGATTAAACTACCGTTCGTAATGGAGTAAGCACATTCATCACGCTGTAACAGACAGAAAAGCGCAAACCGTCTTTTACTAACACGGAATCAGCTAAAGCAGCCCCAAGGCGAATAGAACTTCCCCTTTATAGTGCCGCTGTACGTGTTGTACGTCACCGCGCTTTGCTAGAGCATTTTTTAAAAACAATGGTGTGTGGGCAACGTCGTTTTAATGATGAAGTTGGGAAAAATTTGTTTTTTGGACATGCTGAAAAATGATCGTGTGTACGGGGGCATTACTCTAACACACGCGACAATACCTCACATGTGTGGTTTGAACGGCGTTTACATATGTGGACGGAACTTACATGCGCGTTCGCTTCTGAGCGCGAGCTACTAGGGACAGGGGCGTTTTAATTTTTTATTTTCTTTAATTTTTTGTTTCACTTAGTTTTTTTATTTTTACACTTTTTGTCATTTTTTTTTTGATCACTTTTATTCCTATTACAAGGAATGTAAACATCTCTTGTAATAGGAATCTATCGTGACAGGTCCTCTTTATGGAGAGATGTGGGGTCAATAATACCTCCCCCTCCCTCCACATCTCTCCTCCAGGCTGGAAAGCATGAGATTGTGAAACAAAATTCACTGATCTCATGCTTACTAGCCGCAATTGCAGCTTTGTTTACTTCCGGGTACCCGGACGTGACGTCATCACATCGTGCCCGGGCCTCTGATGGTCATAGAGAAAGCTCTATCCTCGTCATCCGGCGGCAGCTGATTCGTTCTCCAGGCCCCCGATGGCATAGGAGAGCCTGGAGAAGCACCAAATGGCAGCGGGAGGGGGGACACACTTAACCCCTTCCTCGCCCCCTACTGGTTAACCCCTTTCCTTGCCAGTGACATTTACACAGTAATCAGTGCATTTTTATAGCTCTGATCGCTGTATAAATGCTAATGGTCCCAAAAATGTGTCAAAAGTGTCCGATGTGTCCGCCATAATGTTGCAGTCATGATAAATATCGCAGATCGCCACCATAACAAGTAAAGAAATAATAAAAATGCCATAAATCTATCCCCGTATTTTGTAGACGCTATAACTTTTGCGCAAACCGATCAATAAACGCTTATTGAGATTTTTTTTTACAAAAAATACGTAGAAGAATACGTATCGGACTAAACTGAGGTAACATTTTTTTTATATATATTTGGGGGATATTTATTACAGCAAAAAGTAAAAAAAAATATATATTTTTTTTCAAAATTGTCGCTCTATTTTTGTTTATAGCGCAAAAAATAAAAACCGTAGAGGTGATCAAATACCACCAAAAGAAATCTCTATTTGTGGGGAAAAAAGGACGCCAATTTTGTTTGGGAGCCACGTGGCACGACCGCGCAATTGTCTGTTAAAGCAACGCAGTGCGAATTGCAAAAAGTGCTCTGGTCTTTGGCCAGCCAAATGGGTTCGGGGCTGAAGCGGCTAATAGGTGTGGTTGATAAGCATTTAGTGAGCATTAACAATGCTCCCCCAAACGCCCCTTGTACTTTTCCAGAGCGGATGACAAGCGCTTTTGGATTGTTAAAACGGAGGTGATGAAATAGCGCCCCCCCCCTTAACCATACCAGGCAACATATACTCAACATGGGTGGGTAGGTGCTTTGGGGAAGGGGCAACTCTGCCCCCACCCCAGAGCACCTTGTCCCCATGTTGAAGGGGACAAGGACCTCTTCCCCAGAACCATGGCCAGTGGTTGTGGGGGTCTGCAAGCAGGGGGCTTATCAGAATCTAGAAGCCCCTCCACCCCAATGCACCTTGCTCCATGTTGATGGGGACAAGGGCCTCTTCCAGGGTTGTGGGGGTCTGTGGGCTTACTGGAATCACCCAGGTCCCAACCCCCATGTGAATGAGAATGGGGTACATAGCACCCCTACCCATTCACCAAAAAAAGTGTAAAAAATAAAGAAAAACACACACAGTTGTTAACAATTTCTTTATTAAAAATAAAAAAAAGAGATCACGATGCCTGCCGCATGACGACCGAAAAAGGCCGCCTGACATTTCTTAGATAGGTAGGGGGTCCCATACTTATTCACATGGGGGTGGGGGCTAAAGGGGGCTTACAGATTCTGATAAGCCCATGTTAAAGGGAAGATAGCCTGGTATTGTTCAGGGGGAGGAGTTTGCTCGCTCGGGCCCTCCCCTTTCCTGACCTGCCGGGCTGCATTTTTGGATAAAGGTCTGGTATGGATTTGTGGGGCCCCATGCCATTTTTACACCATTTCTTTTATTGCCGACAATGCTTGCTTTTACATTCAGCTGTCAGTGGGGAAGTCCCTGACAGCTGATGACTTATCTGTTGTTAAGGATATCCTTTTTCAGTGTCCCCTATGTTACATATCCTTCATGCCTTGTCTGTCTCTGTCCCCATCAGCAGCAGCTACTTCCTAGCTTTCTCCATGTGTGTTCAGTGGAGAGGGGAGGGGCCTCCCCTCTCCACTGAACACAAGGGGATTAGTCCTCACGTCGGCCATATTTTTGTAGCCCGCAGGAAGTTCCCTCACACCGAGAGAACAAAGCAGCCAGCCGTAGTGATACACTACGAGCCAGGGATGGACTGGCCATTGGGACTACAGGGAGTTTCCTGGTGGGCCGATGGCTCAGTGGGCCGGCTTCAGTGACAGCGGACTGCCGCCCCCCCCCTCCGCTCCTCTGTCTCTCCCGCAGCGCTCACCTCCTCTCCCTCCCCGCAGCGCTCACCTGGGTGGGACAGAGAAGCAGGGGGAGGACCAGTGGAGCAGGGGGGACGACAGAGGAGCATGGGGGAGGGGACAGACAGCTGACTCAACAGCTATGGCCTGGGAGTTTCTCACTTCTGCCCAATCTTGTCCCATGGGTGGGGGGCACTGAACTGATTCTTTGCCCTGGGTGAAATAATGTCTAGCTTCCCCACTGGTACTGCCTATAAGAGTACCAGTACCAGCCGTTCTACTCTAATAAAGTAGAACGGCTAGTGGCTAGTGAAGGGGGAGAGGGGCTTGGGTGGCCGGGGGGTGTGGGAGTTGTCCGGCCGCCATGGGAGAGACCTGTCAAAGTGGGTCAGTCTGGATGAAGTCCAGGGCCAAATTTCGGTCCCAGTCCAGCCCTGCTACGAGCGCCGGGCGGAAGCTGTGCGGCGCAATGGACGCGCCACAAAGCAGCTCCAAATCCCGCAAATGAAGCGCCTCATCTGCAATCTCATGATTGCATAGATGTGGCGCTTCCCATAGAGCACTGTGTCTGACGCCCGAACACAGTGCACTTAAGGACCTTTTTTTTTCTGCTTGAAAGCTTCTCTCGAAAATGCAAGTTCGGTGGGGGTGGGGGAAGGACGGCAGATAAGTGCAGCTCAGTGTACTGGCTCTGGCTGAAGTCAGTTAACTGTTTGGGAGTGAGGCTGGGCGGGGGGGGGGGGGGGGGGTATCAGTGCTTCCTAGGCCTATCACTACCAGTGCTCATTAGTGCAGCTCATCAGTGCCAGTGCCACCTATCAGTGCAGCTCATCAGTGCCACCTATCAGTGCCAGAGGGAAGGAGGTTTTCTTATAATGTTGTGATTGATATTTTTTTATAATACAATGTATAATGATTTCTTTGTATATTTGATAAAACGTAATAAAATTTAAGTAAAATTACACAATTCCAATAAATAACATGATTGTGGAGTGATTAATCCTGATTGAATTTCGTCACAGTTCAAGTTAACCTTTTAAAATTTCACGGGTGGGGCAGGTATTCTTAAGTGTTCGTGACCTGCAGAGCCAGTGCGCCATGGCAAAAATGGGTGTGGCCAAACTGGTAACAGTGGGAGGGGCTTAAGGGGCATGGTTAAACAAAACCTGGGCTTCCTTTTACCTAGAAAATAGGCTTTGATTGCTGTGCCACAAGCAAGAGTCTCACAGACACACATAAACCTCAGCACAACCATTTAGAAAAAGAAAACCTGCATAACATATGGTTTTGTACACACTGAAAATATACAAAGAACTATTTGTCTGAGCCGACCTTAAAGAAGAACTTCAATAAAATAGTTGGGCACTGCTTAGCCAATAGCCACCAGCAACTGTGGAGACAATGAAGACTTTGGTGGGAAGTATACAACCTATGTATTGTGTATATAGTGCAGGAGTGTGTAAGGCAGAGTGCTGCAGTCAGTGTCAGGTTTAGGAATACAGAACACGGAGAGCAGGGTCCAGAAGTACATAATGTACAGAATGCCAGGGACAGGAGTGCTATGCAGAGAATCAGGAATCATGGGTGGGTAATGTTAATGTACAGTGTAGGGGTCAAGAGAGTGCAAAAGCCCCCCTCATAAAAATACACTCCCCCATTTTACCCTGTCAGCAAAAAATCCCCACTCCCCCCTCCCCCTCCCCAAATCCCCCCTCCCAGCACAATCCCCCTTCTTCCCCATCCCAGCACTTATCCCCTCCCCCTCCAATTCCCCCTCCCAACACCAATCCTCGTCCTCTCTCAGCACAAATCCTCATTCCTGCCCAATCTCACCTCCCAGAATAAATCCTCTTCCACCACCCCAAATCCTTCCTCCCAGCACAACCCCCCCATTCCAGTACAAATCCTCCTTCTGCCCAATCCCCCATCCCAGCACCACAAGTTTCCCCAAAATTCTCCTCCGAGCAAAAATTGTTATTGCTGGTTTGAGTTAAACCCGGACCCAGTTTGGTTGCTTGAAAAGGTGAACAAAATGGGCATATTTAGCCAGATCACCCACCGACCCATGTAATTGTTGTCATACATCAGCCGGGAGTCTGTCATATAGGGGGCAGTATCACTGTTGTCGCAAAGTGATGATTCCCACCTGCATTGTTTTGTTTGTAAACAAGGTCTGGTATGGATTTTGAGGTGAACCCCATGCCAGAATTTTAAGAAAAAGGGAAAATCCATACCAGACCCTTATCCAAGCATGTAGCCCGACAGGCCAGGAGAAGGAGAAGGACAGGCAAGCCATACTAAGCCACATGCCCTCAACATGGGGGAGGTCCCCAAAAGCACCTTGTTCCCATGTAGATAGGGACAAGGGCCTCTTCCCTACAACCCTGGGGGTGTTCATGGCAAATTCGAAAGCCACGGAACACCCTTTAAAAGTCTATGGGAGAAATCAAAATTTCAAATTTTAAAGGTTTATATGCAAATTATTGTCATAAAAAGTGTTTGGGGACCCGGGTCCTGCCCCAGAAAAAAACGTCAGTTTTTTTTAGGAGCAGTGATTTTAATAATGATTACAATAAAAGTGAAATATTCCTTTAAATTTCGTACCTGGGGGGTGTCTATAGTATGCCTGTAAAGTAGTGCTTGTTTCCTGTGTTTAGAACTGTCCCTGCACAAAATGTCATTTCTGAAGGAAAAAAAGTCATTTAAAACTACCTGCGGCTATAATGAATTGTCGGGTCCCGGCAAGTCGTTGAAAAAACGAACCAAAATGAAAAAATAAATAAATTGCGTGACGGTCCCCCAAATTCAATACCAGGCCCTTCAGGGATCTGGGGGTCCCCTCGTTAAAGGGGGCTTCCATATTCCGATAAGCCCCCTGCCCGCAGACCCCCACAACCACCGGGGAAGGGTTGTGGAGGAGAGGCCCTTGTCCCCATCAACACGGGGACAAGGTGCTATGGGGTCACAGATCCGCAAAGAATCCTCTCCATGTTGAGGGCATGTGACCTGGTACGGTTCAGGAGGGTGAGGCGCCTCTTTTCCTGCGGCCTGCCAGGTGGAGTGCTCGGATAAGTATCTGGTATGGATTTTTAGGGGAACCCCCACTCAATTTTTTTTTACATTTTGGCGCGGGGTTCCCCATAATATTCATTCCGGACCCAAAGGGCCTGGTAATGGACTGGGGGGGAACTCATGCCGTTTTTTCAATTACTTTTATCTGTATTGCCGGGACCCGACAATTCATTATAGCTGCGATCAGTTTTTAATGACTTTTTTCCTTTAGAAATGTAATTTTGCTGCGGGCCTGTGCTATAAAAAAGGGGGAAGGCTGAGGTGTAGGGGCTTCCTAGTTGAGGTGGTTGGTTCTGTTCTGCTCGTGGCATCAGGGCTGCTGTACCTTGCAGTCCACAGAAGACACCGGGACGACAATGGCTCAAGGCACCAAAGGTGGGTAGTTCTCCACAAACCTAGGTTCCAAAAAGGGACAATGAATTGATTCCATAGTCCCCGGGTCTTACTGTATTTCTCGCGTTTGTGTTGCTCCTGAAGTATTAAGCCTTCAATTCTATTGATCTCCTCTACCTTCCACAGCCAAGTCACGGTGGTCGGTGGACAGTGCTGTTTCCCGTAAACAGGAATACATGATTTCTACCTCCCAGCACAAATCATATCTCCCCACCTAGCACAAATCCCTCCTCCAAGTCACACTTCCCACCACAAATCCTCCCTCACTATCCAAATCCCCCCTCAGTAATCACCTCTTAACCCAAATTCCCCCTACCACAAATCCCCCTCCATGAAATCCCCGTCTTAGCTCAAATCCCCCCACCCCCTGCTAGAAAAAAATCCAATCCCCTGTCACCCCTCCTAGCACATATCCCCCCCAATCCCCCCTCCTAGGAACTCAGCCAGCCAGGTATCAATGGGGGGACCGTCCTGGGGGTGCTCAATGGAAAAATGGGGGGCATAGCCCACACCCAGCACCCCCCTAGATCCGTAGATGCTGCTAGGCAACCAGACGCACAGATCTCTGTCTGGCAGATCTGATTGCTTTACATTCTAATGCTTAATCTGTATGCAACCCCCCAACATAGAGTAATGACACACCGAGGAACAAGGAGGTAAGAGCGAGCACATAGACACTACAATCCACATCTCTCTATAGAGTCTTACCTTAGTACACAGAAGACATTCATCTTATTTTTAAATATCCCACCGGTGGGCAGTGCATGAAGAGGAAGATTACAAATATACAAGACATCAGATACAGATTATAAATATTCATTACAAAAGAAAAGAAAAAACAAATAAACTTTTACCGTGATTTATCCTGCTGATGGGAACACCAAGAAGTGATCAGACCCGGCTCCATGTGAATCTCACGATCCGTATCTCAGGTTACTCAATTTATGAAGCCATAGATGTGGGTTGGACTACAACCCTCAGCCAATAAACTCTATGGGGGTGTTCCTTCCTCAGCCCCGGGGGTGCTTCTTCTTTCTCAAGGGCTTTCGCAGTAAAGTTGTATCCAGCATATGCGCACAATTCTAGAAAAGGTACAAATACCCAACCGTGTCACATCACATGAGACATAACACAGCTCAGGTATGGCTCCGATCTTCTTCCCAATCTATAATCAAAAAGATTCCACATAGGTACAAGCTGCTAGTTATGGGGACACTTGTGTGTGCTCGCTCCCGAGCTGGCTCTGTGTCCATAGGACATACAGAACGGGGCTCAGCCCCCCCCCCCCCCCCCCCATAGCTATTGTACCTCCAATTCTGGCATTTTGGTACACCCGGGAGGTACAAGTTGTGGCCCGGATTCAGAAACAAATGCCTATCTTTAGGCGGGCGTAGCGTATCTCATAAACGCTACGCCGCCGTAACTTTGAGAGGCAAGTCCCGTATTCAGAAAGAACTTGCGCCCGAAGTTACGGCGGCGTAGCGTATATGGGCCGGCGTAAGCCCGCCTAATTCAAAATAGGCTGGTAGGGGGCGTGTTGTATGCTAAGTAATCGTGACCCCACGTAATTGACGTTACTAACGAACGGCGCATGCGCCGTCCGTGAAAGTATCCCAGTGCGCATGCTCCAAATTACGCCGCAAATAGTCATTGCTTTAGACGTGAATGTAACTTACGTACAGCCCTATTCGCATACGACTTACGCAAACGACGCAAAATTTGACGCTGGCCCGACGTCCATACTTAACATTGGCTACGCCTCATATAGCAGGGGTAACTTTACGCCGGAAAAAGCCTTACGTAAATGACGTAAATCAATGCGCCGGGCGGACGTACGTTTCTGAATCGGCGTATCTACCTCATTTGCATATTCTACGCGGAAATCTACAGTTGCATATTCTACGCGCCCCTAGCGGTCAACGTAAATATGCAGCCCAAGATACGACGGCATGGAGACTTACGCCGCTCGTATCTAGGCAACATTGAGGCGTATCTGACTCTATGAATCAGGCGCGGGGATGCGACGGCCCGCATTCGGAGTTACGACGGCGTATCTGGAGATACGCTGACGTAACTCCTTTCTGAATTTGGGCCTAAGTGTCCATCCCTGCAGCCTGATGAAGTCTATGGTAGGCTGAAATACGCTGTGATTGGACGGGGCTGAGAGCCGTACCAAGTTGGTCTAATATTTAGGAATGAATCCCCGGAGTGGTAGAGTGGTGGAGCGCACAGCAGACTTTCTGCATTCTGGGCATTTGTTCCAGGCAATGCTGGGACAAGGTCACCTAGTGTCCAAGGGGAGATGTCAAAATCACCCCCCCCCCCCAAGATGTATGTGTCAGCATTAATCTGATAACCCCCCAAGCATATATTCTCTTTGCAAGCCACAATTCTCCCCAAAAAATAATTTCCCCTCCTCTCAGTTCAAACCCTCCTATCCTGCTGAAATCCCCCATTCCAGCAGAAATATTTGACCAGAGGCAGCTCTAGGCTTTGTGAGGCCTTAGGCAAAACTTGACATGGGGCCCCACTCACACCCCCATGATGGGAAAAAATAATTCAAGGACAAGAGCCTCTTCCCCACAACCCTGGACGGTGGTTGTGGGGGTGTGCGGGCAGGGGGCTTATCGGAATCTGGAAGCCTCCTTTAACAAGGTGGCCCTCAGATCCTGCTCTTTAACCACTTCCTTACCGCGTCATTGTGAAATGACGGCGGCAGGAACCCCTCCTCGATCCAGGAGGACGTCATATGACGTCCTGGGCTTTCCGGGTGGATATCTGAATGATGCCTGCAGCGAGAGGCATCATTCAGATATCCTTCTCTCCTGCCGGCGATTCTGCACAACGTAAGAACGATCATAGCGGCGATTCCGCCGCTAGATCGTTCTTACAGGCGGCGGGAGGGGACACCCCCCCCTCCCGCCGCCATCCGGTGCTTCTCCGGGCTCTCCCGTGCCATCGGGGGCCCGGAGAACGAATCGTCCGGCGCTGGCAGGAAGCATAGAGATGACTGGTGACCAGATGGTCACCAGTCATCTCTATGACCGTCGGAGGACCCGGGCGCGATGTGATGACATCACGCCCGGGTCCCCGTAAGTAAACAAAGCCGCAATTGCGGCTGCTAAGCAACCACAAGCATGAGATCGGTGAATTTTTTTTCACCGATTTCATGCTTTCCAGCCTGGAGGAGAGATGTGGGGTCTTATTGACCCCGCATCTCTCCATAAAGAGGACCTGTCACACTGATTCCTATTACAAGGGATGTTTACATTCCTTGTAATAGGAATAAAAGTGATAATAAAAAAAATAAAATAAAAAAAAAAAGTGTAAAAAAATAAATAAATATGTAAAAAAAAAGAAAGAAATAAAAAATTTTTTTTTAACGCCCCTGTCCCCAGTAGCTCCCGCGCAGAAGCGAACACACACGCAAGTCCCGCCGACATATGTAAACGCCGTTTAAACCACATATGTGAGGTATCGCCGCGTGCGTTAGAGAGGCAGCAACAATTCTAGCACTAGATCTCCTCTGTAAATCTAAACTGGTAACCTGTAAAAATGTTCAAAGCGTCGCCTATGGAGATTTTTAAGTACCGAAGTTTGGCGCCATTCCATGAGTGTGCGCAATTTTAAAGCGTGACATGTTAGGTATCTATTTACTCGGTGTAACATCATCTTTCATATTTTACAAAAAAATTGGGCTAACTTTACTGTTTTGTTATTTTTTTAATTCATGAAACAATTTTTTTCCAAAAAAAAGGCGTTTGAAAAGTTATTGCGCAAATGGCGTGCAAGATAAAACGTTTCAATGACCGTCGTTTTATTCCCTAGGGTGTCTGCTAAAAAAACATATATAATGTTTGGGGGTTCTGCGTAATTTTCTAGCAAAAAAAATATGATTTGTACATGTAGGAGAGAAGTGCCAGAATAGGCCTGGTATGGAAGTGTGTATAACTGCCCTGTATGGAAGAGGTTAATAGCTAAGGGGTGGGGCCACCTGGTGATGTCACCTTCTCAACCCCCCCCCCCTTGTGACGTCATTGACTAAGGGCATGCTGGGTCATTGACATCACAAGGGGTGGTGTCACCGATATTTACTGGTTGTTAGGGATGCTGGCGGCACCACTCCTAAATCAGGGCTCTTATTGCTGCATGAGCACAGCAACGTTAAGGTCCCTCAAAACTGGGTTTAATGCATTGGGTAAGTTAGACGGCCGCGAGGCCACTGTGAGTGTGAGGCCTTAGACGACCGCCTAATTTGCCTAATTAAAGAGCCGCCTCTGTATTTGACCCCCCCCCCCCATCCCCCATCCCAGCTCTAATCCTCTCCATCCTACTGCATATCCTCCTACAGTCACCCATCCTAGCACAATTCCTCTACCCCTCAAATTTCCCCTCTGAGAACAAATCCTTCCAGCACAAATTCTTCACACAAGTGCAAATTCCCCCCTCTTAACCACAAATCGCCCCAATGATCCCATCTAACATAAATCCTCCTCCCAAATGTCCCCACAATCACATATTTTCCCCCCTCAGCACAAATCCCTCCTCTTAGCACAACCCCCCCTCCCAAATTTTGTCCTCTAGCACAGATCCCCCCCAATCATGTCTACTATCACATATCCTCCCCCAAATTTCCCCATGGGCACAAATCCTCCCCTGCACAAATTCCCTCCAGATTTTCCCTCCTAGCACATATCCCTTAACCGCTTAAGGACCGCCGCACACAGATTTACATCGACAGAATGGCATGGACAGGCAAATGGGTATGTCAGGTATGACAGGTATGTCCCCTTTAATTTTCCGCCATGTGGTTGCACGTGCCGCCGGTGGAGCCCTCGCGACCCTGTCGCGTGCTCCGTGACCGCGCCCGTAGGACTTGATGCCTGCCATAGTCCCGCGATCGTGTCACGGAGCTGAAGAACGGGGAGATGTCAGTGTAAACACAACATCTCCCCGTTCTTCCTAGTGACATGTCACTGATCGAATTTTCCCTCTCATCGGGAGCAGCGATCAGTGACGTGTCACTCATAGCCACGCCCCCTAACAGTTAGAATCACTCCCTAGGACACACTTAACCCCTTCAGCGCCCTCTACAGGTTAACCCCATCACTGCCAATGGCATTTTTACAGTAATCAGTGCATTTTTATAGCACTGATGGCTGTATAAATGACAATGGTCCCTAAATGGTGTCAAAAGTGTCCGATGTGTCCGCCATAATGTCGCAGTCACAATAAAAATTGCCGATCGCCGCCATTACTAGTAAAAAACAATATTTATACAATTTTATAAAAATGCCATAAAACTATTCCCTATTTTGTAGACACTATGGCCCGGATTCACATACATCGGCGCACATTTATTCCGCCGTAGCGTATCTCCTTTACGCTACGCCGACGCAGCGCAGAGAGGCAAGCACTGAATTCACAAAGCCAGTGCTGCAAAAACTGCGCTGGGTTTCCTAGGCGTAAGCCGGCATAGGTGGAAGTGGGCGTGAGCCATGCAAATGAGGCGTGACCCCATGCAAATGATGGGCCTAGCGCCCGACAGATACGTATAACGAACGGCGCATTCGCCGTCCCTTGGACGCATCCTAGTGCGCATGCTCAGAATCACGTCAGAACTACTCCCTAAGATACGCCGGATCACTGCCTATGGCGTGAACGTAACCTACGCCTAGTCATATTCACGTCCAACGTAAACTACATAAGATACGTCGGCTTGTGTTCCCTGGTGCAGACCTGTGCATGTCTGCTGCTGAGTTACACCTTCTTTATGGGGCATAACTTTACGCCGGACGTATGACTTTACGCGCACATTGTGTAGCCTGCGTCGGGTGCATGCACGTTCGTGAATCGGCGTATCTCCCTCATTTGCTTATGTGAATAGAAAATCAATGGGAGCGCCAAATGCGTTCAGCGTAAATATGCGCCCACTCTACGCCGGCGTAGGCAAGTTACGTCGGTGGGATGAAGCCTGTTTTCAGGCGTATCTTGGTTTCTGAGTCCGGTGCACAGATACGACGGCGCATATTTGCACTTACGCTGCATATCTGGAGATACGTCGGCGCAAGTGCTTTGTGAATCCGGGCCTATAACTTTTGCGCAAACCAATCAATAAACGCTTATTGCGTTTTTTTTTTTTTTTACCAAAAATAAGTAGAAGAATACGTATCGGCCTAAACTGAGGAAAAACATTTTTTTATATATATATTTTTGGGGGATATTTATTATGGCAAAAAATATTGAATTGACGCTCTATTTTTGTTTATAACGCAAAAAATAAAAACCGCAGAGGTGATCAAATACCACCAAAAGAAAGCTCTATTTGTGGGGAAAAAAGGACGCCAATTTTGTTTGGGAGCCACGTCGCACGACCGCGCAATTGTCAGTTAAAGTGATGTAAGGGCTGAATCGCAAAAATGTGGCCAGCCAAATGGTCCAGGGCTTAAGTGGTTAATCATCCCTACTAACACAAATGTCCACCTCAGCACAAATTCTCCCACCAAATCCCTCCTCCCAGCAGAAATCTCCCAAATAACCCTTTCTAGCACTGCCCCCAAATCACCCCCCTTCACAAATCCTTTCCCCTCCACCCCCCCCCCTAGCCCAAATCCCCCCCTCCTAGCACACTCTAATTCTCAGCACAAATGTTTCTTACTGTGCCCCCTTCCTTGTCTTTAGTACAATTACCCCCTCCCTTAAACACACAGACATCAGATGCAGAGCCGCAGATGGCTGTGGGATGTCCTTCCCTTTTAGGCTCCTCCTCATCTCGATATGTCAGATTTGAGGAGAAGATTTAAGGCAAGCTAACTTTTAACACTTTAGTTGCAGCCGGTGAGGAGAGATGCCAATCTGATCTTCTTGATGCAGGAGCGCTGCAGTGGCGAGAGGAGGAGCTGGTGGGGAGAGAGAGCACAGCCCACTCCTTCTCCTCGCTCCTTGGCTCTCCAGATCCGGATTGTCACTTCCCACACTAAGATGACAAGAGTAGTGATGCTGCTGTCACTACTCCTGTAAGCTTGTAGAGGCAGAAACTTCCCACATGGCACCCCCCACATCACATGATACCCCAGCACCCCTTTCTGCCCCCCCCCCTTTTCCAGCCCTGGTTCCTGGGTGAATGAGGATCTAAATGTTACCACTCAGTAAATCATCCATCTAAAGCAGCTTTCAGCCTCTCATAGACATTTACATGCTGTCAGCAGTGGGGCCGGGTGGTGCACCTGTGCCTTCTACCTGCACAGAAACCCCCGGATCCTCAGGTACAGAGGAGAAACACAAAGAGTGCCTGAGGATATAGGAGGCATTACACTGCAGAGAATTCTGAGTCATGTAGAAACCAATAGACACAATTCTTGTGCCCACAACTTCCTCCTCTATTCACGTTTCACAGACACGTCTAAACCTAAAGAACCATTTTTCAAAATTAAAATAGAATTTCCGGCAGAGAGATAAAACCTCGTCTGAGTCGACCTTAAAGAAGACTTCATGATGTAGCACCCTGATTTTTAGGCTCGGTTACTATTAAATGTATTTACCAAGTGATAGTTGCCTTGGCCAATTGTTAGGAGGTCAATTGATTTCACCCTAATTCTGGAATTGCTGCACTTCTCTCTTCTATCACTAGGTGGCCGGGTATCTGGTGGCATTAGATAAGACAAGGGCATTGCAAGGACAGATTAGGAATGAATGGGGATTGGAGGGAGGAAAGGGGGATTTAAGGGTTTGCTTAACCTCTTGGACACAGACTGTTCCCAATGGGGGTGTCAGAGAGGTCTTGGTTATACAGAAGTCATGCCCTTTGTTCGTTCCATGAAATTAAATCCAGTACACACATGGGGTTTTTTTTTTTTTATTGTGTGACGACAATAAGTTAAAGGAATTATATAATATATGGAAATATCCTTTTATTTATTTAATTATAAATTATTGGTTTTACCTAGCTTTTCTATTATCTATTACAATCTGTTATACTCTCACCGTATGGTGTTAGCATATGATATGGCTGTATATGATAGTCAGTTTCTATGACAAGAACATCTTCTATGTAAAACAATGCATTGGATTTATTATTTACTGTGTATAACTAAATTGTATACTGCTGTTTTAGTACAAATGTATGTACTTTTATTGAAAATAAACATAAATTTGAATGAAAAAAAAAAAGGAATGAATGGGGTATCTCAGCCAATGGGCAGGAATTTTCTTGGGTCCCTTGGCCTGCTGGGAAAACCTTGACTATAGTATAACAGATGTACTTATACAAATAACCTCTTATTACTATTACCCAACCCCCCAACCTCTATCCCATTAAATTGAGACCACACCAGTTGTTGGGGAAATAATAGGCCGTAGCAGCCTAATTTATTAAAACATAATAAATTAACATTAACATAAACAACATCTGCTATAACCTGAACTACCTAAAGTTGGTCTCCGCAGGCAAAGCCTCTATCCTTCCATAACCACTATATATATATATATATATATATATATATATATATATATATATATATATATATATATATATAAACATATATATATGACCCTCTGTTGTACTGCGGTCTTTCGTATTCCTCTGACAGGCCTCAAGCCGACAAGCTGGCTCAAAGACAACTCACGACCGCAGTGCTCAATAATCCGCTCCTCCAGCTAACCTCCGTTACCTGGAATCACCATCATCAGCCCCTGTCACCGACAGGTCATTAATTCAGCTTTTAAAGTCTACTCCTTCACCCGGAGAGACCAACCAACGCCACCGCACCCAAAGGTAAAACCTTACCCTTGGGTGCCCCTCCACACCCTAATAGCCCTCTGAATATCCTCCTGTAACCCCAACACCCACATATCAATCCCCACTGGATTAAGGTGCACCCCATCTCCTCGCAGGTACCTCCAGGTTTCTTCCTCCAGTTCCATATGGCGCACCACCAACCCCCCGTTCCGCACTATGAACCTGGCCACATCCCTGTTGATCTTCCTCCGGGCCCTGTTGATTCCTTCCACCGACCTCGCCAGACGCCATGCAGTACGAGCCACTATGTCGGACCACACAATGATCATGTCTGGGAACGCCGTCCTAAGCCTCAAGATATCAAATTTGATATCCCGTCTGATGTCCAGCATCGACCTGACCCCCAGATCGTTGCCACTCACGTGCAATAGTAAAACGTCGGGCGGCCGGTCCAGGCGCGCAAAGCGATGCACCTCCGGGACTGTCCTACTCCAGAGCAACCCCGGTACACCTAACCAGCGCACACATGCCTCCTCTCTAGGCGAATCCAACTGCCGGCCATCCGGCCTAACCTCTGCCCATTTTGCCCCCAGAAGACATAGGAATGGCCCAGTATCCACACTAAGGCCGGCGTCGCACCTGAAAGAAAAAGATAAGTACACCAGGTAACCACTGCAGACCACCTAACAGACACTCAGAACACACATCTCATGACCCACCCCCAAAACGACTGCATTACATGTCCAACAGATGAGGGCGAACATAACTTTGAAACCTCTGCGATTCCCACCTACCAATACGCTTCACCGCCTCCATACCCAAACTACACCGAGCCGCCTCTGTGGCCGCCCCGATCCTGAAAGAGTGTGAGGAAAAAACCTTTTCGTCCAACCCCAAGGATCGCAAACCCTTTTTGAAAACAGCACTGAACTGAAATTTAGACAATGGCAACCCATCCCCGTGCACCAGAAAGGACCCCGCAACTCCCGGGCGCTTATCCAAGAAAGCCCGTACCACCCCAACTGGACATACAGGTGACCCCGGCAGAGCAAAAACCTGGATAGCCTCTCCCCACCTGGTCCGTCTTTGACTTGTGCAACCAAACTGATACCCTGTCCTGCCCGCAAACTACTTTGTGAAAACCCAAACCCCCGTGAACTTTTTTGGAAGGGCTGACCAGCTCGCTGATCCTGAAAGCCCCAAAAAATGCTAACGCAAACGCCACCCTGAAAAGCGAAACCTCCTAGTCCGAAGAACAAATCTCCGGCAACTTATCCAGGATCCCTTGAAGAACTGAGAACGACACTGGACGCCTGGCGTCCCTAGTCGATCTAGCTTTTCTATAACCCTTGAGTGGCTGTCGCACCCAAAAGTCTTTTGTGAAGTCCTGGCAACCCTGCAACTTAAAGAGGAACGTAAGCCCCGCCATCTTCTTGTTCAGCGCAGCAACCAACGCCCCCTCCTCCATATTTCTGGAAACAAAGTAAAGAACTAACCATCGTACCTCAGAACCAAACGGGTCCACTGCCACCATTCTCGCCAAAGCCTCCCATTCCTGCCATACATTGCTGTAAGCCCCCCATGTGGCCTCACTCACCGACCTCTTGAGCCATCTAGAGATCACGCCAACGCAATCCTCCACAGACAATCCAGACAAGGCTCTCCGTGTTGTTCCGCCGCCGGCGCCAACTCTCGGAACCTGTCCCACTGAAAGCGAGATAAAGCGTCAGCAATGACGTTCTCCACCCCAGGAAGGTGAACTGCATAGATAAAAACATTCAATTGCAATCACCTTAAGACTAGATGCTGTAGCATACGAACCACCGGCGGAGACGAGGCCGACACCCGATTGATGACCTGTACCACCCCCAGGTTATCCCCATGGAATCTAACCTTCCGATCCCTGAACGCCGATCCCCACAGCTCCACCGCCAGCACAACTGGAAACAATTCCAGCAGAACCAGGTTCTTCGTGAAACCTGCTTCCACCCAGCACTGCGGCCACAGGCCCGCACTCCATCGGCCCTGGAAGAAGGTCCCAAAGCCCGCGGCGTCCGTATACAGATCCAAGTCAAAGTTACTGACCGGGCCCGCCATCCACAACGTCCTGCCATTGAATGATTCCAAAAAGGAGTGCCATACTCGTAAGTCCTCCCTGAGAACCTTGCCCAGGCTGACAAAGTGGTCCGGGGAACTCACACCCGCGGTAGCTGCCGACAACCGTCGGCTAAACACCCGGCCCATGGGCAAGATTCGGCACGCAAAATTCAGCTTGCGAGCAATGACTGAAGCGTCCGCAGCCGCACTTTGCGCACCCCCAGCATGCCCCTGATTTCCGCCTTTAGCGCCTCCAGCTTGTCTTCCGGCAAACGGCATTCCATTGCCTTAGAATCCAAGGTGATGCCCAGGAAAGTCATAACCGTGCTCGGCCCCTCCGTCTTTTCGGGTGCCGGAGGCACCCCAAAGCGTTCCGCGATGTGTTCCAACGTTGCCAGAAGCACCGCGGAAATCCTCGAGGACGCCAGGCCCATGCACAAGAAATCGTCCAGGTAATGGATGATCGAATTCACACCCGACACATCCCGTACCACCCATTCCACGAATGAGCTGAACATTTCGAACAGTGCGCAAGAAATGGGGCACCCCATGGGAAGACACTGGTCCACATAAAACTCCCCCTTCCAATGACACCCCAACAGCTAAAAACTGTCAGGGTGCACCGGCAGTAAATGGAACGCCGCCTCGATATCTGACTTTGCCATCAGGGCACCTCGCCCGTAGTGTCGCACCCAGTGAATCGCAGCATCAAACGAGGTATAGCTCACTGTGCAGGCCTCCGGATCGATGGCGTCATTCACCGACCCCCCTTTTGGGAATGAGAGGTGGTGGATCAACCGAAACTTATTGGGCTCCTTCTTAGGGACCACCCCCAGCGGAGAAACAACTAGATCCCCCCAGGGTGCTGCCGAAAACGGACCCCCCATGCGACCCAGTGCCACCTCCTTCCGCAGCTTCTCGGTCACCACTTCCGGATGCAAAAGCGCGGACCTCAAATTGCGAGACACTGGAGGCACCTCCTTCATCTCACACGGAATCTGAAAACCCACCAAAAACCCCCTCTCCAACATGCGCGCCGCCCCCTTGTCCGGATACCTACCGAGAAACGGCCGCATCCTTTCCACCATCACCGGCGTCCTCCCTCTTGTTAGTAGACTCGCCGGAACGACCCTTGCCCTGTTTAAAACACTTGGACAAAGGGTGGGAGCCTCTACATCCGGAACACTCGTGCTTGTATCGACAGGTGCCTCCGAACCTGCAGGTACCGGAGTTAAACTGCCAACACACCCCTTTTGCCCGACCGGCTGGTTGTCCCTGGGAAGATGGACCACTGGCCCTTCCCTGAAAAAACTGGCTCGGGGCCCTCACCGCTGTCATCAAACACAACCGCAGGTTCATGTCCTTCTGGTTCCAGCGCAGCTCTGGTTGCACCGCCATCCTCTGCCTAAACTATTCATCGTACCGCAGCCACGCAGAACCCCTGTATACCCTGTACGCCTCCCCAATCGCATTCCGGTATATAAAAAGCGCAGAACAGTACTCCGGCTTCTTCTCACCCACTACACATGCTAGAATACTAAAAGCCTGTAACCAATTGGCGAACGTTCGTGGAATTAAGCGATAACTACGCCTCTCCTCCTCTTCCTTTTTGGACTCGTCCGGCTTGCCCCTATCCAAATTAAATTTCTCTAAGGGGAGAAGTGAAAAGATCTCCACATACTCACCATTCCATATTTTTTCCTTGACCTCCGACTTCAAGTGGGAGCCCAGCGGCGCCTCAAAACATACGTAATCCTCATATTTTGCCGCGTCGGCAAGCCGTATTATCTCCTGCCTGACCGCCGCCTCCCCTGCTCCCGCCACTTTCCCTTCCGTCACAGCCGTAGCGGCAGCAATCGCAGCCGTTCCCGGCGCAACCGAGGCACCCGTCGGGGCCAAATTTGCCCCGTCGGCGCGACCACGGGCGCCACTGGAGTATTGACCACGCCCCCAACCGCCCCTGCGGGGGGGACCCATGCCGCAGCCGGACCGGCACCCGCCCCTCCCGGGTTTTCAAACCTGCCCACCAGCTCCTTTATTCCTGCTAAAAAAACAGCGAAACCGCTCTGCCCCGGGCCCGCCTCCTGGCCAACGCCGTTTCCAAGCGCGGCCCCTTGCATCCCACTTGCACCCCCAGCCACAATACTAACATTCCCAACCCCACCAGTAACAGGCCCTGTAGCTAAATATTCTGTAATAGGTAACTGTAAAATGGACTTACCGTGCTGCCTAGGCAAGGACCCACCAGCCGCCGTCCCGCCTCCACTGCCGCCCTCCTGGGGGGTTGTTCGTCCTCGGATTCAGTCAGTTCCCCTTCCGACCGCAACACCACTGGTTCCTCCTCTGCAGACGAGTGCCCACCAGGTGAAGGATCCCTGGCTGCCGAGGGTCTTGCGTCCGACTGACCCCTCTCCCGAGCACCAGACCCGTTCGCGGAGTTCTGCAACGCTTTATGTGGGCCTGGGGGGCTTCCCCCAGCCCTGTTGTCTCTCACGCTGTGCTCTCCCGTCTGTCCTCTCCCACTGGCATGGCTAGGCCACAGGCCGTGGAGGTAGAAGGCCCAGCTACCGCACCCTTAGGTCTCCCATGCGGGGGCGCTGCGCCCCGTGCAGTACGGGGGGCGGGGGCCGCTGCTGCCGACTCCACCAGTTGAACGGGTACCGGGGCCGCCCCTGGACTAACAGAGCGGCCGCCCGCTGAGCCCCGTCCACATTGGGGATTCCTCCCGGGCCCCCCCATCACAGGCATAGCAGCGCGCTTTGCAGGGGGGGCCCGGAGGGGCCCGCGAATGGGGACTCCCGAAATGACGCTGGGCCCTGGAGGAGGAGTCGGGAGAGAATCGCTCCGGCGGGCGAGACCGCCGAGCTCGCCCCGTTTCTCTCTCCCCCACCGTTTCAGAAGCTGCCTACCTACCGAAGATAGGTCACAGCTGCTCCCGCAGCCACTCAGGGCCGTGCGCCGCCGCTTCAGCCTGCAGTTGGGCAAGCATCCTCTCTACCTCTGACATGCTGGCACTCTCTAACTTTCCTCCGCGCTGTGCTTGCCGGGGGGCGGGAACCATTCCCTTAAATAAACTCCGCTCTCCGCCCCCCACCGCTGGCTGACCAAAAATTAACTACACGTCCCCTGTTACGTCAGTCATGCCAGCCCTACGCACAGTGCATTGCATTCCCCTGCTCTGGGCTTTACTTTTTATTTGGATGGAGTCAGGTGATTGGGGTTCTGTGCCACCTGGACGGCTGTCTGGGTGGACGTGTGTTTTTTCGCCTTGGGGTGCTAGGCCAGAAACCTTAGACCTATCCCAGGGGGAATCTGTCTGCTAGGCTATCTAAGGGGCTTATCCAGAAGCAAGAGAGCGGTGTAGGGTTGGGACTGCAGGCTTGTGGTCCAACCTGGGGTTTGCCCAGGGGCGGACTGACAACTCATGGGGCCCCCAGGCAATAGGAGATTATGGGGCCCCTGGACAAAAGATTATGGGGCCCCCTGGGCAAAAGGAGATTATGGGGCCCCCTGGGCAATAGGAGATTATGGGGCCACACAGAATACACACACAGACAGTATACATACACAGTATTCACACACAGACACACAATATACACATACAGTATACACACACAGAATACACATTTCTAGATTGTAAGCTCTAACGAGCAGGGCCCTCTGATCCCTCCTGTATTGATTTGTATTGTGACTGTACTGTCTTCCCTGATGTAAAGCGCTGCGCAAACTGTTGACGCTATATAAATCCTGTATAATAATAATAATAATAATAATACACACACACACACTGAAAGGGTACTGGAGAGGCGGGGCAGCTATAATATTGGGATTTTTAGACCAAAATTATGTCAGTAAGGGACATTTCAGGGACAAATGTAAAAAAAAAAAACACAGATTTTTGCATACTGTTCCTGGTTTTACTGAGGCTGGCAACCCTGATGGGGCCCCCCAGTGGCATGGGGCCCTCGGGCAGTGCCTGAGTGCACTAATGGTCAGTCCGCCCCTGGGTTTGCCTAGTGCACAGGAGGAAGTATTATCATAATGGGGGATTTTAATTATCCGGACATAGACTGGGCGGAGGGAACCGTGCATTCATCTAAGGCTCGCCAGTTCCTAAATGTCTTGCAGGACAATTTCATGGGTCAGATGGTAGACGCACCAACTAGAAATAAAGCGTTACTGGATCCACTGATTAACAACAATAATAACAGACCTGATCACAGATGTGGAAATACGGGGCAATTTAGGAAACAGCAATCACAGGTCAATCGGCTTCAGTATAAATCACACAAATAGGGAACATAAGGGGAATACAAAGACACTGAATTTCAAAAGAGCCAACTTCCCTAAACTACAATCCTTGCTAGAAGATATAAATTGGGATAAAATCTGAGGAACAAAGAACACGGAGGAGAGATGGGTTCGCTTTAAGAGCATATTAAATATGAGCATTATCCAATGCATCCCATTGGAAAATAAATGTAACCTCTTCCGGACCAGCCGCTGCAGTTTTACTGCGGCAGGTTGGCTCGGCTGGGAAAATCGATGTTACCGTGCGTCGCTTCACAATGTGGCCACTAGGGGCGCAAGCGGTGACGCCAAAGTCGATGAGAGTGCCTGGCTGGCGCGATGACCGACGGGCACCCGCGATCGCTCAAGACAGAGCTGGAATCGGGATTTGTGTGTGTGTAAACACACAGATCCTGGTTCTCTCAGGGGAGAGGAGACAGATTGTGTGTTCATACGAAGTATGAACATCGATCTGTCAACTCTCCTAGTCAATCTTTACCCCCCACAGTTAGAACACACACTAGGGAACACAGTTAACCCCTTGATCGTCCCCTAGTGTTAACCCCTTTCCCGCCAGTGTCATTTATACAGTAATCAGTGCAGTTTTATAACACTAATCGCTGTTGTAGCGCCCCCTTACTTTCAGTATGGGCACTACGCTAAAGTTAGTGGGGAATGGGAGAGTTATTTTGCTCCCATTCACAATTTGCTAAATTGGGACTTCTGTCGTTCCAGAAATGTCCACTGGGTCAGTCTGTGCTCCAGGGATGCATTACCATCCCTGGCCGGCAGTTGGCACCAGAGGGGTTCTGGCAGAGCAAGTTTTCCCCAGCAGCCAATCAGAGGAGTTTTCCCTTGCGGGACATGCTGGCGGAGAGTAAATCTGTGACCGATGTCATGTGCTCTAAAATCTTCGCGGGGTCCCGATTCCAGGTGCGGCATCCACCTTTAGGGTGCGCGCATCCATGGACCCGGCCAGCGTGGCCCACCTGGCCAAATTTGCAGGCTAAACAGAACCTCATCCAGAGGTGAAAAGGGACTCCAGTGACTTACTGGGTCCCCAGTTCTATTGAGAGGATCCCAGGCTGGGTGCCGTTCGATTGGGGGGTCGGCTTGAGGAGAACCCGGAGGCAGGTTGTCCAACAGGGCTTGAACGAACCAATCGGGGATCTGGTGACCGGAATGCTGACAGGTATGCTTTGCTGTCATCTGGTGACCTATTCTAAAACCTACTGGGAGGATTCGCTCCAATCATCCATTTAGCTCACCTAAAGTAATTGGCCTGTGGCAGAGGCCCTAGAGCCAGGTCTGTGAGAGAGATCTGTTCCTCCCAGCAAATCTAAAGTGACACCTCGGCTGCCAGGCTTATGATAGGGGTCTGTCCGGGGGCACTTCACCCACTCTGGCTAGAGTGGCGACGAATCACAATCTGATACTACCGAGAGCAGAACTGCTCGGTTCATATCCAGGCCTGACACTACAAGGTTTCTCTCTTTTCCTTCATCAACCTTTTCTTCCTATTTGATGTTGATGTTGGCCGTGTTTGGCCTGGAAATAAAGCATTGAAAACTCTTCATTCACTATCTGGACCTTCGCTCACTATCCTGTTTCTCCAACTGCACCCCTAGACCACATTAGGGTAACGTAATACGCCGATCCCAACAACAAATCAGCGGCTCCTTCGGGGGTAGCGCTACACTGTATAATTGTCACTGGTCCAAAAAATGTGTCCAAAGTGTCCGATCTGTCTGCCGCAATATCACAGTCCTGATAAAAAGATCACTGCCATTACTAATAAAAAAATAAATAATAATTAAAATGCCATAAATCTATCCCCTATTTTGTAGACGCTATAACTCTTGCGCAAATCAATCAATATACGCTTATTAAGATTTTTTTAACAAAAAATATGTAGAAGAATACGTATCGGCCTAAACTGAGGAACATTTTTTTTTTTAAATTGGGATATTTATTATAGAAAAAAGTAAAAGATATTGGGCCAGATTCACGTAGATCGGCGCATCTTTATACCGGCGTAGCGCATCTCATATGCGGTACGCCGACATAACTCAGAGCGGCGAGCACAGTATTCACAAAGCACTTGCTCCCAACGTTGCGCCGGCATAACGTAATTTCGTAGGCGTAAGCCAGCGTAAGTGTAAGTAGGTGTGACCTTATGCAAATGATGGTCCGAGCGTGGAGCAGTGTTTTACGCCCGGCGTATCATGAACGGAGCATGCGCAGTGACGTAGACGTATGATCGCTCCCCTGTGCGCATGCTCACAACTACGCCGGCCCACCGGCTTACGCCGAGCGCATAAATACGCCCAGACATGCACCCGTCCGGTGCAAAAGTACATCCTGCTTCCCCCCCCCCCCCTGAAGCAAGGTACTTTTGCTGAGCGATGGCGGCAGCTGGAACTGGAGGCAAGGAGAGGAGGAAGAAAAACTTTATAAAGGAGGAGAAGGCTATTATAATTGCTGGAATAGCCAAATATGATAAGAACCTCCATGGTGCCCACAGTTCCCAGACCAGCAAGGCACGGAAGTAGGAGATCCTGGAGGAGATCACCCTGCAGGTCAATGCCGTAGGGAATGAGACCAGGACCCCCGAGGATGTGAGCAAAAAAATCAATGACCTGAGACATCAGGTGCGTGAGAAGCTGGCCCTTATAAGGAAGCATGCCAGGGGCACGGGAGGAGGACCAGCCTGTGCTGTGCGGTTGATGGATGAGGAGGAGGTCATCTCCTATACAGTGTGTAGCATGTGAGGGGGTGGAAGGGAACATGTGACAAGTGTGTGGGTCCACCAACATGTGAATGCTTTGTGTCATCCACAGATGTGCTGGGGGGAGCTGGGCCGTCGTCGGCTGCTGGGCGACCCACGCCATCCACGGATGAGTGTGCCCACACCTCTCCTCTTGAGGAAGTAGTGGAGGAGCACAGGGACCTGGAGGAAGTGGTCTACCTCGTTGAGGAGGATCCCATCATCCCTGGACCCTCCCAACCCTCCTCCCCCATCAGGGGAACCCCCTCACCCTACTCCCACATCAGGGGAACCCCCTCACCCTCCTCCACCATCAGAGGAAGCTCCTCAAGGGCCTCCCCGTATACACGGCCCCAAGCCTCTCCTGCCCCCAGGAAGGCTACCCGCAAGACCAGGGGTGTTCCTGAAGCCATCCAGGAGAATCTTGCCAGGGATCAGGCCTGCCAGACCCGCCATATGGGTGCTGTTGCCCGGGACCTGTGGCGTGTCGCAGACAGCCTGGCCTCCTCGGCACAGATACCCAACAGTCTGCAGGATATTAGAGGAAACTGTGCTGCGATAGTGACCTGCGTTGGGGAGCTGCAGGCCACGACATCACGCCTCGTGACAGAGGTTAAGAGCCTGGCAGTGGCTGTAAAGGCCAATACGGCTGCCATAGAGGCGGAGGGGAGGCAGAGGAGGTGCCACCAGCAGCACAATACCACCAGCCAGCTGCGGATGCAGGCTGAAACAAACGCGGTCCTCACCCGCATTGCCCTGACGTTGGAGGGCAGGCAGCCAGCACCTGCCAGGAGTGGCAGACCTGAGGATGAGCCTCCTCCTGATGCCCCACCACCCCCACCTGAGGCTCCCCCCAGGAAACTGAGGAGCCAGAGCCGTGGCACCAGGCTCATGTTTGCTCAGGTGATGAGCTTTTTTTTTTTATTTATGCTCAGGTGATGAGCGTTTTTTTTTTATTTATGCTCAGGTGATGAGAGTTTTTTTTTATTTATGCTCCAGGTGATGAGCGTTTTTCTGTAGTAGTGAATGCACACGGTGAGGAGTGCAGGATACAGTGTTACTGGTGTGTAAATGTGGGGGTGACATTCCTGCCAGCAAGGTGTGTCACCCTGGGTCGTCGGGGAGACGTTATCCCCACGACCGTGTGAATGTGGTATGAATGGACAGCGACACCATTGGGGTCTTGGCGCGGCGTTGCTGCTCCCAAGTCCAGTGCGGTGGACTTGGGCTAATCCAATGTGAGGTGGATGTGGTGTGTGTGAGCTAGGAACCACAGTGGTGTGCATGCGTGCATTCTCATTGTGCCATGATGAATGTGTGTGTTTAACGTGCAAAGATACGTTCCACGAGGCAACTCCTGACTGCTGTTCCCTCAGCAGACGGGGTAGTCTCGGGCAGGGGGGGACTGTCTGGTTCGGGGGTCAGGTCATCACATATGTCAATCTCCAGACCCCTTCTCACTGCAAAGTTGTGCAGAATGCAACATGCACCGATGATCTGGCACACAAAGTTTGGGGAATACAACAGGGTCCCCCCAGACTTATCCAGGCATCGGAAACGGGACTTCAGGAGGCCAAAGGTGCGTTCCACCACTCCACGGGTACGTATGTGTACAGCATTGTATTTTCTCTCTCCTCTGGTTTGGGGATTCCGGAATGGAGTCATGAGATGGGGTCCAAGTGCATATGCAGAGTCACCTGGAAGGGAAAAGACAGGAGGATGTTAGTCATGCATGTGCCCCTCGTGTTGTCTGCATCATGGGGTCGGACAGTCATGCCTGACTCCCATGTCACTCACCAACCAGCCAGCTGTTCCCGTACATGTTCTGTTCGAATTCTGTTGGGATGTTGCTCTGACGGTATATGTAGCTGTCGTGGCTGGCCCCGGGGTGTGTGGCACGGACGTGCCATATGAGGCATTGAGCATCTGCTATCACCTGTACGTTGATAGAATGCCACTGCTTACGATTGCGGTACATGTGTTCTGTGGCACGGGGGAGCCGTAGTGCCACATGTGTGCAATCAATGGCCCCCACAGTGCGTGGGAATCCTGCAATCATGTAGAAATCCTGCATTGCCTTCTGCCGAAGATGCTCATGGGTGGGTCTGATGATGTGGTGGGACATGCGTCTGAGGATTGCGGGGACAACCTGGTGCACACATCTGCTCATGGTGGATTGTGACATCCCAGACACTACTCCACTTGTACACTGAAAAGATCCACTGGCAAGGAAATGCATTGTTGCCAGGACCTTGACCAGTGGCTGCACTGCATGTGCACAATGTGTCTTGCTGGTGATGTCATCATGCAGGGCTGTGGCTAATTCCAGGATGGCAGCAGGGCTGAATCTGAAGATGCGATACACCTCCGATTCCCCCATGCCAAAGACGTTCATGCGCGTGCGGTATATCCTCTCCCGTGCCCTCCTACGTGCCTGTGGACACAGTAGTAGTGCTATGACCATAGCGGCCCTGCCTGGCATGTTGGCACACAGATGTGTTGTCCTGCAAGTGTTGGTGCTCAGCTCGTCTGTAACGGTGCTGCTGTTGCTGCTCTCCAGCTGACCTGTGCAAGTCTGGTGCAGAGTTACCCCTGCTTTATGAGGGGTAACTTTAGGCCGGACATACAACTTACGCGCATCGCGCGTAGCCTGCGCCGGAGGCGTGTACGTTCGTGAATCGGCGTATCTCCCTCATTTGCATATTTGAATAGGAAATCAATGGGTGCGCCAGATGCGTTCAGCGTAAATATGCGCCCACGATACGCCGGCGTAGGAAAGTTACGTCGGTCGGAAGAAGCCTATTTTCAGGCGTATCTAGTTCTGTGGGTACGGCACACAGATGCGACGGCGCACATTTAGACTTACGTGGCGTATCTTGAGATACGTCAACGTAAGTCCTACGTGAATCTGGCCCATTGTGTTTTTTTTTCAAAATTGACGCTCTTCTTGTTTATAGCTCAAAAAATGTAAAATGCAGAGGTGATCAAATACCACCAAAAGAAATCTCTATTTGTGGGAAAAAAGGACATCAATTTAATTTGGGTACAACATCGCGCAATTGTCAGTTAAAGCGGCGCAGTGGGTGGAGGGTATGACAGTGGGCAGTATGTTCAGGAGAGGAGTGTGGAAGATATAAAAACAAAGGAGAAGGCCTTCAAAAAATACAAGGCTGAGGGACCATCATCAGCATTCAGACTTTATAAAGAATGCAACAAGAAATGTAAGCGTGCAATCAGGGCGGATAAGGTAGAACACGAAAGACACATAGAGGAGGAGAGTAAGAAAAATCCCAAGAAATTCTTTAAGTATGTAAACAGTAAAAAAAGGGAGGACAGACCATATTGGCCCCATACAGAATTAGGAAGGACATCTGGTTACAAAGGATGGGGAGATGGCGAAGGTATTGAATGTATTCTTCTCCTCAGTCTTCACAAGGGAATCGGGGGACTTCAGTAATTAAAACTGCAGTGTCTATCCTAATGACACATCACAGGAAGCCCTCCATGGTTAACAGAGGACAGAATTAAAATTAGACTTGGGAAACTTAACAATAATAAATCACCAGGACCAGATGGCTTGCACCCGAGTGTCCTTAAGGAACTCAGTTAAGTAATTGCCAGACCCATTGTTTCTAATTTTTACTGACAGTCTACTGACTGAAATGGTACCAGCTGATTGGAGAAAAGCCAATGTAACACCAATATTTAAAAAGGGCCCAAAATATATCACTGGGAATTACAGACCAGTTAGCCTAACATCAATAGTATGTAAGCTCTTGGAGGGGATGATAAGGGACTATATACAAGATTTTAGTAATGAGAACGGTATCATTAGCAGTAATCAGCATGGATTCATGAAGAATCGTTCATGCCAAACCAATCTATTACCTTCTATGAGGAGGTGAGTTGCCATCTGGATAAAGGAAGGCCCGTAGATGTGGTGTATCTAGATAAAGGAAGGCCCGTAGATGTGATGTATCTGGATTTTGCAAAAGCATTTGACACAGTTCCTGATAAACGTTTACTGTACAAAATAAGGTCCGTTGGCATGAACCATAGGGTGAGTACACGGACCATAGGGTGATAACATGGACCATAGGGTGAGTATGTGGACCATAGGGTGAGTACATGGATTGAAAACTGGCTACAAGGGCGAGTTTAGAGGGTGTTGATAAATGGGGAGAACTCGGAATGGTCAGGGGTGGGTAGTGGGGTCCCCCAGGGTTCTATGATGGGACAAATCCTATTTAATTTGTTCATAGGTGACCTGGAGAATGGGGTGAGCAATGCAATCTCTGTATTTGCGGACAATACTAAGCTAAGCAGGGCAATAACTTATCTGCAGGATGTGGAAACCTTGCAAAAAGATCTGAACAAATTAATGGGGGAGGGGCAACTACATGGAAAATTAGGTTTAATGTAGAAAAATGTAAAATAATGCATTTGGGTGGCAAAAATCTGAATGCAATCTATACACTGGGGGGAGAACATCTGGGGGAATCTAGGATGGAAAAGGACCTGAGGGTCCTAGTAGAAGCAATGCCAAGCTGCTGCTAACAAAGCAAAATGAATATTGGCATTAAAAAGGGGAACAACTCCAGAGATAAAAGGATAATTCTCCTGCTCTACAAGACTCTGGTCCAGCCGCACCTGGAGTATGCCGTCCAGTTCTGGGCACCAGTCCTCAGGAAGGATGCACTGGAAATGGAGAGAGTATAAAGAAGGGCAACAAAGCTAGTAAAGGGTCTGGAGGATATTAGTTATGAGGAAAGGTTGGGAGCTCTGAACTTATTCTCTCTGGAGAAGAGACGATGAGAGGGGAGATGATTTTAATGTACAAATACCGTACTGGTGACCCCACAATAGGGATAAAACTTTTTTGCGGAAGGGAGTTTAACAAGACATGTGGCCACAAAATAAGAAAAGAGGTTTAACCTTAAACTACATAGAGGGTTCTTTACTATAAGAGCGGCAAGGATGTGGAATTCCCTTCCACGGGCGGTGGTCTCAGCTGGGAGCATGGATAGTTTCAAAAAACTATTAGATAAGCACCTGAACGACCACAACAAACAGGCATATACAATGTAATACTGACATATAATCACACACATAGGTTGGACTTGTGTCTTTTTCCAACCTCACCTAATATGCAACTATCTAACTGAGTCCTGCTACTTCCCACGAGTGCCACCTGTCTGCAGACACTATCCTGGTGTCTCATCTGAGTACCTGGACGTCTCGTCTGACAACACTCCAATCAGAACATCTCTGCAAGTAGTTCCATCAGGTGACGCATGCTCCATAGAGCATGACTCTTACTGTAACACCTTCAGCTAGCCGCATAGGGAAGCCCTCTTCTCATTGGCCTCCAGCATCAGGTAGGTCATACAATGATAGCTCAGGGCATTGTCAGGTTAAGCTTTTATAATAAAGGATTTGCCAAAAACTGTCTCTGTTGTTTTTTTTACCACATATTTCTTTTTTGGTGAATGAGTAGGGTTACTATGAGAATGGGAAGGGGTTTATCAGACCCTCATATAGGATAAGGGTCTGGTATAGGTGAAGAAAACACCCCCTCCTGATCCATACCAGGCCACATGTCCTCAACATTTGGGGTGTACCTTACTTGAAGGGGACTCCCTTGGTAAAGAACCTTGCTCCTATGTTGATGAGGACAGCGGCCTCTTTCTCACAACCCTGGCCTAGTGGTTTTGGGGGTCTGCAGGTGAGGGAGGCTAATCAGAATATGGCACCTAGATACCAGCCCCATGTGTATGGTAACCCTATTCATTCACAAAAAAATATAATGTATAAATAGTAGCAAATAGACAGAATGTACATTAACATCCAAAAGAATGTCCAATGATGTGCTCCTCCGCCATCAATCATGTCATTCAGCAAGGTTGAGCCACATCAATCACTATGCCTCATCCCCACCAACCCACCCACCAACCCATGTGTCTGAACCCAACCACTTCTGGCTTATTATTACAATGATAATGTCTTGTGGTTAATCCCCTAGATGGCTCACCCCTTGTTTGGTGAGATGTTAGTTATAGTGCAGGTGATGGGGCATTATGGAGGGTTTGTGCAGAGGTCTGTTTAGCATTGAGATGGTTTTATCTGTCAGCTCTGAGTTGATATGCTGGATGATGTGGCGTGGCCTTCCCTCAAAACTCGGAGGGGGTTGGGAATTGTCTTTTCTAGTTGTGACAATAGTTCAGATCTCCTGTTACAGGCAGTCCCAGAGTTACGAACATCCGACTTGCGAACGACTTCTACTTAAGAACGGGAGGCGCCGTGACGTCTCAGCCATTCTGCGAATGCGCGGCCACTTTTCGACGGCAGGCACATTTCGAAAGAACTTCAAAAAAGGTACTGTTCCGACTTACAATCACATTTGACTTAAGAACAAACCTACAGTCCCTAGCCTGTTCATAACTCGGGGCCTGCCTGTACTCCCAACCTGGGAGTATGGATGTTTCTGCCTACCTTAGAGTAGTCCAACTCTTCCGGTCGTATTATCTCTAAGGCAAAATTGTAATAATCCAGCAAGGATTGTAAACACCCGATATTATCGGCAGAGCATGTGTGAGCCAAGCATGTGGCTTGCGGTTGCAGCACGGCACTATTTACTTACATTACTTAACAGACGGTGCTCCCAGTCAAGCTCTACATGTAATGGTAAAATTGCTCCTCTGCAATACTAAGCATTATGGTACTTCTCCAAGTGACACCATGTCCACCTGTAGGTGAGTGGTTGGGGGTGGTATAAACACTGATCAACCACTTGTTTTTGCTGCCCATGTGAAAGAAGCCATAGACTCCCCGTGCGACAGAAGTGAGAGCTGGTTTACATCTCAGCCATCTCCAAACTACCGAATCATCAACTTTGGATGGTGCAAATGTTCAAAATAGCCCACACTTGTGAGAAATCAGGATATATTAAATCTGAACGGCAAAATCATCTTCCTAATATTCTCGGTAATTCCTCTTTTCTCACACAGAACCACTACGATGACTTCAGAGACGTGTCTTCTCCGTGTCCTCCTCCTGTGGGCTTTTCTCTGGCCAGGCAGAGGTATGTAAGAACATTATAAAGAGGTGATAATACAATATTATTATCAGAGTACATATCATAGATACCCTGACAATGTGCCCCCTCCGTGTCCTCCTCCTGTGTCCCCTCCGTGTCCTCCTCCTGTGTCCCCTCTGTGTCCTCCTCCTGTGTCACCTCCGTGTCCTCCTCCTGTGTCCCCTCCGTGTCCTCCTCCTGTGTCCCCTCCGTGTCCTCCTCCTGTGTCCCCTCTGTGTCCTCCTCCTGTGTCACCTCCGTGTCCTCCTCCTGTATCCCATCCGTGTCCTCCTTCTGTGTCCCCTCCGTGTCCTCCTCCTGTGTCCCCTCCGTGTCCTCCTCCTGTGTCCCCTCTGTGTCCTCCTCTTGTGTCCCCTCTGTGTCCTCCTCTTGTGTCCCCTCTGTGTCCTCCTCCTGTGCCCACTCCATGTCCTCCTCCTTTGGGCTCTTCTCTGTCCTCCTCCTGTGCCCCCTTCATGTCCTCCTCCTGTGCCCCCTTCATGTCCTCCTCCTGTGTCCTCCTCCTGTGCCCCCTTCATGTCCTCCTCCTGTGCCCCCTCCGTGTCCTCCTCCTGTGCCCCCTCCGTGTCCTCCTCCTGTGCCTCCTCCGTGTCCTCCTCCTGTGCCCCCTCCATGTCCTCCTCCTGTGCCTCCTCCTGTGTCCCCTTCATGTCCTCCTCCTGTGTCCCCTTCATGTCCTCCTCCTGTGCCCCCTCCGTGTCCTCCTCCTGTGCCTCCTCCGTGTCCTCCTCCTGTGCCCCCTCCATGTCCTCCTCCTGTGCCTCCTCCTGTGTCCCCTTCATGTCCTCCTCCTGTGCCCCCTTCATGTCCTCCTCCTGTGTCCCCTTCATGTCCTCCTCCTGTGCCCCCTTCATGTCCTCCTCCTGTGCCCCCTCCGTGTCCTCCTCCTGTGTCCCCTTCATGTCCTCCTCCTGTGCCCCCTTCATGTCCTCCTCCTGTGTCCCCTCCGTGTCCTCCTCCTGTGTCCCCTCCTTGTCCTCCTCCTGTGTCCCCTCCGTGTCCTCCTCCTGTGGGCTTTTCTCTGTCCAGGCACAGGGATGTAATAACATTATAAAGAGGTGATAATACAGTATATTGGGATGTGGAATTATGAGATTATGTGAAATAATATAATCAGGTTTCTCTGTAATATCACATCTTCCAGGCACTTTAAAGACATAAGTAATTTTGTTACAGTAAGTATATTAGGTGGACCTAATGTACCCTTATTAGCTTATCTACTTCAGCCCCGGAGGATTTGGCTGACCAATGACCGGGCCATTTTTTGCGATTCGGCACTGCGTCGCTTTAACTGACAATTAATTGCGCAGTCGTGCGACGTGGCTCCCAAACAAAATTGGCGTCCTTTTTTTCCCACAAATAGAGATTTCTTTTGGTGATATTTGATCACCTCTGTGGTTTTTATTTTTTGCGCTATAAACAAAAAGAGCGACAATTTTCAAAAAAAAGCAATATTTTTTACTTTTTGCTATAATAAATAAACCCCAAAAATATATAAAAAGACTATGGGCCAGATTCAGGTAGAATTGCGTAACGTAGCGGCCGCGTAACGTATCACATTTACGTTACACTGCCGCAAGTTTTACGGGCAAGTGCTTGATTCACAAAGCACTTGCCTGTAAAGTTGCGGCGGCGTAGCGTAAATCCGCCCGGCGCAAGCCCACCTAATTCAAATGGGGCGTGTAACATTTAAATTAGGCGCGTTCCCGAGCCGAACGTACTGCGCATGCTCCGTCCCTAAAATTTCCCGACATGCATTGCGCTAAATGACGTCGCAAGGACGTCATTGGTTTCGACGTTAACGTAAATGGCGTCCAGCGCCATTCACGGACGACTTACGCAAACGACGTTAAATTTAAAATTTCAACACGGGAACGACGGCCATACTTAACATTGGCTAGACCACCTAGAGGGCAGCTTTATCTTTACGCCGCATATCTCGTACGCAAACGGCGTAAATTTACTGCGACGGGCAAGCGAACATTCGTGAATCGGCGTAACAACTCATTTGCATATTCTACGCCGACCGCAATGGAATCGCCACCTTGGGGCCGGCCTAGAATTGCAGTCTAAGATCCGACGGTGTAAGTCACTTACACCTGTCGGATCTTAGGGACAGGGCCGTCTTTACCGCAGGGCAAATGGGGCAGGTGCCCTGGGCCCTGTCACTGTTGGGGGCCCAAAGCAACCCCCTTAAAAAAAAAAAAAAAAAAAAAAAAATTTTTTTTTTTTTTTTTAGGGGTCCGGAGGCCCCCAGGGGCCCGGAGGGCCCCAGATGGCAACCCCCCTTTTTTATTTATTTTTAAATAAAAAAAACATTTTTTTTTATATATTTTTATTTTTTATTAAAGGGACAATTTTTTTTAGGGGTCCTCAGGGGCCCGGAGGCCAATTAAAGGGCCAATTTTTTTTTTTAGAGGTCTGGGGGTCCCCAGGGGCCTGTAGTTCCCCAGGGCCCCGGATGACAACCCCCATTTTTTTATAAAAAAATTTTTTTTTTATATATTTCTTTATTTATTATATTATTATTTATTATATTATAATATTAATTATTATATATATATATATATATATATATATATATATATATATATATATATATATTTTTTTTTTATTATTAAAGGGCTCAGAGGTCCCCAGGGCCCCATGTGGCAAACACCCTTTATTTTTTTTTATAAATGTTTATTTTTTTATTTTTGTTTATATATATATATATATATATATATATATATATATTTTTTATTAAAGGGCCCAGAGGTCCCCAGGGCCCTGGATGGCAAACCCCCCCTTTTTTTTTAGAAATGTTTCTTTTTTATATATATTTTTTTTATTTTTTATTAAAGGGCCCAGAGGTCCCGGATGGCAACCCCCTTTTTTTGTAATTAATTTTTATTAAAAAAAATAATATTAAAGGGCCCAGAGGTCCCCAGGGCCCCAGATGGCAACCCCCTTTTTAAAATATATTTTTTCTTTTTTTCTTTTTATTAAAGGGCCCAGAGGTCCCCAGGGCCCCAGATGGCAACCCCCTTTTTAAAATATATTTTTTATATATATTTTTTCTTTTTTTCTTTTTATTAAAGGGCCCAGAGGTCCCCAGGGCCCCAGATGGCAACCCCCTTTTTAAAATATATTTTTTATATATATATATTTTTTTTTTCTTTTTATTAAAGGGCCCAGAGGTCCCCAGGGCCCCGGATGGCTACACCCCTTTTTTTATATATTTTTTCTTTATTTCTTTTTTTATTTCTTTTTTTGTAAAGGGCCCCCCGCTTCTAAATTTGCGGCAGCCCCCCCCTGCTTCTCAATTTCAGGCGGCAGCACCCCCCCATCCCGGTTCTCTGCTCCAGGGGGCCCATGCCTGAAGCTGTGTAAGTGGCCCCATAATTCCTGATGGCGGCCCTGCCTCCCGTTAAGCACCTGTGCTGCCCACAAATCAGGCTGAAAATCAGGCAGCGGCACGCAGCCAGTGACAGTACAGCTTCCCTTCCCAGTGTTTTAAAATGTACAGCACCCCTGGCTTCCCTTTAGACGTGCGCTTCTCCCTTCCTGCCACTGGGTGCTGCTTGTATATAAAAGTAAAATTTAGAATTAGAATGTGAATTTATAACATCCCCAGTTTGCTCTTCCCGAGACTGACTTCTTCATGTCCTGCTCCTCAAAGGGAAGTCACTGTTTGCTAATCTATATTGTAAATAGAAGTTTTCTGTAGAGTGTGCCCAAAGTCTTTATAATATTTGATGATTCACTGCAGGTCTGGTCAGTGTTTTAAAAAGTTCCTCTATTTTACACATGGCATGGCATGGGGGTCACAGCACCGTCTGTCCATTCTGCTTTAGCACCATGCCATGCCATGTGTAAAATAGAGGAACTCTTTAAATCACAGACCAGACCTGCAGTCCAGGCTGAGTAAAGCCTCAGAGCACTGTCTGTATTTAACTGCTTGATGGGCTTATTTTGGGCCTGGCTGGTTCACATGTATGTGTTTTGGCGGCCCACATTTGTGCAGGCACAGCAGCCCATTCATTTGAATGAGCCGCCATGCCTGCGTTTCCTGCAAAGAAAAGCGCATGCCTCATGTAATAGGCTGCGCACACGGCACACCTATGCCCATCAAGCACTGAAATACAGCACTGTCTGTCCATTATGCTGTCTGCCGCGACTTATCTGCAGTTCCCGCACTGTCAAACTTGCTGCATTTTTAGACGTTTAGGTCATGCTTTTAAAAACACAGTGCGTTGGTGTGTGCAAGAACTGCAGGTAAGTAGCATGGTGCAAAAGCAGAATGGATTTCAAGGCATCCAAGTAACAGATGGAGCAATCAAAGGAACCATAGGAACCATAGGCAGGAAACAAATCAATGGGCTGCTGTACCTGCACAAATGAGGACCGCCCAAAACATACATGTGAACCAGCCAGGCCCAAAATAAGCTGGAGGGGGGCCCAAAAAAAATGTTTGCCCGGGGCCCAAACCATATTAAAGACGGCCCTGCTTAGGGAGATCCAACATCAACATCAGAGGGGAAGAAAAGGTTGATGAAGCAAGAGAGAGAACTTGCAGTATCAGGCCTGGATATGAACCGAGCAATCCTGCTCTCAGTAGCACAGTAATAGTAACCACAGTTCGTCGCCACTCTAGCCAGAGTGGGTGAAGTGCCCCCGGACAGACCCCTCTCACAAGCCTGGCAGCCGAAGTGTTACTTTAGATTGCTGGGAGGAACAGATCTCTCTCACAGACCTGGCTCTAGGGCCTCTGCCACAGGCCTATTACTTTGAATGAGCTAAATGGACGAATTGAGTGAATCCTCCCAGTAGGTTTTAGCATAGGTCACCAGATGACAGCAAAGTGTACCTGTCAGCATTGCGGTCACCAGATCCCTGATTGGTTCGTTCAAGCCCTGTTGGACAACCTGCCTCCGGGTTCTCCTCAATCCAACCCCCCAATCGAACGGCATCCAGCCAGGGATCCTCTCAATAGAACTGGAGACCCAGCAAGTCACTGGGGCCCCTCTCTGGAACATGGAACTCTGCGTAGAATGCGACCCCGGCCTGGAAGGCCTTTGCCGGGGTTCGTTGGATGCGCGCACCCTAAAGGTGGATGCCGCACCTGGAACCTGGACCCCGCGGGAAGAACCAATAAAGATGGCGTCTGCCACAGATATACCCCTCCCCAGCATGCCCCACGAGGGAAAACTCCTCTAATTGGCTGCTGGGGAAAAGTGGCTCTGCCAGAACCCCTCTAGCGCCACCTGTCGCCCAGGGGTGGAAACACCCCTGGAACGCAGACTGGCCCACAGGACAGTTCAGGAATGACAGCAGCCCAAAATTTAACATAATCATGAATGGGAGCAAATTAACTCTCCCATTCCCCACTAACTTTAGCATAGTGCCCATACTGAAAGTAAGGGGGCGCTACATACTCCCCCCCACTTGAAATGACACTGTCCCCAGTGTCCTAAGCATTCAAGCCTGAATGCCAGCCTGATACCTGCTAAACCAGACAGAAAAAGGATGAAAAGAAGGAAGGACAGGATTCAAACATTGCATCACAATATTCACATCATTTAAATAACAGGAGACATACAAACATACACAACCCTATCTATCTAGCTGCCCATTCTCCGCAGTGTTGATAGTAGGTGGGTCCAGAAAAAAAAAACCTGTATAGGAAAGATATAAAAGCATACAAATACACAATATACATCCTGATCTGCATTGTAACGTTGCAGAACACTGCCCCTAGCGGTCAGTGCGCTGGTACTGCAGCAGTTCTTTTTAAGTGCAAGAAGTAGCAGTGAAGAGGAAGTAAAAAAAAAAATACAACAGTGTTTTTCTTGCTGTTTCTTGCTGGACTGCTGTGGAAAAGTTGGCAAGGACCCCCTCTAACTGACTGAACCCAACCCCTCCCAAGAGTTCTTCACAAAAATGTCAATGTGGATCTGGAGGAGCAGGGGGGAAACGGAAAACTTGGAGAAAAACAAACTGAATGGGGCAAACCCTTGTCCAAACTTCTTTCAAGGTGAGTGGGTCAGGCAAAGCCCACATGTACCTTATTTAAAAAATCGGGGGTCCGGCAAAATGACAATGTCACCACTTTCAGTGGTTGATGAGACCCAAAAGGTCTGGTCCTCTTTCCCGGGACACTTCAACACAACCCGGTTCATGTAGATATGTCTGCCCCAGCTCCAATCTCTGCGACAGTCTTGAAACCGCTTCCCCACACAGGCAAAAGCATAAGGGGTCTCCCGCTCTTTCTCATGGACATTCAAGCGGTCCCATACAGCGTTTCGACACCATCCCTCCCTCTCCTGATGAATCTGGTAAAGGAGAGGGGGTGGCACATATGGGTATTCATACCCGTATTTGGTAGCAACCCGTTGGACCACCACCCGCTGTAAGCGAGCCAAGTTCTGCGGGTCTCCTCGTCCCGGCAGTATTAAAGCATCCGGTGCCCTTTTCAATACAGGAACAACAAGGGGCACAAGGGTGGTGAGCAAGGTAGGGGGAACAGAAATGGACTCACCGACTCCCCAGGTTAACTGCAGGACGCTCGCGGACAGCTGCAGGGGCCCACGGATGTGCTCTGTTCTTGCGATTCCGGAACCCTTGGCTCAAATAAACTTCCCAGAGTGTCCTCATCTTCAAACACAGAATCAAGCTCGGAGGAGTGCAGCTCCTCCGCAGATACATAACTACGAGGTTTTGCTGTGGGATCTTTGGCCCAATCCAGTGAGAAGTGGCAGGGAGGTAGGCCTCGACCGCAGCCGTGGGAGGCTGGAACAGGCCCCACTTCAATTGAGGTGCGCCACACAGAAATTGCTGTGGAGGGGATGTCCTCTGAAGTGGTATCGGCCTGTAATTTTGTCACATCCGATAAACTGGTCACGTCCCATAAGCTGGTCACGTCCAATAAGCTGGTCACACTAGTTGGGTCATCTTCGGTCATAGGGCTTACCTCCGGAGAGCAGGATGACGGGGTAGCCAAATTCAAGGTCAGGGTTGATGAGACCGAGATGACCTCTATGTTGGAAGCCTCTGGCTCTACGAGCTCCACTGATGGGGATGGCTCCGGCCTTGTGGGTTCCTCCTCCGCAGTGACAGCAGCTGTAATGAAATTCACCTTATACTCCCTTGGATTCTTAACGGGCGATGTGGCGACAAACAAATAAGCCCGGCATCTCTGGCATCGGGCGAAAGGCTGAATCTTGACGGACAATTCCTCGCACTGAGGGCAGGTCAGTCCAAGCATCTCCGTTCCTCCGCTGGACAATAACACGAAACGTCCTTCTGTAGTCAAGCGGACGCCTGTGTCAGTGACAGACACTCCCGGCGGTACGAACATGCTGAGGACCCTTGGTGAGGTAGTTGGGGCCCTCAGTCGTGGATCGGTAACACCTGGCTGCAGGAAGGCAGTCATTACCATGCGGTTCTTCTTCTTCCTTGCTGATGGGCAGTGCTCTGCTGGCTTGGCGCGAAATCCTATTATACGTCCCACGCAGGGGAGGGTGGCTCCTCCCACTTGAAGTACTTGTCCAGACACGTTGTAGGCGCGTGCTAGGCTGCACATACGCCCAAGCTTAGCGGTGCGAGGTTAACTCCCTCGTAGCCGGACAGTTCAAAATCATGACACTGAACACTCTTCACTCTTTAATAAATCCCTACTCACTTATTCTTGTTGCGAGAGGTAACAGTCGAATCCCGGGACGAGCCCCCACGTGTAGCGCTACCCCCGAAGAAGCCGCTGATTTGTTGCTGGGATCGGCGTATTAAGTTACCTCAGTTTTGTCTAGGGGTGCAGTTGGAGAACAGAGTAGTGAGCGAATGTCCAGACAAGGAATAAAGATTTTCCAATGCTTTATTTCCAGGCCAACATCATCATCAGAGGGGAAGAAAAGGTTGATGAAGCAAGAGAGAACTTTGCAGTATCAGGCCTGGATATAAACCGAGCAATCCTGCTCTCTGTAGCACAGTAATAGTAACTGTAACGGCTACCCACTGGTGTGAGGGTCTCAGCCGTTGGAGACGTCCTTTTCCCTGGCAAGCTGCGATATGCAAGTACCGCCGGTATATCCCATCGAACGCCCTTTCAAGAAACGAGACGTGCTACGTTTGCAGAGTCAAGCAGACTGACCTTTAATGTCACATTTTTCCTCCTTAAATCTGGTTACAAACTGTACAGAAACAAATGACACTCCCCCCCCCCCCAGGGGGGACTTCAATACACACACTTTGAAAGAATGACCTTCCCTTGAGCCAATCAGCTGCTAGCCATTTCGGCTCCTCAACTTAGCTTGATCAGACAATAGAGTTCAATTAACCTTTAAAACAATTATCACTCACACATAATCCCCCTCAGCATACACCCCACAGGAGGCTGTTATCTCCACAAGAGAGTTCATTAGCTATGCGAAGGGAACATTAACATTCAGCAGTGAAAGAGACCCTTGTCCAGTTAACCCTTTGAGCTCAGAATACAATGTGGTACATCCACTTGTGACAAGCCATGCAGTTCCTTGTAGTCCTCCCTGCACGAAGATCATAACTGTCCCGGCAGCATGCATGTGTCCGTTACACTACTCCCCCTTTGTGGAACACTCCGGCAGACCCGGATTGATCCTTTTCGGATCAACTTGGGGATGTCCGGTCTGCTGTTAGGGTAAAAGTTCCGTTTGCCTGGACAGTCCGTCGGCCTTCCCATTGGCTTACCAGGTCGGTAGCTGATGGTGACGGTGAATAATAGCATTCAGTTCTGGAACAGTCACTTGCTTTGCTCTCTCAATGGCTCCCAAAACCTGTTGCTGATGCTCTTGGGACAGATACGGCACCACCTGGATGCAAATCCCATTTAATCTTTTGACAATTTCCGCCTGTTTGTGCATTTCAATGTTCAAGCCACGGGACATCTCATAATACATGACATTTTTTTTTTTTTTTTTTTTTTTTTTTTTTTTTTTTTTTTAAAGTGTATTTTTGTGCGTGTACTCGAGAGAGGAGCCGGACTGCAGGAGTTGGGAGTAGGCAGGCCTCCCCCAGAGGCAATCTGCCACCTTTCTCCATGCCCCGGGTGGCAATGGCGGGTGTGTGAGGGGGTCCTCCCACACAGCCCACCCTACCTGCTCCGCTTTGAAGCCCAACGGGGCAGAGGGACTCCCTATAAGGGAGTGAGAGGATTAGCCCGCTCAACCAGCCCCATTAGTCCTTCGCCTCTCTTTTAGAGACCGCGTGGTCAATGTGAGTGTGTTAACCCAATTTAGAGTGCGTGTGTAGGTGTGGTGGTTTTTGTGGGAGGGGGGTGGGCGTACTAAGCACAGGCTTACCCTGCATAGCACACCCACCGGGAGCCGGGCTGAGACCACCAAACTCAATTCACATGAAGCCGAGACCGGGATCCGAACCTCTAGCTGCAGAGGTGAATGGCTTGTCAGCGCAGTGCCAATCGCGTTGAGCCACCACAGCTCATAATACATGACATAGTGTCGTTGCATCTCTGATTTCTCACTGGCCAACTTGTCACATTCCCATTTTAGACTGTGATATTGTGCCGGATCTACGGTACATGTCGGGGAAGGTAGTCTTACCCGGTTCTCAGCAGCAAGCGGGTTGATTCCAGCAACGCGGGTGGTCACGGGACAAGCAGCAGCAGGTGTAGGTAAATAAGCCGAAGTCAGAGGGCCAATGTCGTTGCCCAGCACCACCTCGGCAGGTAGGTTGTCCATGATACCAACTGTGGTCTTTCCTGACCCGGCTCCCCAGTCTAAGTGCACCCGGGTGGTGGGTACGCGAAATACAGCACCCCCTGCGACCCGGACGGCAACTGTGCGAGTGGACACGTTCTCTGGCTTTACCAGATGTTTTTGAATCAGAGTGATAGTAGTCCCGGAATCTCTTAAGCCTTGTGCTACTTGTCCATTCACCCGTACCTCCTGACGGTGATGCTGACGGTTATCCGGAGAGGCCGCTTGTATTGGGTCTGCCTCATACCAAATTCCCAGACATTCCTCCGGGCCCCCCTCGGTCTCCAGGCAGTGGGCCGCAGAGGGACGTGATGGAGTGACCTCTGTGTTGGGTGTTGTGCGTCTCCAATTGTTATTTGTAGCTCTCAAAGGGCAATAACGAGCAATATGTCCCGTGTCGCTGCAGTGATGGCACGTCACCCTAGGCGAATCCCAGGGGTAGTTGCTAGGCCCCTGAGGATGTGGTGGAACTGGAGCCGGAAACTCTGGGCGTGGGGTGACGGTTGGAGTACGCGGTTCTACTTTATGAGCCAGCCGTGTAGTACCCTGGCTTACTTTCCTTGTTTCCGCGTACTCATCTGCTAGCCGAGCCGCCTCGTTTAAGTTAGCGGCACGGCGATCTCGTACCCAGTCTTGTATGTTTGCGGCCAGGTCTTGGAAGAAATGTTCCATTAGGAACAGCTGCAATACTTCCTCCCCGGTGTTGGCCTTGCACCCTTGAACCCAAAGGGATGCCATCCTTTGTAACTGGTTGGCCCATTCCATGTGGGAGTCCACAGCCATCTTCTTGGACTCCCGGAAGCGCCGGCGGAAGGCTTCTGGCGTTACGGCATATCGGGTTAGCAACGCCTTTTTAACTTGCTGATATTGTAAAATATCCTCTGGAGCAAGAGCCCGAAAGGCTTCATTGGCTTTGCCCGACAATTTCCCCGACAAAATAGTGACCCATTGGTCTGGTGGTACCTGGTGTAGTGAGCACTGCCTCTCAAAGTCCGCCAAATATCCATCGATTTCCTCCTCACTTTCTACAAAAGCTTTAAATGCAGTGAACGGTATTTTCTTTCCTGTAGCAGCAGGTGGGGGGGTAGGAACTGCAGGTGTAATGGGCTGTCTCGCTCTTACCAGTTCCAGTTCTTGTCCCCTCTTCGTTTGTATCTCTTCCCTTGCTTCCCGAAACAGCTGGTTGATTAGTTCCACAGACGTTTCTGGATACAAGGATAATCTCCGCTGTACAATCCCAGTAATTACATCTTCTTTGCTGACCGGTGCAAGGGGCTCAGTTCCTTCCATGGATCCATCCATTTCGTCCAGCTCCAGCAGTTCAGCTATCAGCTCCCTCCGTGGTCTGTTACTGGCGCTCCTACCACGACTCTCCAATAGATCTTTCAGTGTGGATCTTTTCAGCCTGGCGTACTGCGACTCCATTCAGAACTTGCTCTTTGGATAAAAGGACCATCCCACTGCTGCCAACCAATGTAACGGCTACCCACTGGTGTGAGGGTCTCAGCCGTTGGAGACGTCCTTTTCCCTGGCAAGCTGCGATATGCAAGTACCGCCGGTATATCCCATCGAACGCCCTTTCAAGAAACGAGACGTGCTACGTTTGCAGAGTCAAGCAGACTGACCTTTAATGTCACATTTTTCCTCCTTAAATCTGGTTACAAACTGTACAGAAACAAATGACACTCCCCCCCCCCCCAGGGGGGACTTCAATACACACACTTTGAAAGAATGACCTTCCCTTGAGCCAATCAGCTGCTAGCCATTTCGGCTCCTCAACTTAGCTTGATCAGACAATAGAGTTCAATTAACCTTTAAAACAATTATCACTCACACATAATCCCCCTCAGCATACACCCCACAGGAGGCTGTTATCTCCACAAGAGAGTTCATTATCTATGCGAAGGGAACATTAACATTCAGCAGTGACAGAGACCCTTGTCCAGTTAACCCTTTGAGCTCAGAATACAATGTGGTACATCCACTTGTGACAAGCCATGCAGTTCCTTGTAGTCCTCCCTGCATGAAGATCATAACTGTCCCGGCAGCATGCATGTGTCCGTTACAGTAACCACAGTTCGTCGCCACTCTAGCCAGAGTGGGTGAAGTGCCCTCGGACAGACTTCTGCCACAAGCCTGGCAGCCGAAGTGTCACTTAGATTGCTGGGAGGAACAGATCTCTCTCACAGACCTGGCTCTAGGGCCTCTGCCACAGGCCTATTACTTTGAATGAGCTAAATGGACGAATTGAGTGAATCCTCCCAGTAGGTTTTAGCATTGATCACCAGATGACAGCAAAGTGTACCTGTCAGCATTGCGGTCACCAGATCCCCTATTGGTTCGTTCAAGCCCTGTTGGACAACCTGCCTCCGGGTTCTCCTCAAGCCGACCCCCCAATCGAACGGCATCCAGCCAGGGATCCTCTCAATAGAACTGGTGACCCAGCAAGTCACTGGGGCCCCTCTCTGGAACATGGAACTCCGCGTAGAATGCGACCCCGGCCTGGAAGGCCATCGCCGGGGTTTGTTGGATGCGCGCACCCTAAAGGTGGATGCCACACCTGGAACCTGGACCCCGCGGGAAAAACCAATAAAGATGGCGTCTGCCACAGATATACCCCTCCCCAGCATGCCCCACGAGGGAAAACTCCTCTAATTGGCTGCTGGGGAAAAGTGGCTCTGCCAGAACCCCTCTAGCGCCACCTGTCGCCCAGGGGTGGAAACAACAAACCTGGAACGCAGACTGGCCCACAGGACAGTTCAGGAATGACAGCAGCCCAAAATTTAACATAATCATGAATGGGAGCAAATTAACTCTCCCATTCCCCAGTAACTTTAGCGTAGTGCCCATACTGAAAGTAAGGGGGCGCTACATTAGTAATGGCGGTGATCAGCGATTTTTATAGTGACTGCGACATTATGGCGGACACATTGGACACTTTTGACGCTACTTGGGACTATTGTCATTTTTATAGCGATCAGTGTTATAAAAATGCACTGATTACTGTGTTAATGACACTGACAGGGAAGTGGTCAGGACTTTTTTTCAGGCGGAACTTGGTGGAATGGAGTTCTACCACCTCTGGCTCAGACCCTTGGGGGGGGCTGCTCACCACAGCTCTGCACTCTGCATGTAACCCTCCCTGATCTCTGCACTCTGTGTGCAATACAATCCTGGTATTTAATGCCCCATCACTGTTCGTGAAATTTCATTGACCACACCCACTATTTGATGTGATTTGGAGGGTGTGTGTAGGGGGGAGGGGTTTTGGGGGGTCGTGGTTGAGTTCCAGCACCTATTGTTTGAGAAAAAAAGCCCTTCAAGGGGTTAACTACTAGAGGGCGAGGAAGGGGTTAAGTGTGTCCTAGGGAGTGATTCTAACTGTGGGGGGATGGGCTACCAGTGACATGACCCAATGACAGGGAGCTGTAGATCACTGTCCTGTCACTAGGCAGAACAGGGAAATGCCCTGTTTACACAGGCATCCCCCGTTCTGCCGCTCTGTGACACGATCGCGGGCATCCGGTGGACATTGAGTACCGCAGGCTCCATGGTCACACTCACAGAGCTTGCGGCGTTTGCCCGCGCACCCGCAACCACGCGATTTAACCACTGCACGCCGATATACGTCGGCAGAATGGCAGCGGTAGGCAAATGGGCGTACTTGTATGTCCCCTTCAAAAATGCGCGCACGGGGGGCGCACTCCCCTGACCGTGCCCACTGGACCGACGGACTCGATGTCCACTGGTGTCTCGTAATCGGGTCACAGAGAGGCAGAACAGGGGGATGCCTATGTAAACAAGGCATTTCCCTGTTCTGCCTAGTGACAGGACACTGATTGTCTGCTCCCTGTAATTGGGAGCAGTGATCACTGTCATGTCACAGTAAGCCACACCCCCACACAGTTAGAATCACTCCCTAGGACACATTTAACCCCTTGATCGCCCCCTAGTGGTTAACCCCTTCCCTGTCAGTCACATTTACACAGTAATCTTTGCATTTTTATAGCACCGATTGCTGTATAAATGACAATGGTCCCAAAATAGCATCAAAAGTGTCCGATGTGTCCGCCATTATGTCGCAGTCACTTAAAAAAAAAAAAACGCTGATTGCCGCCATTACTAGTAAAAAAAAATATAAATAAAAATGCCATAAAACGATCTTCTATTTTGTAAACGCTATAACTTTTGCACAAACCAATCAATAAACGCTTATTGTGATTTGCTTTACCAAAAATATGTAGAAGAATACGTATCGGCCTAAACTGAGAAAAAAATTATATATTTTTTGGGGGATATTTATTATAGCAAAAAATAAAATAAAAAGCTTTTTTTCTAAATGGTCGTCTATATTTTTGTTTATAGCGCAAAAAATAAAAACCGCAGAGGCGATCAAATACCACCAAAAGAAAGCTCTATTTGTGGGAAAAAAAGGACGCCAATTTTGTTTGGGAGCCACGTCGCACGACCGCGCAATTGTCAGTTAAAGCGACGCAGTGCCGAATCGCAAAAAGTGCTCTGGTCAGGAAGGGGGTAAATTCTTCCGGGGCTGAAGTGGTTAAAGAGGACATACAGGTATGTCTATATGCGCAGCCCTGCCATTCTGCCAACGTAAATAGTCGTGCAAGCGGTTAAAGGGTCACAGAATGGACACCTTTTTATGGCCCTATTTGTTTGTGATATAATTATTACTGTTATCAAAGAATTGATTATTTGTGATTGGCACTATGTTTAAAGGGTCACTAAAGGAAAACATTTTTTTTGCTGAAATGACTGTTTACAGGGTGTAGAGACATAAAAGTTAACTGATTCCTTTTAAAAATGATTACAAATAGATAAAAAACAATCATATAATGTGCCTGCAGGTTAGTTTCACTTTTAAACTGGTTTCATGTTCCTGTGAACTAGAGAGACACACAGAACAAAAACAAACAAATCCAGGGCAGTGTTTTGTTTTTAAAATGAATCTGATTGGTTCTGTTAAGTTTTAGACACACAGTAATGACAACTTAGACCATCGTGAAAATCTCCCAGTACTGTGGTTATAAGGAAACAGACAACCAGGAAGTGTGGAGATCACAGCAGAATTACAGCTACTTCAAAGCAAAAACGAACAATAAGGACATGAAACCAGTACTGCAGTAAGGTAAAGGAAGCTATTTAGCTAAAAAAAAAATTTCCTTTAGTGATCCTTTAATAATATTTATAGTAACAATTTCATGGTTCACGGTTACACTAGTAGCGCTACCCCCGCAGGAGCCGATGGTTGTTTGTAGGATCGGCGTATTGAGTTACCTTGTAGAGTGTCTAGGGGTGATATTAGTGAGTTGAGGCAATGAGCGAAGGTCCAGTCATCAATTGGGTTTTCTCCAATGCTTTATTCCAAGGCCCAACATGGCCAACATCAACATAAGACAAGATAGGAAAGGTTGATGAAGCGTAAAAACAACTTTAGTATCAGGCCTTGGATATGAAAAGAGCAGTCCTGCTCTTGGTAATAATGAAATCAGTTTGCCACCGTCACCTGACTCCAGATTCAGCGTGTCACTTGCCACCGTCAACTGTCATCAAGTTCAGCGTGTCACTTGCCACTGTCACCTGCCACCAGATTAAGCATTTTACTTGCCACCATCATCTGTCATCAAATTTAGCTTGTCACTTGCCACCCGTCCCCTGTCTCCAGATTCAGCGTGTCACTTGCCACCCATCCCGTCACCAGATTTAGCGTGTCACTTGCCACATCGCCTGTCACCAGATGCAGATTGTCACTTACCAATTCGCCTGCCACACGTTGCGGATTGTCACCTGCCACATGTTGCGGATTGTCACTTGCCACGTCACCTGCCACACGTTGTGGATTGTCACTTGCCTCCCGTTGCCACATGGGGAGCTGACAGAGAGGATGGGGGTCTGGCAGAGAGGAGGGAGGTCTGGCAGAGAGGAGGGGGGGTCTGGCAGAGAGGGGGGATGGTCTGGCAGAGAGGGGGTGGTCTGGCAGAGAGGAAGGGGGTCTGGCAGAGAGGAGGGGAGGTCCGGCAGAGAGGAGGGGGGTCTGGCAGAGAGGAGGGGGGGTCTGGCAGAGAGGAGGGGGGTCTGGCAGAGAGAAGGGGGGTCTGGGAGAGAGGGGGGGGGGGGCTGGCAGAGAGAAGGGGGGGTCTGGCAGAGAGGAGGGAGGTCTGGCAGAGAGAAGGGGGGGTCTGGCAGAGAGAAGGGGGGGTCTGGCAGAGAGAAGGGGGGGTCTGGCAGAGAGGAGGGGGGTCTGGCAGAGAGGAGGGAGGTCTGGCAGAGAGAAGGGGGGTCTGGCAGAGAGGAGGGGGGTCTGGCAGAGAGGAGGGAGGTCTGGCAGAGAGAAGGGGGGTCTGGCAGAGAGGAGGGGGGTCTGGCAGAGAGGAGGGTGGTCTGGCAGAGAGGGGGGGTGGTCTGGCAGAGAGGAGGGGTGGTCTGGCAGAGAGGAGGGGGGTCTGGCAGAGAGGAGGGTGGTCTGGCAGAGAGGGGGGTGGTCTGGCAGAGAGGAGGGGTGGTCTGGCAGAGAGGAGGGGTGGTCTGGCAGAGAGAAGGGGGAGTCTGGCAGAGAGAAGGGGGGTCTGGCAGAGAGGAGGGGGGTCTGGCAGAGAGGAGGGAGGTCTGGCAGAGAGAAGGGGGGTCTGGCAGAGAGAAGGGGGGTCTGGCAGAGAGGAGGGGGGTCTGACAGAGAGGAGGGGGGGTCTGGCAGAGAGGAGGGGGGGGTCTGGCAGAGAGGAGGGGGGGGGGTCTGGCAGAGAGGGTGGGGGGGTCTGGCAGAGAGGAGGGGAGGTCTGGCAGAGAGGAGGGGGGGTCTGGCAGAGAGAAGGGGGGGGGGGTCTGGCAGAGAGGAGGAGAAGCGTGCTGCCTTGTTGATCGATCGGCACATTAAGGGGGGAGGCGATCTGACGATGAAGAACTCGGAAACAATCAACACTGAAAGCATGGGGTGCTGGTGGTGCCCGGCGCCTATCTTCCGGGACCATGTTTCCCATGATGCTTCCCCAGTGACTTCTGATTGGCCCTCTGCTGTGGCCAATGGGGATAGTGGACAGGAAGGTGGGCGGTGTTGCTGCAAACAGAGCTGCTCTCTGTTCTTCGCTCTCCGACTGAGAGAAGAAAGGGGAGGGGGCGATCGGCGGTGGGGGGGGGAGAGTAAGATACACACACAGCACGCCGCTGCTGCTGGAAAATCAATCCGCACCAGCCGCGGCCGCCGCACACCCTCATAGGGACGCTACCGTCCGTTGCATCGCATCCACCTAGATCGGAGCGGAGCCGGTCCCGGTGGGGCCCCATGAGCACTTGGGGCCCCCGGGCCGTGCCCAGGGGTGCCCGCTCGATAAGACGGCCCTGCCTCTGCCACAAGCCTGGCAGCCGAGGTGTCACCTGTAGATCACTGGGAGGAAACAGGCCTCTGCCACAGACTTAGGATTTTTATGAGCGATGATTGGATTGAGCGAATCCTCACAGTAAATTCAGTTAAGGTCACCGGTTGACAGCTGCAATGTACCTGTCAGCATCGTGGTGACCAGATCCCCGGTGGTTCGTTCAGGCCTCCTGGATAACCTCTCTCCGTGTTCTCCCTGAGCCGATTCCCCACCACACAGCTCTCAGCTTAGGATCCTCTTAGCAAAGATTGGGATCCAGCAAGTCGCTGGGGCCCCTCTCAACATCAAGGTGGAGCTCCGCGTGGTGCGCAACTCCGGCCAGGTAGGTCACGGCGGCTGGGTCCATGGATGCGCGCACCCTGAAGGTGGATGCCACACCTGGAACGGGACCCCGCAAAGAAGAACCTCGAATCAATGGCGTCTGCCCCAGAAATACCCTTCCCCAGCACGCCCAGCGAGGGAAAAACTCCTCTAATTGGCTGCTGGGCAAAAATGCCTCTGCCAGAACCCCTCTAGCGCCAACCCCTCTAGCGCCAACTGCCGCCCAGAGGTGGAAACGCACCCCTGAAGCGCAGACTGACCTACAGGACAGTTCTGAAAGGACAGCAGCCCTGCAATATAACAAATCGTGAATGGGAGCAAAATAACTCTCCCATTCCCCACTAACTTTAGCGTAGTGCCCATACTGAAAGTAGGGGGGGCGCTACACACTTTATATGATACATTTTTGTTTCCCAATTTGGAAAATAGGGAGGATTTGCTAAAAGTTGAAAATGTATTTATTGGTTTTGAGGCGCAGCACCTATTATATATTTTTTGCTTACACCCTGGTAACCCGATATTGTATTTATTAGGGGGCACACAGTTCAACTTTGCTTGTAAATACAGTAAAACCTTGGATTGTGAGCATAATTTGTTCCAGAAAAATGCCTGTAATCCAAAGCACTTGTATATCAAAGCATTTTTTTTTTACAGAGTATAAAAGAGAAGAGAGGCGCCTCTAAGTGTAGCAATATGTTGGTAAAAGTTGTACCTTCATTATATGTAACAATATTGCTACACTTAGAGGCGCCTCTCTTCTTTTTTCTACTCAGTTGTGACATGACGCTACTCTTACATCAAGACATCGCTTGTATATCAAGGCAAAATTTATGAAAACATTTTGCTTGTCTTGCAAAACGCTCCTAAACCAAGTTTTTACTGTAATTAATACATTTAGAATAAAAAAAAATTCACGGTGCTCAGGCTCAGGTAAACACAAAGGCCCAGATTCACGTAGGAGATACGCCGTCATATCTCTGAGTCTGAGGCGTCGTATCCTGGAGCCTGATTCAAAGAAACAGATACGCCAGAATTTGTCTAAGATACGACCAGCGTAAGTCTCTTACGCCGTCGTATCTTAACTGCATATTTACGCTGGCCGCTAGGGGCGTGTACGCTGATTTACGCCTAGAATATGTAAATCAGCTAGATACGCCTATTCACGAACGTCGCAGTACAGATACGCCATTTATGTAAGGCTTTTTCCAGCGTAAAGTTACCCCTGCTATATGAGGCGCAGCCAATGTTAAGTATAAGCCATCTTTAAGCTAAATAGGTTCACTCACCATCCATTCAGTAACAGAGACCATCACACCAGCTTGTTCTCAAGTCACCATCATCGCCATCATTCCCCCGACTCATGGCTTAGCACGGTTCTTTTATTCTCACAAACAGGAAGTGATCACTCCACCAGTTAATCACCTCCCCCATGGGAGTGGTCATCACAGGATGTCCCCTTGACACAGCAAACACCATATAAGGACATTCCTTCTGACAGGAAGTCCCATAGAATACATGAATAGAAATGCATATGTAGCGCTGACATTCTTGTATATTGATGTGTGTTTGCATACTTTAATACAACGTCTATGGACATTGCTATGTTTAAATATTTGGAGCCATCTAGTGACCAAATACTGGTAATGCAGAGAGATGTTTTGTTTAGTATTTTGGTTGCCTTGGAGACGAGGAGAGACCCAAATACTGGTAATGCAGAGAGATGTTTGGTTGAGGATTTTGGGTTGCCTTGGAGACGAGGGGAGACAGGAGTGTAAACAAAAAAGCCTTCTGGATGCTGATGCCGAGCTGCTGGGGAGCGAAGGCTGAGCTCGGAGAGCGAGAGGACAGTGGCCGGATTGCAGAGACCGAGAGACACTCATCCGAGCATCGGAGAACCGGATCCATCCAGCGGAGCTGAACAGAGCTGACGGAGAAGCAAGTTGCAGTCACAGGACCCTGAACAAAAGTTACTACCCGGAGCTCCGATCCAGTGGGTGAGCGGGTCACGACCCACAGTTTGCTAAGTTTACACGCAGTTAGACTCATATACAGGCCTCACTGGCATTTATAGTTCCACAGAGGAACTGAAACTGAGAAGGCTTGAGGCCTATCTAATTTGACGTTTCAAGCGATTTTAAAATAGTTGTTGCAGTTACACCAGGAGCATTTTCACTTCAATTTGACTCATCAAAACTGTGGATTACAAATCACTTTAGCTAGCGAAGAAAAGAAGATCCAAGACCAAGTACTTTAAGTGAGATCTCACGCATAGCTAATAAAGTAGGGGGAGCTCCCAGGTATAAAATGTTTATGTATACTGTTTTCAAATAGCTTATGTTTAAATCAATTGTGCTGTCGTCTTACGTTGGGATGACAGCACAATTACTGTAATTACTTCTTTGCATATTTCACAGTAAAATATATCTCTGGTTAAGTATCCAGTTGTTGTGGCGTACTGTTTTTCTCACTCCAAGTGCAGTCAGTGGATCCTGGGGTTATAATACAGGTATTTTGTATTGTCTTACATTGTATTGTATTGCATTGCATCACAGCTGTGCCAAGGGGATTGAGCCAAGTTAGTGGGGTTTATTGGTAGAGTGCAGGCCCAAATTAAACCAGCAGCTCCTTCGGGGGTCAGTGCTACACGTGGGGGCTCGTCCGGGATTCCTGTCACTCTACAAGCAAGCCCGCCCCTTCACGCTATCATGGACCCCATCAAAGTAGTCCAATGGTGCGAAGCAGAAGGGACACGCTCAGAAGCGAGCGTGGTCATTGAACTTCCAGGGAGCGACTGGGGAAAGAAACAAATTAAAGAGGTGGTACAAGCATTGTCCCCGGACAGAAAGGCTTACGTGGTCGCAGTGAAACCCGATCCTGGGACCGACTGCACCTATGCACTGATAGAGTGGGAACGGGATGTCCCTGAAAACTTCCACGGTGCCAGTATAAAATTGTCCAAAAAGACAGAGTTCCACCTGACACACCCCAGCAAACATGAAGGGCGCTCTCCCAGTCAAAAGCAGTTAGAACCTTTAGACAGGAAAGCAGAGGCTGCTGTTAAATCACTGGCAGAACGACAGCTGGCTGATCTCAAGCGACAGTACTGTAACATTCAGGAGAGGTTTCAGGAGACCTCCAGTATGATAGCTGAACGCATTAATGGGTTACGTGTCATTTTGGAGGACCAGAAAGATGGCCAGATAACGCCCAACACTGGGAAGGTACTGAAGAAACGCACCCAGGGCCGCTTGCAGGAAGTAACCATCCGGAAGGATTTCCACATTGACGGCCAGTTAGGACAAAGAGGGCAGAAGGACAAACTGTCCTACACCAGCCTCCTACACCAAATAGAGTTGAGGCTACAGAAAGGATATCTGGAATCGGAAATTAGAGAGGCTGTAATCCATGCCATCAGCCCAGGTTCAAGTGTTAGGGGCATGTTGGAGAGGAAGAGTGGATTGACCTTGAACCAGCTAAAAAGGATACTGAAAAGCTATTATGAGGAGGAAGATGCCACTGAGCTGTTTCATCGACTGATAAATATGACACAGGATAGTAGAGAGACTCCTCAGAACTTCCTATTTCGGGCCATTGAGCTCAAGGACCGCCTGCTGTTCACATCAAAGGAAGAAGGAAATGGAGAGCATTTTGGAGCCGAGCTAGTTAAGAGGAAATTTAGGAGATCTGTGACTATGGGATTGAGGAGTGACTATATCAAGCTACAACTGAAGCAGTATTTGGAAGATCCCTCAACTCCGGATGAGGTCCTCATTGAGAAAGTGAATGAAGCGGATAAAATGGAGATTGAGAGGGACCAAAAACAGGGGAAACTTCAACCTCCTAGCACCACAAGTGCTAAAATACAGCAGATAGGTGTCCCCTCAGACACTCAGGAACTTAATGTATTGGCAACAAGCGTTGAACAGGGATCATGGCTTTCACCTATTCACACCTACCCGTAGGTCAGACTGAACTGGAGAAGCTGTTCCAGACCCAGAAAGAAATACTGGAGATGATGACCATGTTGATGACTCGTCTGGTGAAACCCCAGACAGAAGAAGTCCTGCCACTCAAGGCTCCAGAGACTCCTACCATTAACCATCCTATGAAACAAACACAGAGAGTCTGCTTCAAATGTGGAGGATTAGGACATCTCAGGCGAGTGTGCCCAAGCCCAGTAACTGAAACAAAATCCAAACAACTGGGGGAAAAACTTCAGAGGGCCCCAGTGAAGGAGTCAACTGGGCGCCCGGTTGCAATAGCGAACTCCACACCGACTCATATACCCCTGACCACTGAGGTCACCAACAAGCCAGGATGGAAAAGAGAGAGACCCCCAAAACCAAAGGCGAAGGTACAAGCCACCAGGCAGGTCAAAGGTACTGCAATCAGTGGATTTCCCCCCAAGCTAGTGGGACCCTCCCCAATTGTTCCCATCCAAGTAGAGGGGATTTATACGAAAGCCCTGCTGGACACTGGAGCCCAAGTAACCTTGCTCTACAGGGATTTCCATGACAGACATCTCAAGCACCTGCCGTTACAGAAATTGGAGGAACTAGAGATATGGGGATTAGGCACCCAGAACTTCCCATATGATGGTTACCTGCCGGTCAGACTCACCTTCGACCCAAGTACAGCAGGAGAGGCTGAGACTTTCGACACCTTGGCCATAGTGTGCCCTCGTCCCCCAGGGGCTGACAAAAATTCCCTCATCATTGGGACGAACACTGACTTGGTGAGGAGGCTACTTGCACCGCTTGTGCTGCAGAAGGGGACCCTCCCCACTAAAATACATCCAATGTTGGCCCAGACATACCGAGACCTTAGACAGGAGGAAGAGGCTCCTGAAGAGGGAGTGGGAAAAATCTGGCTCCTGGATAGGGAAAAGAGGTTAGTCCAGCTGGGTGAAGTAGTCTGCCTGAGAGCCTCTGTCAAGTTAAGCTGGAAAAAAACAGGTCCTTTCATTGTCCTTGAAAATACAAGCCAGGGAGAAAAAAAGGGGTTAGAACTTATCCCTGAAGTATTGCCCACCAGGGCATTGAAGAGGACTCACGGCAAAGTTCCAGTCAGTGTCCGCAACACAGCAGCTGTGCCAGTGAGGGTGCCAGCCAGACTACTGTTAGGACAAAAAACTGAAGGGACAGGATGGGGGCAGAAAAATAAAGGGAAAGGGGGAATAGGTGTGACCCTATGGGGAAGGGCAGGGAAGAAGGGAAAAAGGGGGGGGGAGGGAGGGGGATGTGTGGCCCTAGGAGGGGCCAAAGGGGATACTATAGGCAACAACAATAATGATCGATATGGTAATTGATATAGTTAAAATGAATTTATTTGTATCAAAATGTAAAATAGTTTAAGCACAAGGAAAGAACTATATATAGATGGGTTGGTCAGTAGCATATAAGACCAACTACTATGAAAGCAACACAATTGACAACAGGACAAACATACAAAAACACACACATATAAACAGGCCACGTGATCCGGACACATATATGTTCTGCCAAAATCTGCACACCTCAAGGTAATAAGAATATTTTATCAATGAGCGGCAGTCAATAGACTGAAGCAATAGGGACACTGGGTCCTGAATTGCACCGCAATCCAATTTGAAAAGAGGTGTGCCTACAAGAGGCTGAACACTGGCTTGTCATACAAAATATTGGGAGGAGGGGGGGGGGGAGGAGGTAAGGGAGGGAGATGGAAAAAGGGGAGGGGTGTAATATTCCGACCAAAAATTGTCAGAAAAGTCCTGAAACTGAACAGTGTCCCGGTGTTGAAGTGGTTAAATTAAATGATATTAAAGTTCTCCCGGGAGAGCCAGCATGTAGCCAGGAAGGTCTATCTGGCAATGGATGAATTAAAGTTTACAGTCCATTTTCTGGGTAATACTCCAGAGGTTCCTGTACTGAGGGAATGGCATATGGCACCATATATGTGTTTTTTGTACCTCTAGTCTCAGGAATTTATTTAGACAGTATTAAATGTGGAAGGGTTGGCTATAGGAGGTTAACCCTCCAGAATTTAACTTGACTCAGTTGGAACAATTACAGCAATAACATCCGTATCAATCAGCATCAGTAGGATTGGAGAGATAAATGAACAAAACCTAGCAGGATAACTTAATATTCAAACATATGGATATTCAGCATTGTGGTAAGTATATTTATACATTACCGCATCCAAACTTCCCTGCAGGATGAATAAGTCTCTCACTATGATAGATCGAATGGGGAAATCCCAAATCTTATGGATTTCTTATGAAAGGGTCGGTGGTGGCTGAATCGCCTTAATGCCGTTTGCCATTTATCTCCAATTTGGGCGAGTAGTGTAGGCAGGCATTTGCATACCGATCACATGTCCATCCGTTCTTAGTGGCTCCTGAGGGGATATGGATTGACCCCCCTGGGAACAGATCCCAAGTGCTGATGCTGGTATTCTTTAGTCAAGTTTCGCATTTTCCTTCCGCATGGAACCCAGGTCCCTGGTCCCTGTTAGCGATGTTGGCTAGGGGCGGGTAAAGCAATTCAGTTTGCCGCTCCGTCCTCCGTCCACGATCCTCCCGACAAGCCGCGCGTGTCACGTGATCACAAGGTGGTGATGACGTCGACGCGTTTCGTTGGCGTAGCTTCGTCTCGGACTGTTAGGACAGGTCAGCCCAGCAACTCCAGTCGCAGCATGTGGTTTGACGGAAGGACCAGCAGCAGAAATCCCTGTAGAAGAATTCTGCCCAAAGAATACGCCTCTTACTCCTGCATGGAGAGAAAGAGCTAAAGCCCAACTTCTGAGATGGAGGGCAGCTTTCTCAAAAAGTGAATTTGATGTGGGTTTGGCAAAGAGTGCCACCCACCGAATTCGACTGGAGGAAGACAAGCCGTTTCGTGAAAGGGTTAGGCGAATCCCATTGGGAGATCTGGAAGATTTGAGGGAACAACTGGCTGAACTCAAGAGGACTGGCATTATCCGGGAGTCCAGGAGTCCTTATGCCTCCCCAATAGTGGTGGTCAGGAAGAAGAATGGGTCCCTACGCCTATGTATCGATTACAGGACCCTGAACCGGAGGACCATTCCTGACCAGTACACCACACCTCGGATAGAGGATGCTCTGCAGAGCCTGTCGGGAGTGAAGTGGTTCAGTGTGCTGGACTTAAAGAGTGGGTATTATCAGATCCCCATGTGCCCTGAAGACAAAGAGAAGACCGCTTTTATCACCCCAGTCGGATTCTTTGAGTTCAATCGGATGCCGCAAGGCCTGTCTGGTGCCCCAGCAACGTTCCAGAGGTTGATGGAAAAAACAGTGGGTGACATGAACCTACTTGAAGTACTAGTTTACCTGGATGACGTCATAGTATTTGGAAGAACGTTGGAAGAGCACGAAGAACGCCTGGAGAAGGTCCTGAGGAGACTTCATGATGAAGGTCTGAAGCTCTCTATGGAAAAATGCCAGTTCTACCAGCCCTCAGTGAATTACCTGGGACACATTGTGTCTGAAGAGGGAGTGGCAACCAATCCCAAGAAGTTAGAAGCTGTCACTTCTTGGCCAAGGCCCACCAACGTGACTGAACTCAGGTCATTCTTAGGCTTCTGTTCGTACTACAGAAGGTTGGTGGAGGGGTTCGCTAAAATAGCCCACCCACTCACTGAGCTCCTGAAGAAACAGGAAGAAGTTAGTGTAAGCCCAGATCAGTCAAGGAAGCCAAAAGAAGGGCCCAGAAGAAAGAAAGAGTCCATCCAGGACCAGTGGACTCCAGGATGTGAGGAAGCCTTCAGACAATTGAAGTGGAGCCTTACCACTGCTCCGGTTTTGGCCTATGCAGACCCTGCCAAACCATACGAGTTGCATGTGGATGCCAGCCGTGACGGACTGGGAGGAGTGCTCTATCAAGAGCATGAAGGGCATCTGCAGCCGATCGCCTATGTGAGCAGAAGTTTGATTCCTGCCGAAAGAAACTATCCGACTCACAAGCTTGAATTTCTGGCTCTGAAGTGGGCAGTGGTAGACAACTTGAAGGATTACCTTTACAGGGCTGAATTTGTGGTAAAGACGGACAACAACCCCCTCACATACCTGCTCACCACTGCAAAGCTGGACGCCACCGGTCACAGGTGGCTAGCTGCTCTCTCGGCATTTACCTTCAGCCTGAAGTACAGACCAGGGGTTGGTAATCGAGATGCGGATGCTCTATCAAGAAGGCCTCATGACCCCCGAAATCCATCAGAAGACTGAACTCAACTTACTCCAGAGGGGGTAAGAGCCCTTTGTGAAGGGACAAGTCTACACGGGAGAGGTGGGGCCAGAGCTGAAGAAGTTGGAGTATCCTCAGCGGGAGTACCCAGGTGCTATTGCAACGTCTCCCAGGTTTTACAAGAGGGTCTCCCCAAGCTATCCAGAAAGGATCTCAGGAGAGATCCACTGTGTGGGCTGGTGCTGAAGGCATTGGAACATCAACAGTCTGATGTGCTGCAGAAGAGCCCCAAGAAGGAAGCCCGGCTGATACTGAAAGAATGGGATCGGTTGCAGTTGCAACAAGGGGTGGTCTACCGAAGGGACCCCTCTGATGATCCAGAAGCAAAATGGCAGCTGCTCCTGCCGGAAAAGCACAGAGAGAGGGTACTGGTTGCTTTACACGATCATCATGGTCATTTGGGAGCCGAGAGGACTTTCCAACTAGTAAGGGACAGGTTCTACTGGCCTCACATGAGGAAAGAAGTGGAGAGTTACTGTCATTCCTGCCTCAGGTGTATACAACGAAAGACATTGCCCCAGAGGGCTGCCCCAATGGGCCATTTGGAGAGCCAGGGACCAATGGACCTGGTCTGCATAGATTTTCTTTGTTTGGAATCCGATCTGAGTGGGCAGGGGGACATCTTGGTGGTAACAGATCACTTTACCCGTTATGCCCAAGCATTTCCTACTAGAGACCAGCAAGCAACCACAGTAGCAAAGACTCTCGTGGAAAAGTTCTTCGTCCATTATGGCTTACCTCAACGGATACATTCGGACCAAGGAAGGGACTTTGAGAGCAAATTAATAAAAAGACTGTTGGATCTACTAGGCATACAAAAGTCCAGGACTACTCCTTATCACCCACAAGGGGACCCTCAACCGGAAAGGTTCAACAGGACTCTCCTGAATATGTTGGGGACGTTGACTGCAGAACAGAAACCCCATTGGAGTAAACACATTACTGCACTGGTTCATGCCTACAACAGTACCAAAAGTGACGCCACTGGGTATTCACCTTACAGATTGATGTTCGGCCGTGAAGCCCGATTACCAGTGGACCTGGCTTTTGGTTCCTCCTTGGATCACACATCAGAGACCTCCCATAGAGGGTATGTGGACAGGCTGCGGAGGAGCCTGAAGATAGCTTACGAGCAGGCTCAAGCCACCTCGAACTCCAGAGTCAACAGGAACAAGAGAAACTTTGACCTGAAAGTAAGAGTTCAGGATCTTCAACCAGGTGACCGGGTTTTGCTGAGAAATCTAGGCATCCCAGGCAAGCATAAGTTGGCTGATCGTTGGAGATCACAGCCTTATGTTGTGTGTAGGAAGCTTCCAGGGCTCCCAGTGTATGAAATCAAGCCAGAAGGAAACACTGGGCCAATAAAAACCTGGCATCGGAATCACCTTTTACCTCTCACTGAGGCAGTCAGGATAAGCACAGAGGAGGAATTCCCATCCACATCCACCGATGTGTGTAGGCCAATAACCAGATCTCAGCTTGCACCCTCTACAGATGAAGATGAGGAAGTGGAGATGAGTTGGCTGTGGCCTCCGGAAACTTCAGAAACAGACGCTGATATCTCTTCAGAAGTAGAGGAGGATAATAACGGAACTCTCAGGGCAGAGGCCCCAGAATTTGTGCCGGCAACTCATCTTGCAGAAGAGCCCAGTACTCTTATTTACTCTCCATTTTTAGTCACTGAGAGGAGGGATGACGACATTTGTCAAAAAGGAATGGATACCCCGAAAGTGCAAAGAGCAAAGAGAGACATTCGCCCACCACGCAGACTGACTTATGATACATTGGGCGAATGCTCTGAAGCATCTCAGTTTGTCAGCAAAAGAAACCTTGAACTGTCTGGTCCCTCTACTTTTGATTCAGTAAGGGACAACCCCACCTCACCCCTTGGCACATCTGTACCAGACACAGTAGTATCAGCTGTGAGTGCACAGGATAGCTCCCCATCATATGACAATTGGTGGGAAGCTCCTCTGTCTGTATTGTATAACCGTATAGAGGCTAAAATGCAGAATAGAGTTAGTAATTTGAACCTCTTTGGAGGACCAAAGAGATAAAGTAGGGGGAGTGTGTAGCGCTGACATTCTTGTATATTGATGTGTGTTTGCATACTTTAATACAACGTCTATGGACATTGCTATGTTTAAATATTTGGAGCCATCTAGTGACCAAATACTGGTAATGCAGAGAGATGTTTTGTTTAGTATTTTGGTTGCCTTGGAGACGAGGAGAGATCCAAATACTGGTAATGCAGAGAGATGTTTGGTTGAGGATTTTGGGTTGCCTTGGAGACGAGGGGAGACAGGAGTGTAAACAAAAGCCTTCTGGAGGCTGATGCCGAGCTGCTGGGGAGCGAAGGCTGAGCTCGGAGAGCGAGAGGACAGTGGCCGGATTGCAGAGACCGAGAGACACTCATCCGAGCATCGGAGAACCGGATCCATCCAGCGGAGCTGAACAGAGCTGACGGAGAAGCAAGTTGCAGTCACAGGACCCTGAACAAAAGTTACTACCCGGAGCTCCGATCCAGTGGGTGAGCGGGTCACGACCCACAGTTTGCTAAGTTTACATGCAGTTAGACTCATATACAGGCCTCACTGGGATTTATAGTTCCACAGAGGAACTGAAACTGAGAAGGCTTGAGGCCTATCTAATTTGACGTTTCAAGCGATTTTAAAATAGTTGTTGCAGTTACACCAGGAGCATTTTCACTTCAATTTGACTCATCAAAACTGTGGATTACAAATCACTTTAGCTAGCGAAGAAAAGAAGATCCAAGACCAAGTACTTTAAGTGAGATCTCACGCATAGCTAATAAAGTAGGGGGAGCTCCCAGGTATAAAATGTTTATGTATACTGTTTTCAAATAGCTTATGTTTAAATCAATTGTGCTGTCGTCTTACGTTGGGATGACAGCACAATTACTGTAATTACTTCTTTGCATATTTCACAGTAAAATATATCTCTGGTTAAGTATGCTGTTGTTGTGGCGTACTGTTTTTCTCACTCCAAGTGCAGTCAGTGGATCCTGGAGTTATAATACAGGTATTTTGTATTGTCTTACATTGTATTGTATTGCATCACAGCTGTGCCAAGGGGATTGAGCCAAGTTAGTGGGGTTTATTGGTAGAGTGCAGGCCCAAATTAAACCAGCAGCTCCTTCGGGGGTCAGTGCTACACATACAATGAATACAATACAATGAATAGGATGCATACAATGCTGGCTAAAGTCTTATGGGCGTGTCTGGGCAGGGAGTGCATATGCTTTCCCTAACACAAAACCGATCACAAGCTCTCATATTAATCGCTGATAGAATCCTTAATCTGCGCCATTCCTTAGAATAATGCATATCCAGATAATACCCTTATTAAGGTGGAATGGAGGCTATCTACAGGCGTACGCTACGAATCCCAAGCCATGCTGATCAGACAAGACCCAGATAAGAACGCACATCTGTCCATAACATCCGTGTGCTTGCGGAGTGAGCGCATCCCCTCCTCAACGATCGTCGGTGCTAAATGCACAGAGGGCCCCTCGTCGGCGGACATATGCCCACGCCGCAAACATCACATTCCAACCTCAAGACATTTTCTACTACCAGACGAGATTCAACCAGCCTCAGACTGCCCCAGCCAGCTCTATTTAGAGCGGGTTGCGGAAGTACTAAGACTGGGTGACACTATGACAATACATATTAAATACATCTTGAAATTTCCACAACAAGGTATATAAATAAAGTGCAGTGCTGTAACTTCACAATTCAATAAATAAACAAAAAAAGTGCAAATGTCAAGTGAAAAAAAAAAAAATCGGATTAGAAAAGAGAACTTTAGTCCAAAAAGTACTGTATATACTTGAGTATAAGCCGACCCGAATATAAGATGAGGCACCTAATTTTACCACAAAAAACTGGGAAATCTTATTGACTTGAGTATAAGCCTAGGGTGTCCATCTGCATGCCTCACTGTGTCCAAGTGCATTCCTCACTGTGTCCATGTGCATGCCTCACTGTGTCCATCTACATGCCTCACTGTGTCCATGTGCATGCCTCACTGTGTCCATCTACATGCCTCACTGTGTCCATGTGCATGCCTCACTGTCCCCATGCCTCGCTGTATCCATGTGCATGCCTCACTGTGCCCATGCCTCACTGTTTCCATGTGCATGCCTCACTGTGCCCATGCCTCACTGTGTCCATGTGCATGCCTCACTGTGCCCATGCCTCACTGTGTCCATGTGCATGCCTCACTGTGCCCATGCCTCACTGTGTCCATGTGCATGCCTCACTGTGCCCATGCGTCACTGTGTCCATGTGCATGCCTCACTGTGTCCATGTGCATGCCTCACTGTGCCCATGCCTCACTGTGTCCATGTGCATGCCTCACTGTCCCCATGCCTCACTGTGTCCATGTGCATGCCTCACTGTGCCCATGCCTCACTGTGTCCATGTGCATGCCTCACTGTGCCCATGCCTCACTGTGTCCATGTGCATGCCTCACTGTGCCCATGTGCATGCCTCACTGTGCCCATGCCTCACTGTGTCCATGTGCATGCCTCACTGTGTCCATGCCTCACTGTGTCCATGACTAGACTGACGTTTAACATGAGAGTATATAGAAGGGATGCCCGGCTTTGAAAATTTGGTGCTCCCCGGCCGTAGGTTCTCCAGACAACAAACTTTGCACACTTATAGAGGAGAAATGGGGCTACAAATGTGCCAAGTTCCGGGTCCAGGGAATGTACAACCGGTAATTACCGGGTCCCCAAATTCACTGGAGAAATTACCGTTTAACATGGGAGTCTATGGAAGGGGTGCCCGGTTTTGAAAAGTCTGTGCTCCCCGGCCGTAGGTTCCCCAGACAACAAACTTGCACACTTGTAGAGGAAGAGTGGGGCTACACGTGTGCCAAGTTTGGCCAGTACAGGATCCCCAAAATCTGGGAGATCAGGCACAAAATTGTGACTCGAGTATAAGCCAAGGGGGGCATTTTCAGCACAAAAAAATGTGCTGAAAACTCGGCTTATACTCGAGTATATACGGTAATCAGAAAATCATATAAAGAGTACACACAATAAGCATAAAGAAGATGAAGAATCTTCATAGCTTGTGTTGAAATATATTGTGTGCTGAAAGAGACCTGTGTGATATCAAATCATTAGTAAGACCTCATCTGGAATATGCAGTTCAGTTTTAGGCACCAGTTCTCAAAAAGGATATCGGAGAACTGGAGAAAGTGCAGAGAAGGGCAACCAAACTGATAAGAGGAATGGAGGAGCTCAGCTATGAGGAAAGATTAGAGGAACTGAATTTATTCTCTTCTGAGAAGAGGAGAATAAGGGGGATATATAATCTCCATGTATAATACATAAGGGGGGGATATGATCTCCATGTATAAATACATAAGGGGGGATATGATCTCCATGTATAAATACATAAGGGGGGTATAAATACATAAGGGGGGGATATGATCTCCATGTATAAATACATAAGGGGGGATATGATCTCCATGTATAAATACATAAGGGGGGATATGATCTCCATGTATAAATACATAAGGGGGGATATGATCTCCATGTATAAATACATAAGGGGGATATGATCTCCATGTATAAATACATAAGGGGGATATGAACTCCATGTATAAATACATAAGGGGGGATATGATCTCCATGTATAAATACATAAGGGGGGATATGATCTCCATGTATAATACATAAGGGGGGGATATGATCTCCATGTATAAATACATAAGGGGGGATATGATCTCCATGTATAAATACATAAGGGGGGATATGATCTCCATGTATAAATACATAAGGGGGATATGATCTCCATGTATAAATACATAAGGGGGGGATATGATCTCCATGTATAAATACATAAGGGGGGATATGATCTCCATGTATAAATACATAAGGGGGATATGATCTCCATGTATAAATACATAAGGGGGGATATGATCTCCATGTATAAATACATAAGGGGGGATATGATCTCCATGTATAAATACATAAGGGGGGATATGATCTCCATGTATAAATACATAAGGGGGGGATATGATCTCCATGTATAAATACATAAGGGGGGGATATGATCTCCATGTATAAATACATAAGGGGGGATATGATCTCCATGTATAAATATATAAGGGGGGATATGATCTCCATGTATAAATACATAAGGGGGGATATGATCACCATGTATAAATACATAAGGGGGGATATGATCACCATGTATAAATATATAAGGGGGGATATGATCTCCATGTATAAATACATACGGGGGGAGATATGATCTCCATGTATAATACATAAGGGGGGATATGATCTCCATGTATAATACATAAGGGGGGGATATGATCTCCATGTATAAATACATAAGGGGGGATATGATCTCCATGTATAAATACATAAGGGGGGGATATGATCACCATGTATAAATACATAAGGGGGGATATGATCACCATGTATAAATATATAAGGGGGGGATACGATCTCCATGTATAAATACATAAGGGGGGATATGATCTCCATGTATAAATACATAAGGGGGGATATGATCTCCATGTATAAATACATAAGGGGGTTATGATATCCATGTATAAATACATAAGGGGGGATATGATCTCCATGTATAAATATATAAGGGGGGATATGATCTCCATGTATAAATACATAATGGGGGGGTATGATCTCCATGTATAAATACATAAGGGGGGGATATGATCTCCATGTATAAATACATAAGGGGGATATGATCTCCATGTATAAATACATGAGGGGGATATGATCTCCATGTATAAATACATAAGGGGGGATATGATCTCCATGTATAAATACATAAGGGGGATATGATCTCCATGTATAAATACATAAGGGGGGATATGATCTCCATGTATAAATACATACGGGGGGATATGATCTCCATGTATAAATTATGGGATTATTCAGAGTGATCCCTGGTGTATTAGGAAGATGATGGGGCGGAAAGACTAACATGTTACAGTGAAGTTTTGTGCAGGAGGAGAAAAGTCCTGGGAGTAACAGTCTGCAGGACACACCTCCCAACTTTCTGAGATGGGAATGAGGGACACCTATCAGCAAAAGTATCTCTCAGCTTGGCAGGGTAGAGCATAGCATATGGCAGTTGTAGTGCGCGAAGACGCCTTTTCACATCCAAAAATTTAGCCCGGCGGCGTTGCACCTCCGCAGAAAAGTCCGGGTAGAAGGACACCCGGACCCCATTAACCTGGACGTTGGCCTTCTCTCTAGCATGTCTCAGCACCGCCTCCCTGTGCCTATAGTGGAGCAATTTGGCCAGAATAGGCCAAGGGGGGGCACCAGGCTGTGGTGGGCGGCCCGGTGTGCGGTGTGCTCTTTCAACTGTGAAGAACGGTGAGAAGGCCTCTTTTCCAAATACCTCTATCAGCTAGCCTTCGACAAAGGTGGTGGGGTCCCGGCCTTCCGTCTTCTCCGGCAGCCCCACTATGCGCACATTGTTTCGGCGTAAACGATTCTCAATGTCGTCAGCCCTGTTGTTAGTGTCTCTGGCCAGCTGCATGGCTGCATGGGCTTCTCGAGCAACTGGGGGCAGCCTATCTTCCACTTCACTCACCCTGCTCTCCACAGCCGTTGTGCGCTCCCGTATCTTTTGCATGTCCTGCCGCAGCAGGGACACATCCTCTCTGAGACCCCCAAACTGTTCCTTGAGTGTGTTTACAGAAGCGGTACACACATGAACACCAACTCCGCTTACACCAATATAAAGGAATAGTAGTGGTAAAAAAGCATTTGTGGTGTAGCGCTACCCCCTCAGGAGCTGCTGATTGTTTTGGGATCGGCGTATTGAGTGACCTCTATGTGTTGTCTAGGGGTGAAGGTAGTGAGTTCGTAGATAAGGTTTTCTGAATGCTTTATTTCTTGGCCCAACACGACCAACATCAACTTGAGGTAGACAGGAAAGGTTGATGAAGTAAAGGAACTTTGCGGTATCAGGTGTATCGCTACCCCCTCAGGAGCCGTTGTTTGTTTTAGGATCGTCGTATTAAGTTACCTCTTACCTTTGTCTAGGGGTGAAGTTGATGAGTAGATGAGTAAGCGAATGTCCAGTCATCAAATAAAGGTTTTCTGAATGCTTTATTTCCGGACCAACATGACCAACATCAACATGAGGTAGAGCGAAAAGGTTGATGAAGCAATAGAGAACCTTGCAGTATCAGGCCTGGATATGAGAAAGAGCAAACCTGCTCTCAGTAGTAGTAGATACAGTTCGTCGTCACTCTAGCCAGAGTGGGTGAAGTGCCCCCGGACAGACTCCTGCCCCGAGTCTGGCAGCCGAAGTGTCACTTTAGGTTGCTGGGAGGAACAGGCCTCTGCCACAGACCCGGCTCTAGAGACCTCTGCCACTGGCCTAGTACTTGGATGAGCTAAATGGATTGAGCGAATCCTCCCAGTAGATTAAGTTAGGGTCACCGGGTGACAGTTGAAGTTCACCTGTCAGTATCCCGGTCACCAGATCCCCGATGGTTCGTTCAAGCCCTATTGGACAACCTGCCTCCGGGTTCTCCTCAAGCCGATCCCCCACTGAACGGCATACAGCCTGGGATCTCTCAGTAAAGTTGGGGACCCAGTAAGTCACTAGGCCCCCTTTCAGCAGCATGGTGCTCCGCGTAGCATGTGACCCCGGCCTGGTAGGCCATATCGCCGGGGTCTGTTGGATGCGCACACCCTAAAGGTGGGTGCCGCAACTGGAACCCGCGAAGAACCCAGAAAAATGGCGTCTGCCACAGATATACTCTCCTCCAGCATGCTCCACGAGGGAAAACTACTCTAATTGGCTGCTGGGGAAACGTGGCTCTGCCAGAACCCCTCTAGCGCCAACTGTCGCCCAGGGGTGGGATCGGCACCCCTGGAGCGCAGACTGACCTACAGGACAGTTCAGGAATGACAGCAGCCCAAAATTTTACGAAATATGAATGGGAGCAAAAATAACTCTCCCATTCCCCACTAACTTTAGCGTAGTGCCCATACTGAAAGTAAGGGGGCGCTACATAGGCTTGGATAGAAGGAAAGCAGTCCTGCTCTCAGTAATAGTACAGTTCGTCGCAACTCCAGCCAGAGTGGGTGAAGTGCCTCCGGACAGACCCCTGCCACAGGCCTGGCAGCCGGAGTGCCACTTTAAGGTTGCTGGGAGAAACAGGTCTCTGCCACAGACCTGGCTCTAGTAGGGCCTCTGCCACAGGCCTAGAACTTGGATGAGCTAAATGGTTGAGCTAATCCTCCCAGTAAATTGTGCTAGGGTCACCGGTTGACAGTGCAAGTGTACCTGTCAATGTTCCAAGTCACCGATCCCCGATGGTTTGTTCAATCCCTTTTGGACAACCTGCCTCCGGGTTCTCCTCAAGCCGAGCCCCCACCAAACGGCATACAGCCTGGGATCTCCTCAGTAGAAGGGGGACCTAGTATGCCTAGAACGCAGACTGACCCACAGAACAATCCAGATTTGGCGACAGCTAAATTTAACACAATTAGGAATGAGAGCAACTTACCTCTCTCATTCCCCCACTAACTTTAGCGTAGTGCCCTTACTGAAAGTAAAGGGGGCGCTACATACTCCCCCCCACTTGAAATGACACTGTCCCCAGTGTCCTAAGTAGGGATGAGCTTGTCGTTCGACTCGAACGTATGTTCGACTCGAACATCATCTGTTCGTACGTTCGATGAATTTCGAACAAAACATGTCGTTCGCGCTAAATTCGAGTGACGCGCGTCGGCCCATAATTCACTGCGGAGTTACGCGCTGTGAAGGGTTAATAACTCCTAAAAGCAAGACTGGCTCCCAATCAAAAAGATTTATTATTGCATATATATATATGGGGCACACTTCATACATAAAAGCATGTATATTGGTAGTGTTCCGATTTGGACTGAGCCACGTCTGGATTTTTATACCCTTTTCAGTGTTAACACACCCAAACTTCATATCTGCTTATCTGGTTATCTGTGTCTCCCATTCTGTTGTGACGTACAAATGTGACTTGACAATTACCATACTTAACATACAATTTGCTTACAATACATAATATATTATCTCATACTGCTAACACCTAAAATGTTATCTGTAGGCTTCCAATCCTTTAATGTGCGTGTCAAAAACTGTCACGCCAGTCTGCAATGCTGACAGTGAAATACTGAATTGCCAACTTGTAACTCAGCATTTGCTGAGCAACACGGAATATACTTTTTAATACAAAACAGAAATATATAGTGATACAGCATGATCAATTAATTCCCTATACAGCTCCCCCCTTTGATCATTGCCGATCACTAGTCTTCATTCCTTCCCACCAGCCTAAAAGAGACAAGAACCAAAGGTGTGTCAGATAGAGGACCCTTCACGACATCTATCATCTTGTACATGGAGATGCAAGAATATAAGTCCCCCATTCTCACACACTCATCCTCATCTACAGACTTCCTGGTGTAAAGGAAGGTTACAATACTTTAGCTCCTTACTATGCTCCTAAGTAATAGACTCCTGTCCATTCCCTCTCCTCTACCGACATTCACGAGCTGGAGTAGCCATGCCCATGAACTGGGTAAATGTTACCCTCAAAGAGCTGGAATTAATAGGACGGAGTCACTCAAGCAAGCTTAAATTTCATTTAGCCATTGCACACTCTAACTAAAATTCACATGCCTCCTTTTATCAGACACAACTCCACCATCTGTCTTAAATTAGATACAAAAATGCAATTCCCTTCATTACTCAGGTGAACCCCATCATCTCGGAAGAGATCAAGCTGTTCTCCTTCCAAAGAATAATTATGGTACATACATCCCTTTTCTCTCCATAGAAATCTCTGTAAGACATTATTTATTCTCCTTCCCCTCCACTTTGCTCCCTGGCTCCAACAGGGTCGGAGAACAATGGAAGAAAATATCAGAATAGTGTCAGGATAATACTCTGAAAGCCACCTTAAATCCTCTTTTATCCAGGAAATCAATCCCAAATTACTTTTTCTCCCTACGTCATTACCACCTAAGTGGATGATAATGCCAAAAGGAGTAGGACAATGATCAGCCGCTTCCCCTAAGAATGGCTTCAAGGCCCTCCAGCGCATTCCCCTAATACCACCCCAGGATACTTTTATCTGACTGGGATCACACCCCAAATTTTCCATCCCCATCTGTAATGCCTTCTTCTCGGCCCAATGTATATATGAATGTCCCACAACCCAAATTTCCCGTATAGTCTGTTCATCCTCCAATATTTGAAGTGAGTCATCAGCATGAACAGACTCCGTATTCACGTCCACGGGCTCTTCTGAACTGGGTAATGAACTTGGTCCGGCAACACAGTTTAATTGTTCTAGTTCAGAGTTCCTGGTAGGGATCGTAGGGCTTAGAGAATTCCCAACTGCTTCGTACATCATCCGTTCAAGTGATTCCTCATTTCCAGATTCAAATTCTAGTTCAGGCATTTCTGTTTCATCATTCCAGCAAGATGGGCAACTGCAAGGACCATCAAACACGGAATATAGGTTTGGCATTTGTCTTTCTGCCATTTTCTTCCTTTGGGAAAGCAAAAGAGACATCTGAGATTTTCTTATCAGGTTTTATCTTTACCTTACACATTGCTGCACATGCACTCATGACTATCTTAAAACATATGTACAGACATAACACGGCTCCCAGGATGACCCCCCACAATTTTAAGTAACCCTATCAAGAAGGTTTTAAACACTTCTCCTATTCCTTTGAACCAGGATAAAGGGTTTAACCAGGACAGCCATCCCCCTCCCCATTCTGATAAATCCAATGTATGATTAGAAATATTCTGCACTTTCCCGTGCAGTTCTCCTGCTGCCTCTAAATGTTGTTCTACATCATAGCTATTGTCAATTATATATGTACAACATTCTTGTTCAATAACTTTACACAACCCTCCTTGTGAAGCAAACAATATGTCTAATCCCATATGGTTAGCAATCACCTGTCTTCGGATCTCTATTAGCTCATCCGTTTCTTCCTTTAGGGCCTCTAAAACATGTCCCAACATTATGTTAGTAGCATTAGCATAATCATTCAACCTATTAGCCATTTCATGTCCCCAGCCTGTGAATGAGGGGGCATAAGTCCATGTTTTGAATGCCTCCCCGAACAAAGACACTGAATACTTTTTCCCTATTCGTTCTATTTCTTTCTGTGCTGTTGTGGTAACTGTGTACACCTTATCTTCTGCAGATCTTTTAAGTCTTTTCCCTTTATGTAATTCTAATAATTCTGTAGTATTAACAACTCTAGTGGTGTAAATCAGCCTAGCAAGTACACAAGTACCATTTGCTTTTACTGGTAGCCACTTATAGGCCTTCCGGCCACATACATAATAATATGAGGCTGGCAGGACTCTAGCTTCTATGCTTATGTGATGAATTGTTAATTGGGAATCGACTATTTCTTTTAAAGAATGATTGTACATATTTAAGTCAGTGAACTCATAATCCTTCTCACATTCATCATTTATATTCAATTCCTTCAATGTCCTCTTTAAGGTCTCATTAAAGCAATTAGAACAATCCTTGAGGCACTGACACATAGTTTGATTTTCTATGTTAAAACAACCATTTACCACAACCTGAACATTCCCAGGGTCTTGATAATAATGTGTAATCCCCATTTCAATCCTTTCTGGATCCACACTATGGTTAAGAATTAGTCCTATTCCTTTTCCCGATATTCCCTGCACCAACAACCCTTTTTCTTCTACCAGTTTCCAAGGTTTCTCAGCTAAGGTACTATTTGCTGTCTCTTTTGTCAGTAATGCATAAAATAAATTGGGATCTGTAACTGCTAGAGCTACTATAGGTTTGTGTCTAACACTTGGGGAATCATAGAACACACCCAACAGTTAGAAAGATTGAATTGAGTACTGATCACCTCATGTAGTTGGATCATCCTATTCAGATAGGTTTGACCATCCACAAGCGTACACCATGCGACACTCAGCAGCAGCAAACTCCTCCAGGCACTCATGATCCTTCATCGGGTAGTTTTAAACACAGCACAATTCCTTGTTCGGTGTTCCTGCAATGACTAGAGAGATATGATCACATTCTGAGCAGTGTCTTGCTGAGGACACAGAATCCTTAGGCAGGAGAACTAGTCCTACTGCTCAGATACAATTGCAGCATGTACACGTTTACAATGTGAAGCATGTATCCAAGTGTCCCTGTCGTGCAGCTTTACTGCTGTAGCTGTAGTAAGCAACACTTGATAGGGTCCTGTCCACCTGGGATCCAGACCCCTCCTCTGATGCTTCTTCACCATTTCCCAGTCACCTGGCTGCAGGTCATGAGTTCCTTCAAGGGTATCTGGGTCTGGAAGAGATGAATATACTTCCTTGTGCAATTGATTTAAATGCCTGTGTAACCCGATGACATATTCAGTGAGTGACCCGTAGGACTTTGCCAAAGCCTGTGGATAGTATAAGCCCGTTTTTGGTACTGACCCAAATAATATTTCATAGGGAGAAAGTTTCCCTTTCTGTTTTGGTGTAGTCCTCAATGCAAACAAAGCTATAGGCAAACCTTGTAACCAATTTAGTCCTGTCTCAGCTGTAATCTTGCTCAACTTGGCTTTTAATAGCCCGTTGTATTTTTCTATTTTACCACTAGCTGTGGGATTGTATGGAGTGTGCAAGCGTTGCTCGATGTTGAAGGCTGAAAGTACCTCTTTCATTACCTGTCCAGTAAAGTGACTTCCTCTATCTGACTCTAAAGTCTCAAAGACCCCATATCTACACACTACTTCCTGTATCAGCTTCTTTGCTGTTGCTGTGGCTGTGGCCTTTTGTATAGGCCATGCCTCCAGCTAGCCAGAGAAACAGTCCACACACGTAAGCACATACTCGTATAAACCTATCTTAGGTAACTGTATGTAGTCTATTTGTAATCTCTGAAAGGGGTACAAAGCTCTTGGGATGTGAGCTTGAGGTGTTTTTACCCGTTTTCCTGGATTATATTGTGCACAAATCAAACAAGCCTGGCAATACTGTTTAGCATTTTCCTCAATGCCTGGCGCATACCACAATTTATATATTAGATCAACCATCCCTCCTTTGGCTACATGAGAAGGGAGATGTGCCATAAAACAAAGAGAAGGGTACATTGAAGGAGGAGCACATGGCCTCCCATCCTCATGGAGCCAAACACCTGTAACCTCATTGTAATGACAATTGTTCTTTTTCCACTTATTGATTACCTCACGAGATGCCGCACTTTGCAATTGTTGTAGAGTTTGGATGTCTGTGTCCCCTTTCAGGAAATACACTTTCTCATCCTCACTCACCACCAGGGGGAGCAAGGCAGCTGCTTTAGCCGCCTCATCTGCCCTTCGGTTGCCCATTGCAATGGCATCTGTCGCTGTCGTGTGAGCCTTCACCTTGACCACTGCAACTGCAGTGGGCAAAATGATGGCTTCAAGTAGGGCCTTCACCTGAGTAGAGTTTTTAATGGGCTTGCCCTGTGATGTTAAGAAATTCCTAGTTTTCCACAGAATTAGAAAATCATGCACGGATCCATGAGCATAACGTGAATCAGTGTAAATATTCATTGACTTACCTTCTGCCAATTCACATGCTTTTATCAAGGCCTCCAACTCAGCCACCTGGGCTGAACAATGATTTGGTAGAGCCTTCTGGAAAATAACTTTTTCCTGATCTACCACAGCCAGACCAGTGACAGGAGAACCTTTCTCAGTATAATACCTGGAACCATCTACCCATAGTTCCAGCTCTGGGTTCTCCAGGGCAAAATCCTGTACCGTCACTGGGGGCTCATAGTAGGTCTCAGTTGTGTGACAACAATCATGTACCTCCTCCACTGGAGTAGGTCGATTAGGTAACAAAGTAGCTGGGTTTAAAACATTACACCTCTTAATGATAATATTACTTGGCGTAAGCAAAGCCAGCTCATACTTAGTTAACCTTGCAGCTGATAAGTGTTTTGTGTTAAGCTGTCCCAGAACCTGCTCCACTGCATGGGGGACCATAAGAATCAAGGTATTCCCCAAAACAATGTCAGCAGTTTTCTCTACTAACATGGCTGCCGCTGCTGTGGCCTTGACACAAGGTGCTGCTGTTGAGATCACAGGATCAAGAGGCTGGGAATAATATCCCACAGGTTTGTGCTTATCAGCAGATTTTTGTGTTAACACTCCAGATGCCTGATTACCTGATTCATGACAGAACAGGTAAAAGTCCTTTTTATAATCTGGAAGCGATAATGCCGGAGATGCCATTATAGCTTCCTTTAATGCCTCCACAGCCTGTGTCTCCTCAGCAGACAATTCAAAATGCACAGCCTTACCTGAAGTTAAAGCATACAATGGTTTAGCTACTTGAGACATGTTAATGTCAATGCTCTTAGAGACCTTTGATTTCTCGGAAGAGGGTATGAGCGTATCACCTCTTTTCTTTCAGAGGTTAAATGTTTACCTCCCTTAAAGATACAGTGCCCCAGGAAGACAACCTTGTCCTGGCACCACTGTAGCTTATCTTTAGCCACCTTACAATTCTGCTCAGCTAAAAATTTCAGCAAACTCAAAGAAGCCATTTCACAAATTTCCCTGGTCACTGCTGCCAAGCATAAGTCATCCACGTACTGAAGCAGTGTGACCCCTGGCGGCGCCTGCCATTGGTCCAACACCTGTTTCAATGCTTGATTAAAACAGCTTGGAGAAATGGATAAACCTTGGGGAAGGCGGAGCCAGGCGTATTTCTTTTGATCAAAGGTAAAACTGAACAGGTGGACACATGACTCATCCATTTTTACACTAAAATATGCATTTGCCAGGTCAATCACAGTGAAACAGCTGGCATCACTGGGAATACCTGACAGTAAAGTGTAAGGATTTGGCACAATTGGTACATCAGTTTCTATTATCTTGTTTATAGCCCGCAAGTCATGTACCATCCGGTACTTAACTGGAGCATTCTTATCGGTAGGTTTCTTTTTTACTGGATATAGAGGAGTATTGCATGGGGAGCTCATTTCCCGCAACACTCCCTTCTCCAAGTATATTCTTATTTGGTCCCTGATACCCTCCAGTTGCTGATAGGAGAGAGTATACTGAGGTAGTTTTGGTAAAATGGATCCTGGTTTCACCTTTACGCTGACTGGAGTCACATTTAGGAGGCCTATGTCTTCCTTGGACTCTGCCCAAAGTGACTCAGGTACGTCCAGCAAAGCTGGTGATGAGTTAGATGGTCTTGGGGCAGCCACCAAAACATGGAGACTGTCACACACATCTTGCTCTATTTCAGTCAGCGGAGAGGTGACAAAGACCCCTTCAGGAGTGTAACTGATTGTGCACTGTAATTTTGACAATATATCTCTCCCCAGTAAGTTACAAGGCATGGTATCAGACAGCAAAAATGTAGATTGTAATGTAACATCTCCAATCCTCACCGTCAGAGGGACAGTTTCTTTTAGAGTTGTTACAGAACCATCCAAACCAACCACTGTCCTTTCACCTGAGTGGGGGAGGGGTGGGGTGCATTGGGAAGACAGGACGGATTTTGACGCCCCTGTATCAGCCATCAGTGTGAGCTCATTATAGTAGGGCATCTCTGCCAAAGTAATTTTTACAAAAGCATCATTACCATCAGTTTCAGATATTACTGACCATACAGAGGCCTCCTCCCGTCAATCCCTTTTTCCCCATGCATCCCTGCCATTTCTCCTGGGTGCTCGGCAAAATCTAGCAATGTGGCCAGGTTTCTGGCAGTTGAAACACACACCCCTGGTCTTTGATCTCTCCTTGTCCCTCCCCTTTCCGCCCTGTGGGGCTTCTGTGGGTGGGAAGTAGGAGAGCAACACTTTTTGTGGCTTTCTTGCCTCCATGTCATCCATATTCTTTTGGATATGGGATGCCACTGAGGTCAGAGCTTGTAGGCCCATAGTCTTCCACTCAGGGTAACGGGTGGTTAACTTTTCCTGAACAGATTTCTTCAAACCTGTACCCCACATAGTAACAATCATTGAGGCCAGGGCTGGACTATCTGGATCCTGCCCAGTCTCCATGACTGCATTCCTAAAACTATCAGTGTATTGATGCACTTCCTCCTTACTTTCTTGTGACATAGAACTCACCTTATTCCAGGAGGCCGCTGGGAAAAATTTTCCTATGTTTTCTTTTAATTTTTCACATTCTGCCAATGCCAATTCTGGTGAGTCATCCCTGGTAATTCCCAATTCTGATGGTTTAATCAAAGCTGCTTCCTGTACGATAAGGTCTGTATCGCTCGAACCTGCTATACTTTTAATTATTCGCAAAATGTCCCCCCAGTTTGCTCTGTAGCTTGTAGCTATATTGCACAGCTGTTTAGCAAACAGATGAGGACTATGCCTGGGCTTGGGGATTGTATTTAAAAAGGTATTCATTTCCCCAGGAGTCCAGGGCATATGGTGAATGATAATCCCTGTCAATTCACCGTTACCATTGTAAGCTTTCTGCTCTCTTACTGGTAATACATTTCCTGCCCCCCTTCGTGTAGAAGTTATTACTTCCTCATCACTCTCTGAGTCAGGGGGAAGAGGGGGGTAAAGCCTTTCCTGCTGCATACTTACCCCTTGTACTGGTGTCATCCTGATCCTACTTACCTCTAGCGAATCGTCTGTACTCATCAGCCTGGACGGAGGCATGCTATTCCACCCTGGTGACTGATACCAGTTTTTACCCATAGGTGTATCTGGTATACATCCATGCATCACCTCCTCTCCCATTGGCGCAGATGCTTCTATAGCACCTCCCCCAAAAGGGGTAGATGATGTGATATATGGTGGTGGGGACTTACTGCTAGACACTAGCTGGTCAGAGACAAGCCTACTTGGGTCTCTGATGAGTGTCTTTGCCAACATATGTGTATTTGCAATCATCTCTTCTGATAACTCACCTTCCTCCTCCGATATTTTCGGCAGTGTAGCAATTAGGACTTTAGCTGTTTTCCCATATGCTTCTGCCTCCCATCTCGCCCATGCTGCAACTTCATTAGGTTCAGTCATCATACTCTTAAAATTATGATGCAGAGCTGCCCAGGTTCGGACGTCATAATTACCCTGTATTGGTACTGGCCAATCCGTTACTTTTGCCAAACTGTGCCATTTCTTTAGGTACTTTACTGCCCATTTCCCATAACGGGCCTTAACTTCCTCCCGGGGTGTCAATGGCGCCCCATAAACCTTAGTACCTCCTCCCACCTGATTCCCCATTACTGGATTGTCAGTGAGGTTCCAGTGATTTTCCTATGGGAGTTGGCCACCTCCCCTTGCGCTTTCTTCCACTGAAAGCACGCCCTCACCCCCTACTTGGAATGAGGCTATATCCCAGGGTCAATTTGCCCTTTTCTTAAACTGGACTATTATGGCACAGCTTGTCACAGTATGAATTGGAGGTCACAAACAGGGAAACCACGTTGCCTATCCCTCCAGATTTTTAACATTATACATACCACAAATATTGTAATATAACAGATGAACAGTGTATCTGCTATAACCCCAAGTTGCTCACATTCATTGCTTGGGCACATTAGCAAGATTAGGCAATCTTATGTATTCTTCCCCTTGTAGAGTTTTGTGCTCTGGGGGTATGATTTTCTCTCTTGGTCTAAGCAAAATTGTTGCCAACAGTAGCCAAGCAATTGCCCCTAGTAACACCGTTTATATTTCAAATACAAACAAAGAATTTGCACATGGATTACCAGTATCATTCATTTAGGCAAAATCTTACTTTACTCTATGAAATCCTGTTAATAGACACCCATTCATACAAGGTAGCTGTTAATACCTTTCAGTTAGTATGCATGAATATCAATACTTAGTATAGTTTATGGCATATAGACAATACACTGTTATTCAGAAGGCACCTGTGACGTCTCAAGCATTAAAGCGGCATCATACATGTATGAGCTTCACCCTGGGCTACAAACCCGGGCCTTCCAACTTTTGACGTTTTAGGCAACCCTCTTCTTCACATAAAACAATTTAGTACTCTGCGTTAGTTAAACAACAACAACAACATGGACAAAACAAAATATAACATACCACCAATCTTGCTCAGGCTCTTTGATTGCGTTTTGACACAAGATCTGTTCTCCCTCTGGCCACACAAATACAATTTGACATAAGTGATTTTATTCACGTTTTTTAGGGCCCGTCTCACGGTAGTTGTAGGTCAGGTGGACTACAGATCCTTGTGTTCAAATGGCAATCCGAGGTCACCGCACCATTGATGTGAAGGGTTAATAACTCCTAAAAGCAAGACTGGCTCCCAATCAAAAAGATTTATTATTGCATATATATATATGGGGCACACTTCATACATAAAAGCATGTATATTGGTAGTGTTCCGATTTGGACTGAGCCACGTCTGGATTTTTATACCCTTTTCAGTGTTAACACACCCAAACTTCATATCTGCTTATCTGGTTATCTGTGTCTCCCATTCTGTTGTGACGTACAAATGTGACTTGACAATTACCATACTTAACATACAATTTGCTTACAATACATAATATATTATCTCATACTGCTAACACCTAAAATGTTATCTGTAGGCTTCCAATCCTTTAATATGCGTGTCAAAAACTGTCACGCCAGTCTGCAATGCTGACAGTGAAATACTGAATTGCCAACTTGTAACTCAGCATTTGCTGAGCAACACGGAATATACTTTTTAATACAAAACAGAAATATATAGTGATACAGCATGATCAATTAATTCCCTATACAGCGCTGATGATTGGTCAAGCATGCACCATGACCTGCATGCTTGGCCAATCACAGCGCGCAAAAAATGAAGAACCATAATTGGCCAAAGCCAGTACAGCTGGCCCTGTTGTAGGGGGCCCCGGGCCAGCAGGGGCCCGGATGGCAACCCCTTTTTTAGGGGTCCGGAGGTCCCCAGGGGCCCGAAGACCCACAGGGTCCCAGATGACAACTCCCCTTTTTTTTATTTATTTTTTATAAAAAAAATATATATTTTTTTTAATACATTTTTATTTTAATTTTTATTAAAGGGCCATTTTTTTATTTTATTTTTTTTAGAGGTCCGGAGGTCCCCAGGGGTCCGAAGGCCCCCAGGGCCCCGGATGGCAACCCCCTTTTTTTTATTTATTTTTTATAAAAAAATATATATTTTTTCTAATATATATATTTTTTTATTTTTTATTAAAGGGACAATTTTTTTTTCTTAGGGGTACGGGGGTCCACAGGGGCCCGGAGATCCCCAGGGCCTGGGATGAAAACACCCCTTTTTTTATAAAAAAATAAATACATTTTTATATATTTTTTATTTTTATAAATGTTTATTTATTTATTTTATATATTTTTTTATTTTTATTTTTTCATTTTTCATTTTAATTAATAATTTGTAAAGGGCCCCCCTCCGCTTCTCAATTCGCGGCAGCCCCCCCGTTCTCTGCTCCAGGTGCCTACCAATGCCGCCAATCCCGTAACGTGCTGCAGAGACAGTTTCAAGGCGGGGCCAGGGGTGGAGCTAAAGGCGGGACCAGGGGTGGAGCTGAAGGGGGCCCCGTCAGGTAGGCTGTACGGGGCCCCATGATTTCTATCAGCGGCCCTGGGCCAAAGCCAGGGTGGCTTTGGCCAATTATGGCTCAGGGGGTTTAGTACACGCCCCACACTATATAAGGCCGCCTGTAAAGCGGCCGTGTGTAGTGTGTTCCAGCTTTGTTAAAGAGAAGTCAGTCAGACAGTTAGAGAGAGAGAGATAGAGACACAGGGCCAGATTCAGATAGCACTTATGCCGGTGTATCTCGAGATGCGCGGCATAAGTGTAAGTTTGTGCCGTCGTATCTATGCGCCGTACCCACAGAACCAGATACGCCTCAAAATAGGCTTCTTCCTACCGGCGTAACTTTTCTACACCGGCGCGGCGTAGGCGCATATTTACGCTGGACGGATCTGGCGCGCCCATGGATTTTGTATTCAAATATGCAAATGAGGGAGATCCGCCGATTCAGAAACGCACGTTTGGCCGGCGCAGGCTACGCGCGGTGCGCGTAACTGGAAATTCCGGCGGAAAGTTACCCCTCATAAAGCAGGGGTAACTTTGCACCAGAGTTGCACAGGTCAGCTGGAGAGCAGCTACAGCAGCACCGTTACAGACGACCTGAGCACCAACACTTGCAGGACAACACATCTATATGCCAACATGCCAGGGGCAGCCGTGGTCATAGCACTACTGCGTCGACGGGCACGTAGGAGGGCACGGGAGAGGATATTCCGCACGCGCATTGACGTCTTTGGCATGGGTGAATCAGAGGTGTATCGCATCTTCTTTTTTTTGTCTTAATTTTTCTTTATTGTTTTCCAATATTCAGTATTTTCATATTTACTCTCAAGCAAACAAGAAGTGCATATTACATGTAACAAAATAAGCAAATACCGACATTAACCATAGTGTACATACAATAGATTATCCCACTCCTTCCCACCCCCCCATCTTCCCTCCCTCCCCCCCTCTAATACCTCCCCCCGCCCTTTCCCTGTCCCCCCCCCCCGTATGACTATTGCATCTTAGTTTTACTATGCCATATATGTTAATCTAGGTTATTCCTAGGGGCATAAAATTAAAAAAAGGAGGGGTCAACAGGGGGAGCAGAAGGGGGTAGACTCATCCAAGCAGCCGACAAACAATCTCTTTTAGGAAGGGGTCAAAGTTTGGTCCGTCTTGTATTCAGTGTCTGATTGTTAAGAGGTTTCTATCTTCTATGGTTGGGGGAGGTTACCGGCCATACCGGCCTTCTACCTCTAGGGAGGGAATCCTGTGTCTCTCAATCAGGGACCCCACACTCTTTCGAACCTTTTGTGATTCCCTTGTTTAATAAAGGCCACTCTCTCGCTCCCAATCAGCGTGTTGGTGGTATCAATCCAATTCCTGACAGAAGGGGGGACGTGCGCCTGCCATCTCTGTGCGATTAATTTGCGTGCCTGGAATAGGCCTCGCAATACCCCTTCCAGGGTTCCCGGTGGAACTCTATGGTCCTCCATGTCCCCTAGGAGGCAGGTTCTAGCGTCTGGCTCTAGAGAGGTCCTAAAGATATTATTGAGTTTATTAATGACTTCTGTCCAATACCTCCAGAACATCTGGACAAGATCGCCTGTAGCCTTACATCTAGGGCATTCATCTCTCCGATTCCAGCCTAATTGGAACATTTTTTTTGGAGTGTAGTAGACACGGTGTATTAAAAAATGGTGTGACAGTCTCTGTGCTGGGGCAATAGATACCAGGACCCCTCTGTTTAGAATCCTACTCCACTGCTCTGACGTTATCGACCCCAGGTCCCTTTCCCATCTTTCTCTACTCCTGAGCATACCTGATTGATTTATAGCCCTAGCCCCCAGTTTGTCATATAGCTCTTATATTAAACCTTTTGTTGTATTAGTTTGGGCTATTTTGGTGAGAATGGGAGTCTGGATCCTGTCTATCAAATGGGTTTTAAACAGAGTCTGGATAGCGTGCCTAATCTGGAGATATTTGAAGAAGGTTTTATTTGGTATATTGAATTCTTGTCTCAGATCCGAGAATGATTTCATATTATTTCCCTCGTACAGATGGAATAGTCGCGTAATTCCCTGTCTCTCCCAGATATTATATTTTCCCACGCCCTCCACTTCTGGCAGATTTTTATTGTTCCAAAGGGGGGCAAGCTCAGTTACCCCAGTGTATCCCTGTAACAGGAGTCACTTTTGGGCACAGATTGAACCAGGAGATGGGGTACACATGTTGGATTGTTTTGGCGTGGACAGTGATTTACAGTATATTCCTTAATGCCTGCAAAGAATATTCTATGACTCATTTCTATGCTTAGCCCTGACTAGTGACATGCTAATTGAGTCAGGGTCTGGAAGACATTCCATTGTCCTTGTGTAAAGGTGTTAACCCAGGTCTGCTCCCAGAACTCTAATTATGCATGCTAAATACTGTTTATGTGTGATAACACTGTCTACAGCCTGTTGATGCTCAGAGGTGTGAATAGGTGTCAAGCTGTATGCGGAGACGAAACGTCTGCCTAGGGAACTCAGTGGGTGAAGGTGTTTTGTTGTTATGCTGTTAATTAAGGAATGTTTAGTAATTAGCCTTAGGCCCCGTACACACGACCAAACATGTATGCTGAAACAGGTCCACGGGCCAGTTTCAGCATACATGTTCGGTCGTGTGTGGGCGCGAGCGGGCCGAATTCCAGCAAACATTTGCCCGCCGGGCCTTTTCCCAGCAGAAAATATTCCTGGACGTGTTTTAAAACCGTCCGCTGGAATCCTGCCCGCTCGGACATGTACGGTCGTCAGTACAGACCTACCGTACATGTCCAGGCGCCCGCCGTCCCTCGCATGCGTCGAATGACTTCGACGCATGCGTGGAAGCCTTTAAATGGCAGGCCCGCCCACGTCTCCGCGTCATCGCCGCGTCATCGTCGCGGCGACGACGCGGACACGCCCCGCGTATTGTTTACGCGCGGACTTCTGTACGATGGTGTGTACAACCATCATACAGAAGCCCTCTGGCAGACATGTACGGTGAAAACGGTCCGACGGACCGCTTTCACCATACATGTTTGTTCGTGTGTACCCGGCCTTAGTGTGTGATTAGGGGGGTGGAGATCTCATTGTTGCTTTAATGCCTGGTACTGTATAAAAAGCTGAGAAGAAACCATTAAAGTATCTTTACATTTGAAACCAGAAGCACAGAGCTGTGTGTCTCGTGTCTGGGGGGAATTCTTATGGACCTGTTGGTTGGAGTGTCGATAAGTAGTGTTGAGCAGAATATGCCATATTCGATTTCGCGATATATCTCGAATATATATTCGAATATTCGAGATATATTCGCTAAATTCGAATATTCGTGATATTTTATCGAAATTAATTGATTGCGATTTTTCGCTATTGCGAATGCGAAAATAATTGCTTTTTTTTTAATAACTGCGGTAGGAGCGCTCTGATTGGCTCAGAATATTCGTGATATTTTATCGAAATATCGCAACATGCGAATGCGATATTTATTGCGCAATTTCGAGATATGCTGGAGGAGCGCTCTGATTGGCTCAGAATATTCGTGATATTTTATCGAAATATCGCAACATGCGAATGCGATATTTATTGCGCAATTTCGAGATATGCTGGAGGAGCGCTCTGATTGGCTCAGAATATTCGTGATATTTTATCGAAATATCGCAACATGCGAATGCGATATTTATTGCGCAATTTCGAGATATGCTGGAGGAGCGCTCTGATTGTCTCAGAATATTCCTGATATTTTATCGAAATATCGCAACATGCGAATGCGATATTTATTGCGCAATTTCGAGAAATGCTGGAGGAGCGCTCTGATTGGCTCACTCTGAAATCGAATATTCAAGATATTTTAACGCAATTTCACAAAATGCGAATGCGAAATTGATTGCAGATATTTCGAAAACTGCTGTAGCAGCACTCTGAAATCGAATATGTATGATATTTTAACCAAAAAACATATTGCGATTTTTCGATCGCGCATGCGCAATCGCGCGAACAACACACGACCATTTCCTGGAGCCTTGCCAGTTTCCAACTTATGATCGCAGCGCAATCACACAGCAACATGGTTGGAAGCAATTTCACTAAGTCTGAGGAAAAGTTGCTGATTTGTGTAAGTATTTTGACCACTGTTATTTCATCATCTTCGTCATCATCATCTTCGTTAGTATATATGATCAGATATTAGTATTTCACAAAAAATGTGTCTCCTGCTTTTACAAAACTACAAGTCCCAGCATGCCTGGACAGCTGCAGACACCCTGGTTGGCAAATGTGTATTTAGGCACTTTTCCTTGTTATTTAGCATAATGAATTTAACATTTTATTGGACATAGGACGTATGCGAACGTCCTGACTTCAGTGTCCTCAAGGCCCAAGGACGTTCGAATACATATTGCCCTTTAGATGTTACAGAACAACAACTTCCAGCATGCCTGGGAATGCTGGCACTTCTAGTATTGTAAGTTCTGCAGGCCCACATTTTTCAGGCCTTTATGCACGGGTCTCTAAACTGTGGCACCCTAGATGCAGCAAAAGTAAAATTCTTAGCATGCACTGACAGACCGTGGCTGATGGGAGTAGTAGTTTTGCAACAGCTGGAGGTGGACTGGTCTTGAAACCCAGAGTTAGGTAACAAACCCGTAGTGTTTTGCAACCATTCTGCCTCCAGCTGGTTATTTTCTGTTGAAAAGCCTGTGGCGTGCAAAACACAACCCAAAAACTCCACCCGGTGCAAGGAAAAATTTGCACACACCTAAAGAGTGACATCACAAAAAACTGCGACGGTTGCATACGTCAGTGGTCCTCCGAAAAGGTCCCGTCTCTGACCCCCCGGGGCGTTAGGCTCCTGACAGGGAAAAGAGTTACTGTGGTCCATACAGCCGAAGCCATATGGACCCATCTCGGTCCAAGCAGCGCAATCAACACGCGAACAACACGCGACCATTTCCTGGACCCTTGCCAGTTTCCAACATTATGATCGCAACGCAATCGCAGAGCAAGATGGTTGGAAGTAATTTCACTGTATCTGACGAAAAGTTGCTGATTTGTGTAAGTATTTTGACCACTGTTATTTCATTATCTTCAACTGCATTTTAGTCTAGTTTAAAAGTTAGTATATATGATCAGATATTAGTATTTCACAAAAAATGTGTCTCCTGCTTTTACAAAACTACAAGTTCCAGCATGCCTGGACAGCTGCAGACACCCTGGTTGGCAAATGTGTATTTAGGCACTTTTCCTTGTTATTTAGCATAATGAATTTAACATTTTTTTGGACATAGGACGTATGCGAACGTCCTGACTTCAGGGTCCTCAAGGCCCAAGGACGTTCGAATACATATTGCCCTTTAGATGTTGCAGAACTACAACTTCCAGCATGCCTGGGAATGCTGGCACTTCTAGTATTGTAAGTTCTGCAGGCCCCCATTTTTCAGGCCTTTATGCACGGGTCTCTAAACTGTGGCACCCTAGATTCAGCAAAAGTAAAATTCTTAACATGCACTGACAGACCGTGGCTGATGGGAGTAGTAGTTTTGCAACAGCTGGAGGTGGACTGGTCTTGAAACCCAGAGTTAGGTAACAAACCCGTAGTGTTTTGCAACCATTCTGCCTCCAGCTGGTTTTTTTCTGTTGAAAAGCCTGTAGCGTGCAAAACACAACCCAAAAACTCCACCCGGATGCAGTGAAAAATGTGCACACACCTAAAGAGTGACATCACAAAAAACTGCGACGGGTACATACGTCAGTGGTCCTCCGAAAAGGTCCCGTCTCTGACCCCCCGGGGCGTTAGGCTCCTGACAGGGAAAAGAGTTAGCAACGCATATCTCCCCTATACGTGTATCCTGTGTTGTTAATAATATATTCATAATTATGCAAATGATAATGGCTGCTATATTTATGTAAAAAAGGTGGCGACCGAAATGGCAGGATATAAAATCTGTCATGTTACCCCTGTCATTGATTAATAAGGCGAGAATGCTTCCAATTGTTGAATAGCATACATTTACGTCATATATCCATAAGGCTGTCAACAAAAGTATTACAATATACTTTGTTCTTCATCTTGCAGAAGTTCCTGGAAACAGGATACGATGAGCTGCGGAGGCAGCAAGAAAAACAGGGAGTTATAAGCTCCCTGATTGAGGAACTAGGCGAAGAACACACTCGCATGGCGATCCTCAAAAAGTGGTCCGACCTGAAGAGGCGCCAGATGAACCGGGTCAGGCGTATCCGGAATAAATATCATCCTGGTAAGTTATTGGTCACAGTTATGTTTTTTTTCCCCTAAAGTGTATTTTGTGCGTGTACTCGAGAGAGGAGCCGGACTGCAGGAGTTGGGAGTAGGCAGGCCTCCCCCAGAGGTAATCTGCCACCTTTCTCCATGCCCCGGGTGGCAATGGCGGGTGTGAGGGGGTCCTCCCACACAGACCGTCCTACCTGCTCCGCTTCGAAGCCCAACGGGGCAGAGGGACTCCCTATAAGGGAGTGAGAGGATTTGCCCGCTCAACCAGCCCCGTTAGTCCTTCGCCTCTCTTTTTAGAGACCGCATGGTCAGAGTGCGTGCATGTTAACCCAATTGCGAGTGCGTGTGTAAGTGTGGTGGTTTTTGTGGGAGGGAGGTGGGCATACTAAGCGCAGGCTTACCTCGCATAACACACCCACCGGGGGCCGAGCTGAGACCACCAAACTCAATTCACATGTAGCCGAGAGCGGGATCCGAACCCCTAGCTGCAGAGGTGAATGGCTTGTCAGCGCAGTGGCAATCGCGTTGAGCCAGCCCGGGTCCCTTGGGGACAGTTATGTAAGGTCATATGTAATTAATGTAAGGTCAGATGTTGTTAACCAAGACGCCATGTTGTTGTAACATATATCACCACCAGCCAAGGTATTCATAGTACTGTTGGAAAAAAACATGGGACAGCAGACAGGAACACAGAAGTTATGTGGGAACATACTTTTCCCATTGCTTTGCATGGGACTTTAAACAAAAAGCCCGACCCTCACCAATGGGGTAAGTTAAGGGATAAATTAACGATCCTATACTTTAAGTGGACGTATAGATAACATGTGACCAAGTGTTATCGAAATATCTACAGCTGTTATGAAGTAACATGTATTTCCCATAGAGTTGAATGGGACTTTAAAGAAAAACCCTGACCAAGGCAAATGGGGGTGGGTAAGGGTTAAACCACCTATCCTATGTTTGTGGCTGACATATAAGTAACCTGTGTGCCAAGTTTCATGTAAATATCTTTAGCCGTTTTGACGTGATGGTGGAACATACATACATACATGCATGCACACACACGTTGAGTTTTATATATATAGATTCCCACTAAATTCCTGTGTTAGGCGTGGGGTTGTTATAGTAATCCCGTGTACTCCATCAAGCCCTTTTTTTAACATGAGATCGTCTGAACAAAACAAAGGAGACAAAAACAGCTCATTTTACCATGGTGGCAGCCCAGCTCACGCTCAGTCCCCTGTAGTGCTCACAAGACCCTTTAATATAACATTGTCCCATTGGTTAACTGTCTATATAAATTAATTTTGTATTCATATACAATACAGCAGAGTACACAGAATTTGCATACGTCATTAGAAAACATTTTTATAATCTATGAACATTGTGTTATTATAGGAGCTCCGCTACCAACTGTGCGCCCCAAGCGCACAAGGCGACAGGCCGCAGAGGAGGACGATGCGGCAGGGGAGGATGCGGCAGAGGAGGATGCGTCAGAGGAGGAGAGGGATGAGGAGGAGCAGCCAGGGCCCTCCCACTCGCCAACCCCAGCTCCTGCTCAAGTTGAGGTGCCTGATGCAGAGCTTACCCCCTCCCCCCAAATTTCTGGTCAAATCGCGGCTGCAGGGGAGGTCGAGGAGGTGGAAGAGACCGTTGCTGTGAGCCTCGGTCAGGAGGGTAATTATGTGCACAAAGCTTAATAACATTTTAACAATAACATGTAGATATAAAAATTTACAACATTTAAAGCGCACCCGTCAGATTTCAGAACCATAATATGGTATTTATGATAGAAGTATACAGGTAGTGCAGAATTATTGGGCAAGTTGTATTTTTGAGGATTCATTTTATTATTGAACAACAACCATGTTCTCAATGAACCCAAAAAACTCATTAATATCAAAGCTGAATATTTTTTGAAGTAGTTTTTTTTAGTTTTACCAATTTTAGGGTGATATCTGTGTGTGCAGGTGACTACTATTACTGTGCATAATTATTAGGCAACTTAACAAAAAAAAAATATATACCCATTTCAATTAATTATTTTTACCAGTGAAACCAATATAACATCTGAACATTCTAAAATATACATTTCTGACATTCAAAAACAAAACCAAAACAAATAAGTGACCAATATAGCCACCTTTCTTTGCATGGACACTCAAAAGCCTGCCATCCATGGATTCTGTCAGTGTTTTGATCTGTTCACCATCAACATTTCGTGCAGTAGCAACCACAGCCTCCCAGACACTGTTCAGAGAGGTGTACTGTTTTCCCTCCTTGTAAATCTCACATTTGATTATGGACCACAGGTTCTCAATGGGGTTCAGATCAGGTGAACAAGGAGGCCATGTCATTAGTTTTTCTTCTTTTATACCCTTTCTTGCCAGCCACGCTGTGGAGTACTTGGACGCGTGTGATGGAGCATTGTCCTGCATGAAAATCATGTTTTTCTTGAAGGATGCAGACTTCTTCCTGTACCACTGCTTGAAGAAGGTGTCTTCCAGAAACTGGCAGTAGGACTGGGAGTTGAGCTTGACTCCATCCTCAACCCGAAAAGGCCCCACAAGCTCATCTTTGATGATACCAGCCCAAACCAGTACTCCACCTCCACCTTGCTGGCGTCTGAGTCGGACTGGAGCTCTCTGCCCTTTACCATTCCAGCCACGGGCCCATCCATCTGGCCGATCAAGACTCACTCTCATTTCAGCAGTCCATAAAACTTTTGAAAAATCATTCTTGAGATATTTCTAGGCCCAGTCTTGACGTTTCAGCTTGTGTGTCTTGTTCAGTGGTCGTCGTTTTTCAGCCTTTCTTACCTTGACCATGTCTCTGAGTATGGAACACCTTGTGCTTTTGGGCACTCCAGTGATGTTGCAGCTCTGAAATCTAGCCAAACTGGTGGCAAGTGGCATCTTGGCAGCTGCACGCTTGACTTTTCTCAGTTCATGGGCATTTATTTTGCGCCTTGGTTTTTCCACACGCTTCTTGCGACCCTGTTGACTATTTTGAATGAAACGCTTGATTGTTCGATGATCACGCTTCAGAAGCTTTACAATTTTAAGAGTGCTGCATCCCTCTGCAAGATATCTCACTATTTTTGACTTTTCAGAGCCTGTCAAGTCCTTCTCTTGGCCCATTTTGCAAAAGGAAAGGAAGTTGACTAATAATTATGCACACCTGATATAGAGTGTTGATGTCATTAGACCACACACCTTCTCATTACAGAGATGTACATTACCCAATATGCCAAATTGGTAGTAGGCTTTCGAGCCTATACAGCTTGTAAGACAACATGCATAAAGAGGATGATGTGGTCAAAATACTAATTTGCCCAATAATTCTTCACTCCCTGTATGTGCTAGACACATAACAAGTGTATAGACATGATAATGATTGTTTAATAAGCAACATAAATATTTTATTTATTTGGTAACGGTCTTTGAAATCACAATGTTTTTTTCTTATATCCTAACAGTTGCAAAAAAAATGCTGCAGAGGCAGGCTTTAATCCAAAAAACAAATGACAAGATCCTCTCGAATCAGGAAAAAATTCGTTACCTGGACCAGCAGAATCGGCAGCTGGAGCAGCAGCAATTAATAAATTATTCAAAGATGTCAGAGCTTCAGCAGCGCATGCTTAATTACGTTTAATTTTTTTTTATGTTAATAAAAAATGTTATTTTTTTGAAATGTTTCCTTTCTTTTTGAGATAAATTTTTAGGTTTTTCAACACATCTAACTTCACATCTAACACATCAACATCAACACATCTAACTTCCTAATAAGCAAAAAAAATGTTATACTATTATTTTATGTAACACAAACCTAGGACAAACTAAAGTTCGCGGACACAGACACGACGAACACAAACTAAACTGTTGAAAAATTAACATAACAAAAGCAACAATATATATATATATATACAGAGAGAGAGCAAGAAAGAGAGAGAAAATGCAGTTTTGCTCTTGCAGACAGGCTAATGGTTGCAGTATAAAGGCCGCAAACCAGGCTTTAACATAAAGTTCATTGTTTTAGTTACACTTGCTGTTACGATCCGGTCTGGTAGCTTGTAGCGGAGGCTGTTGGTGGATCCGCTGTGCCAGAGAGGTCATGAAGCATTACTCAGCATGGAGGCAGCAGCAGTAGTATTAAAATGTAATGTAACTATAAAAGATACAATTTCAGGGTAAATTGTGCTGCGTGGTCTTGCCTCCACCAATACTACTGACTGGAGACGGTGCCCCTGGAGATGTAAATGTGATCCAACCGTGTGTGGATCCAGTTCGGTCCATTGCCCCATCAAAAACTGCTCCATCCAAAACTAGCCCATCAAAACTGCACCATCAAAACTAGTGCTGCGCAGCTTCACCCGTCTCACAATTCGATGCGATTACGATTATCAAGTCCACGATTCGATTCGATTCGATTCCGCAATGCATCACGATGCATCACGATTGCAGCGCAAGTGCGCATGTCTCTCCCCCCAAAATACTAAAGGAGATTATCAGAGACTGCAGACATAGTACAGCAGATGGTCAGAGACTGCAGACATAGTACAGTAGATGGTCAGAGACTGCAGACATAGTACAGGAGATGGTCAGAGACTGCGGACATAGTACAGGAGATGGTCAGAGACTGGGGACATGCTACACGAGATAAGAGACTGCGTGCATGCTACACAAGATGATCAGAGAATGCGGACATGCTACAGGAAATGGTCAGAGACTGCGGAAATTATGCAGAAGATCAGTAGGTAAGTATGATTTTTATTTTTATTTTTATTTTAAAGAAGAAAATAATACCCTTTAGTATCACTTTAACAAAGCCATTGAGTCTTTTGGCAGCAACTTGCATAGTAAACAGGTCAACATCACTGCACAAATAAAAAAAAGGGAGACATTCCAATCAGCAAGAAATATACTGCTTGCAGATCAGTAGATGGTTCCAGAGGGGAGAGATGTTTGGGAAATCACAGCAAGAAATTAGACAGTAAAAGAGTTTGCCTTACACATTGGGGGCTGCACAAACAGTACACACACACACACAGAGGATCGCTGCAGCAGGAATGGGGGGGATGCTGCCACCTCTCTACACTCACCCATATATCAAGCATGACAGGCTTATCTCTCACCTCCGGAGCACTTCCAACCCCCCCCTCCTCTCAGCTCGTTTGTAGTTTGCAGAAGCCAAATTTATGGCTCATCGCACGGATGTTACAACAGCTCCGTGCAGTCATGATCTGTATGCCTCTGTCTCTCAGCTCCTCGTGCGGCACCGCCCATCGGGGAGATGTTGCAAAACTACAAGTCCAATGAGGCATTGCAAGAATGACAGTTACCAGCATGACTCCCACAGGCAGAGGCATGATGGTAACTGTAGTTTTACAACAGCTGGAGGGCCACCAGTTTGAGACCCTTGCTTAACAGAGGAAAGTTCCCTCAACCTTGTGTGGGAGGAAACAACTCACCTCACAACTGTTTGTGAGGTGTTATTAAACTCCTCAGCTTTTCCTAGGAAACCAATTTTTGGGTTTGCAGGCTCTCTGTAAACACAGCAGAAATTGAGGAATGTTTTTTGAATACTTGTCCTTTACATTGTTCGATCTTAAAAACTATAAATCTCACAGTGAATATCTTTATAGTTTACGAATCACAAGACCCAGACCTACATTTTGATGTATAGTATGTCTCTGAAATAATAAAATTTAAGGCACAGTCGAAGTTTACAAATTCAACAGCAGATTTTAGTTTTATAAACTTTGACCTCCATTGACTTCCATTGAAATAATGGATGTCGTTGGTTGCAAACAAATCATCATATTGTGAATACCGTTTGATCATTCGCTTAGCCGTAAATTTGTGTAGGTCGGCTTGAAAATGAGGGAGTGGTCGCAGTTTACAAATCATGTGCTGATTTTTCCGGTGTTCACATTCCACACTCTAGCTCTCCTCATTCACTCCTATGGGAAAATTTCGCCGCAAAAATGACGATATTTCATGAATGTCTATGTAGTGTAAAAACTGTGGGAGGAGATACCGTTTAAAAGTTGGCTATAATAAGAATAATATATATGTGAGATAACAATAAGTGCTCTTGCTATGCAAGACCACTTTACTCTCACACAGGCATCATTTACAAGGAGTATTGGTAATATTACTAGATAGCATCTAAACACGTGGGCAGGACTTTACAACATCAGTAATGACCATAGTAGTCAATAGTGTCAAATAACTTGTGACATAGGTGTCGTGAGCAGCAGCAGTATTAGTAACAGTAGACAATATAGTGTCAAATCACTCGGGAAAGAGGTGCCATGAACAGCAGCAGCAGCAGCAGTGGTAATAGTAGTATAGAGTGGCAATTAACTTGTGACATAGGTGTCTTGACTGAGCAGCAGTAGTAGTAGCAGACAGTGACAATAGAGAGTCAAATCACTTGGGCAGGAGGTGCCATGATGAACAGCAGTGAAAATAGTAGTATAGAGTGGTAAATAACTTCTGACATAGGTGTTTTGACTGAGCAGCAGTAGTAGTAGTAGTAGTAGTAGTAGTAGACATTGACAATACAGTGTTAAATCCCTTGGCCAGGAGGTGCCATGATGAACAGCATTGTAATAGTAGTATAGAGTGGTAAATAACTGTTGACATAGGTGTCTTGACTGAGCAGCAGCAGTAGTACTATTAGCAGTAGTAGTTGATACGGAGTCATATCACTTGGGCAGGAGGTGCCATGATGAACAGCAGTGGTAATAGGAGTATATAGAGTGTGAAATAACTGCTGACATAGGTGTATTGACTGGGCGGCAGCAGCAGCAGAAGCAGCAGTAGTAGTATTACCAGTAGTAGTTGATACAGAGTCATATCACATGGGCAGGAGGTGCCATGATGAACAGCAGTAGGAATAGGAGTATATAGAGTGTGAAATAACTGCTGACATAGGTGTATTGACTGGGCGGCAGCAGCAGCAGAAGCAGCAGTAGTAGTATTACCAGTAGTAGTAGATACAGAGTCATATCACATGGGCAGGAGGTGCCATGATGAACAGCAGTAGGAATAGGAGTATATAGAGTGTGAAATAACTGCTGACATAGGTGTATTGACTGGGCGGCAGCAGCAGCAGAAGCAGCAGTAGTAGTATTACCAGTAGTAGTTGATACAGAGTCATATCACATGGGCAGGAGGTGCCATGATGAACAGCAGTAGGAATAGGAGTATATAGAGTGTGAAATAACTGCTGACATAGGTGTATTGACTGGGCGGCAGCAGCAGCAGAAGCAGCAGTAGTAGTATTACCAGTAGTAGTTGATACAGAGTCATATCACATGGGCAGGAGGTGCCATGATGAACAGCAGTAGGAATAGGAGTATATAGAGTGTCAAATAACTGCTGACATAGGTGTATTGACTGGGCGGCAGCAGCAGCAGAAGCAGCAGTAGTAGTATTAACTGTAGTAGTTGATACAGAGTCATATCACATGGGCAGGAGGTGCCATGATGAACAGCAGTAGGAATAGGAGTATATAGAGTGTCAAATAACTGCTGACATAGGTGTATTGACTGGGCGGCAGCAGCAGCAGAAGCAGCAGTAGTAGTATTAACTGTAGTAGTTGATACAGAGTCATATCACATGGGCAGGAGGTGCCATGATGAACAGCAGTAGGAATAGAAGTATATAGAGTGTGAAATAACTGCTGACATAGGTGTCTTGACTGGGCAGCAGCAGCAGAAGCAGCAGTAGTAGTATTAGCAGTAGTAGTTGATACAGAGTCATATCACTTGGGCAGGAGGTGCCATGATGAACAGCAGTATTAATAAGAGTATATAGGGTGTGAAATAACTGCTGACATAGGTGTCTTGACTGATCCAGAGGAGTCATGGGAGAAAATCATGTGGTCAGATGAGACCATAATATAACTTTTTGATCATAATTTCACTAACCGTGTTCGGAGGAAGAATAATGATGAGTACCATGCCAAGAACGCCATCCCTAATGTGAAGCATGGGGGTGGTAGCATCATGCTTTGGTGGTGTTTTTCTGCACATGGGACAGGGTGACTGCACTGTATTAAGGAGAGGATGACCGTGGCCATGTATTGCGAGATTTTGGGCAACAACCTCCTTCCCTGAGTTAGAGCTTTGAAGATGGGTCGAGGCTGGGTCTTCCAACATGACAATGACCCAAAGCACACAGCCAGGATAACCAAGGATTGGCTCTGTAAGGAGCATATCAAGGTTCTGGCGTGGCCTAGCCAGTCTCCAGACCTAAACCCAATAGAGAATCTTTGGAGGGAGCTCAAACTCTGTGTTTCTCAGCGAGAGCCCAGAAACCTGACTGATGTAGAGAAGATCTGTGTGGAGGAGTGGGCCAAAATCCCTCCTCCAGTGTGTGCAAAGCTGGTGTAAAACTACAAGAAAGGTTTGACCGCTGTAATTGCAAAGAAAGCCTACTGTACCAAATATTAACATTGATTTTCTCTGATGTTAAAATAGTTATATTCAGCACTGTAAATACATCAGGTCCGGGGCTTCATCAGGGAATGCATGACAAGGGACCCTTCAGCGCCCTGAACCGACGACGGGTGCCAGAAAGTCACCGCCGATCCAGGACTCATTCATCTTTATGAATGTGAGTCTGTCCACGGAGTCTGTGGACAGACGGGTCCTCTTGTCCGTGACCACCCCACCTGCCGCGCTGAATGTCCGCTCAGATAGTACGCTGGAGGGGGGGCAAGACAATAACTCCAGCGCATACTGAGCGAGCTCGCGGCAGGTGTCCAATCTGGCAACCCAGTACTCCATGGGGTCGTCGGTGCTCATACTGTCAGAAGCACCGACGGACGCCATGTAGTCTGCCACCATGTGGGCCAGCCGCTGGTGGTGACTGCTGCTGCTGCTGGTGCTGGTACTGGGTCGCTCGGTTTGGAAGAACATCCTCATCTCTTCCATTAGGTCCCCTGCTCGGCTGCTGCTGGGTGCAGCCACCTGCTGGGTGAGATGAGGGGGGACAACTGGAGGCCGGGGAGTTGCCTGCTCCAACCGTCTGACAATGCCTGCCTGCAGTTCCTCCATCCGGTGCTGCCTCCGGCTGGCTGGGATGAACTGCTCCAGTTTCCCCTTGCACCTGGGATCCAAAAGGGTGGCCATCCAGAAATCATCCCTCGTCTTGATGGTCTTAACCCGGGGGTCCCTCCTGAGGCATCTCAGCATGTGGGCAGCCATGGGGAAGAGCACAGCCCGCTGTGACTCCTCAATGCTGGCCAGGTGAATGAGGTGCGACTCTTCATCCCTGAGGCGCTGCTGGTCAAACTCAGAGATGCCCAACCCCCGGACTATCGGTGCCCCCAACACCGGCTCTCCCTCCTGACCAGGCCCTGACTCCGGGACGACACCAGCAACCACCTCCTCCTCCTCTTCATCATCATCCTCCTCCTCCTCCTTCTCGTCCTGGCCCTGGTCTCGGTGGAGCATTGCTGACTCCTCCTGCTCCACCAAGGCACTCTCCCCAGCTTCGAGCAGGCGATCTAGTGTCCTCTCCAGCATGAACACTATTGGCAGCACGCTATTGAGGCCGATTTGCTCACTGCTGACCATCTTGGTCGCCTGCTCGAAGGAGGACAACACTTGGCAGACCTGGTTTATCTGCCCCCACTCCGCACAGGCGATGAAAGGGAGTTGTGGTGAAGCCCTCTCAGTGCCTAGTTCCATCAGGTACTCCCTCACCGCCCTTTGCTGCTCCCACAACCTCTTCAGCATGTGGAGGGTGGAGTTCCACCGCGTCACACTGTCCACAATCAGCCTGTGAAGGGGCAGATTGTACTTCCGCTGCAACTTGGACAGGGATGCGGTAGCGGTTGGGGAGCGCCTGAAGTGGCTGGCAATCCTACGCGCCTTTGCCACAATGTCACTCAACCCTGGATAAGTGCGCAGGAACTTCTGCACCACCAGGTTGAGGACATGTGCCAGACAGGGCACGTGGGTCAGACTGCCAGCACTAAGGGCGGCGAGTAGGTTGCTGCCGTTATCGCAGACAACCATACCTGCCTGGAGCCTTCGGGGTGTCAGCCACTTCTGGACCTGAGCCTGAAGTGCTTTCAGCACTTCTTCTCCAGTGTGTCTCCGGTCCCCTAAACTAACAAGCTGGAGCACGGCCTGACAGCGCACGTGCCCCACACTTGAGTAGCTACGGGGGCGCTTGCTGGGAGGCTCAGCAGCTGCGGAGACAGTGGCTTGAGGGAGACCAGCAGTTCTCCCCTGGACACCCCGGGGCGGCACCACAAGATCGGTTGCCGCCGATCCCTCACCGACGCCTCGGAGGGAAACCCAATGGGCCGTGAAGCTGATGTAGCGCCCCTGCCCATGCCTGCTGGTCCAGCCATCCATTGTCAGATGAACCCTGTCGCTGACAGCGTGATCCAGCGACAGGGTTACATTCTGCACAATGTGCTGGTGTAGGGCAGGGACACCAGTCCTGGCAAAGAAATGGCGGCTGGGGACACGCCATTGGGGTTGGGCCTGCTCCAACATCTGCCTGAAGGGGTTGCTGTCAACTATGTTGAAGGGCAGCAGATGTTGGGCAATAACCCTTGCCAGGAGCCCATTGAGGGAACGCACACGTCGGTCTCCAGGGGGGAAGGGAGTGGTGCGGTCAAAGGCGTCTGAAATCGACGCCTGGCGCCGGACGGCAGTGCGGGACACAGACGTGGAGGGTGCTGTGGAAGTAGAGGTCTGGCTGCCGGTACCAGTACCTCTACTAGAGGGAGCGGGGGGGCATGACCTGCTGGAAAGAGATGAAGATGTGGCAGGGGCTGCTGTACCCTGCTCACTTGTGGTGGTGGCGCTGCTACCACCACCACGCTTCATCTCGTCAAACACCGCCCAGTGGTTTATCCTCAGGTGCTGGTTCAGGGCTGTGGTACCCACCCGAGCCAAACACTTCCCTCTCTTCACCCTCACTTTACAAATCCGGCAGATGGCCACGGTAGGGTTGTCTGCCACCAGGGTAAAGTAATTCCAGACAGGTGACTTCAGCACCGCCCTCCTGTCAGATGGGGTGACGCTTACTTGCACCTGCTGGGACTCGGTGCGCACAGGTGGAGCTGCCTGCTGCTGCTGCTGCTGCTGCTGCTCCTCCTCCTGACACCTCCTGCTGCCATCACCAGTGGAGACCCTGACGATGGTCTCCCTGGTGGTGACCTGGTGCACCGTTTCACCAGGGTGCCTACCTTCCCCGTCGTCACTGACGTAGTGAGCTGACGCGTCAGATGGCAACCATGATGGGTCACCCTCTTCGCCCCCAGAGATGTCAGACCAAGGGCTGAAATGTGTTGGTCTGAGGGAACCAACTGACATGGAGCCTCTAGCCTGGCTCCGCTGTCCCCTCACCCACGCCTGGGTCTGACTAGGTGCTGCTGTTTCCTGCACCAAAACAGCAGCACCAGTTTGAAGGGATGTCTCTGGGATACTGCCAGCAGGTATTCCATCCTCCTCATCTATCCCTTCAAAAAGGTCCTGACCATCAGGACAGAGCTGAAGGTCTGCCTGATGCATTGCCTCCCCCAAGATATCCCTCTCACTGTCGCTGTCGAACAGTAAGATGCTGGACTCTTGGGGGCTGGGGGGGGGTACTACAGGCACCGGTGTAATGGTGGTACTACTGTGAGTCGGGACCGACGACTCAGTGGCACTGCTGTGCCCCATGTAGTCCACCACTACTTCAGCCTGAGATGGCAATATCGGGCGGCTGCCCGATGGGAAGAACTCCCGGATCAGGCGTACTCCCCTTGCACCCGATCTTCTAACACTAGTAGGGGCACGAGAGGTACCCCGTGCTGGCAGCGATCCAGCACTGGGAGTAACTCCCCTACCCCTGCTGCCACGGCCACGGATGCCGCTCATTATTGCTGATATGTGTGTGGGGGGGGGTAAACTTTATTGGGGGGGGGAAATGTGAACAAAATGTGTTTTTGTGTTTTTTTTACAAGACAGGCACGCAGACAAAGACGTACACAGACAGCTACTAAACTATAAGAAAAGTAGTACACCAAAGACAAGGACTACAAAATTAAAGAAAAAAAAAAAGCACTAAACAAACACTAACTTTTTTTTTTTTAAACACAAAACACAGACACTAAACACACACTAAGCTAAGCTAGATGAAATAAATGTACACTAACAGTGTGTACACTTACTACACAAAATTTAACTAAACTGAACACAAAACTTAGCTTTTAGAAAAGCTCTTTAGGAAAAACTAAACAAAATGTGAACTGAAATGCCTAGCAAATATCGCTGAACAGCGAACCTGCAAGATCTAACAGTAACACAAGATGAACAAAACTTAGCTTTTAGAAAAGCTCTTTTATAAAGCTCAGCAAAATGTGCACTGAAATCTCTAGCAAATATCACTGAACAGCGAGGATTGCAGGATCAAACAGTAACACAAATGAACAAAACAGCACAAAACAGCACAAAACGTAGCTTTGAAAAAAGCTCTTGGGTCTATTGCTTTGAAAAAAGCAGTTGATATACTGGAAAAGATGCACTGGAATCACTAAATAGCAATGCAGCACTATGCTGGTGATGATCTAAATCAATCAGGAACAAAGACACAGGAACACAGAAACAGCCTCCACACTCTATAGCCAGCTTCTGAATCTGCAATGAAATGGTGCTGGGAGTGAGCTTATATAATGTCCATGCAGGCAGGTTCCTATTGGTTGCTAACCTCTGACGAGTGTGGAAGGAGAACTCTGATTGGCTCTGATGCAAAAGGGCGGAGCAAATAATCGCGCAATATTCCTATTGCCGAATATTCGCATTGCGATTATTCGGCAATATAAAATGATCGCTTCAGCTACTCGGCCCAAGGTCTCTAATCATACCAGCAATGCTTTTAGACGTCTATGGAGATCACTAGGATGTGATCTGTTTTAAAAATGAAACTGTAAAAATCGCTCTGATGCGGAAGATCGGGGCGAGGAAAGTAATCGCGCGATATTGCGTTTGCCGAATAATCGCATTGCGATCTTTCTGGAAAATTCAATGAACGCTTCAGCTACTCGGCCCAGGGTCTCTAATGATACCAGCAATGCTTTTAGACGTCGATGGAGATATCTAGGATGTGATCTGTTTTAAAAAAAAAAATGTAAAAAATCGAATATTCGGAATTGCGAATATTCACCGCGAATTTCGAAATATAGCGCGATTTCTCGAATATGCTATATTCGAGTCGAATATTCGCAATGCGAATATTCGTGAGCAACACTATCGATAAGCTGTCGTGACTGGGATGGAAGGTCATAAACGGTGGTGACCGTTACAATCCCAATAGAGCCTTTGTTGTCTGCCACACTTTATTAAGTAATTTCATGGTCGGGCACTTGTGGGCAAATGAGTTTGCCTCCAGGGCTTCTGCCAGTGTTTTATGAGGGGCCCCTACTAACATTAGTCTAAAGCAGTCCTTTCTTGGGTCTGGAATTCCACACCCTGCAATATGTTGTAGCTGAGATGCCAGGAAGTATATTGTCGGGTGTGGGACCGCCATCCCTCCCTCCTTGACCGGGAGCTGCATGGTCTGCAACCCAATTCTGGACAGCCCTCCTTTCCACATTAATTCACAAAATAATGTTTCCACTCTTTTGAACCATGTTTGGTATCGCATCTTCAGATTCAGCCCTGATGCCATCCTGGTTTTAGCCACAACCCTGCAGGATGACATCGCCAGCAAGACACACCACGTACATGCAGTGCAGCCACTGGTCAAGGTACTGGCAACACTCCATTTCCTTGCCAGTGGATCTTTTCAAAGAACAAGTGCAGTTGTTGCTGGTTTGTCACAATCCACCATGAGCAGATGTGTGCACCAGGTTGTCCCCGCAATCCTCACACGCATGTCCCACCACTTCATCAAACCCACCCAGGAGCATCTGCGGCAGAAGGCAATGACAGATTTCTACAGAATTGCAGGATTCCCACGCACTGTGGGGGCCTTTGATTGCACCCATGTGGCACTACGGCCCCCCCGTGACACCGAGCACATATACTGCAATCGGAAGCATTGGCATTCCATCAACGTACAGGTGATAGCCGATGCCCAATGCCTCATATGGCACGTCCGTGCCAAACACCCCGGGTCCAGCCACGACAGCTTCATATACCGTCAAAGCACCATCCCAACAGAATTTGAACAGAACGTGTACAGGGACAGCTGGCTGGTTGGTGAGTGACATGGGTGTCAGGCATGACTGTCCCCCCCCATGATGCAGACATCACGAGGGGCACATGCATGACTAACATCCTCCTGTCTTTTCCCTTCCAAGTGATGCGGCATATGCACTTGGGCCCCATTTCATGACTCTATTCCGGAATCCACAAACCCCAGAAGAGAGAAGATACAATGATGCACACGCACGTACCCGTGCAGTGGTGGAACGCACCTTTGGCCTCCTGAAGTCCCGTTTCCGATGCCTGGATAAGTCTGGGGGTACCCTGTTGTATTCCCCAAAATTTGTGTGCCAGATCATCGGGGCATGTTGCATTCTGCACAACTACGCCATGAGAAAGGGCCTGGAGATTGAGCTACGTGATGACCTGACCCCCCAACCACCCAGTCCCCCCCTGCCCGAGGGTCCCCCGTCTGCTGAGGGAAGAGCAGTCAGGCTTTTTTGCACGTTAAACACACACATTCATCATGGCACAAGGAGAATGCACGCATGCACACCACTGTGGTCCCTAGCACATACACCCCACATGCACATCAAATTGGATTAGACCAAAGTACACCGCACGGTACTTGGGAGCAGCAACGCCGCGCCAAGACTCCAATTATGTTGCTGTACATTCATACACCATTCACATGGCAGAGGGTGACACCCCTTTGCCGGCAGGAGTGACACCCCCCCACCCCACATTTACACACCATTCACACTATAATCTGCACTACTCCCCGTGTGCAGGTATGTTAAAAAAAATCATCACCTGAGTATAAAATAATATATAAAACTCATCACCTGAGTATAAAATAATATATAAAACTCATAATCTGAGTATAAAAGAAAATATCAAAGAAATCAACAGCCCTGTCGTGGGCTACGTCTTGTCCCTAGGATCCTGGGGCGCAGTTGCCTGGGGGGAGCCTCAGGTGGGGGGCTGGGGGGGCTGGTGGTGTAACCTCCCCCAGTCTCTCCCTGGCTGCCTGGCTGCCCTCCATTGCCACGGCTAGACGGTGTATATAGGAATTTGTGGCAGCCTGCATCCGCAGCCGGCGGGTGGTATTGCTGCGCTGTTGGCGCCGTGTCTGCCTCCCCTCCTCACGGACAGCAGCTGCCAGGCTCTGGACCTCAGAGACCAGGCCAGATGTGGTGGTCTGCAGGTCCACCATACAGGACAGAAGGGCTGCCCCATTCCCAACCACGTCCTGCAGGCTCTCATTAATATTGCGATTCTGGCCAGCCTGCTGGGTGATGGCCTCCTGCACTGCCACAGTGCAGGCAGCCTGGCTCTCGGCCGAGGAGGCCAGGCTATCTGCAACCCTGTGCAGATCACCCGCAAGAGACCCAATATGGTGGGTCTGCCTCGTCTGGTCCCTTGCAAGATGGTCCTCAAATTCCTCTGGGACTCCACGGGTTTTCCTTGTAGCCTTCCTAGGGGCCGGAGAGGCTTGAGGCCAGCTGGAGGGGATGGTGTCCCATGAGGGGGTATCCCTGGAGGGGATGGAGTCCCGTGAGGGGCTATCCCTGATAGGGATTGTGGCCCTTGAGGGGCTATCCCTGATAGGGATTATGGCCCTTGAGGGGCTATCTCTCATGGGGGAGGAGGTTTGGGAGGGTCCAGGTATGGGGGTCTCCTCCATTAGATAAACCACATCCTCCTCTACCCCGACATGCTCCTCCTCCACTTCCTCAAGCAGTGAGGTGGGGGCACTCTCCACCATGGATGGGGTGGGTCGCCCAGCAGCCGATGACGGCCCAGCTCCCTCCTGCACATCTGTGGATGACACAAAACATTCACATGTTGGTGGACCCACACACTTGTCACATGTTCCCTTGCCCCCCCACACATGCTACACACCAGAAAGAAGATACAACACACTTACCTGTCCTCAAGGGCTGATCCCCAGAATCGAAGACCTCCAGGCCCTCCACCAGCTCCCTATCCAGGAACCTGGCAAAAACCATGTCCTCTGGCATCAGGGTGATCCTTGTGGCTGGTCCTCCATCTGTGCCAGTGGCATGCTTCCTCATTGCCACTAGTTTATCCTTAACCAGTCTCCGCAGGTCATTCATTTTTTTTGCGGATGTGCTTAGGCTCCCTGTCCGCCACGCCAAGGGCATTGACCTGGGTGGTTATCCTCGCATAAATCCGTTTTTTGTCGGCCTTACCAGTGTTGCCACTCTGTGGTCCATAGAGGCGGGCGCCGTTTTGGGAGAGCCCATCTATGATTATAGCCTTCTCCTCAGGGCTAAAATTTGTCATCCGCCGGTCACTAGAAGACTCTGGTGCAGACATAATTGGCACAAAAAACAAGATACAAAAGTCCTAGCACTAAGAAAAAATGCTTGGGTACTATTGCACTTGACGGGCGCATGTCTGGGCGTATTAATGCACTGGGCGTAGGCAGTGGGCAGGCGTATCTTAGGGGTTACGTCGGGCGCAGTTGTGCGCATGCGCAGAGGGGAGTAGTCAGACCGTCGTCGTCACTGCGCATGCGCCGTTTAAGATACACCCGACGTATCTCTCTGCGACACAGTCGGACCATCATTTGCATGGGATGACGCCGCCTTACGCCGTCGAAAATACGTTCCGCTGGTGCATCTTGGTGAGTATTATCTTTCTGAATACAGTACATGCCTATCCGCGCTGGTCCGGCACACATACACGCAGTTGCTGTTACTGTACGTGTGCTATTTGCACATAAACACAGTCGCTCTTACTGCACGTTTGCTGTGTTTTTGCCCATAAACGCAGTTGATCTTACTGCACGTTTGCTGTGTTTTTGCCCATAAACACAGTAGATCTTACTGCATGTTTGCTGTGTGTTTGCCCACACGCAGTCGCTCTTACCGCACGTTTGCTGTGTTTTTGCCCATAAACGCAGTCGCTGTTAGTGCATGTTTGCTGTGTTTTTGGCCATAAACGCAGTCGCTCTTACTGCAAATTTGCTGTGTGTTTGCCCATAAACGCAGTCGATCTTACTGCACGTTTGCTGTGTGCTTGCCCATAAACGCAGTCGATCTTACTGCACGTTTGCTGTGTTTTTGCCCATAAATGCAGTCGCTGTTAGTGCATGTTTGCTGTGTTTTTGCCCTTAAACGCAGTCGATCTTACTGCACGTTTGCTGTGGTTTTGTCCATAAACACAGTCGATCTTACTGCACGTTTGCTGTGTTTTTGCCCATAAAAGCAGTCGATCTTATTGCAGGTTTGCTGTGTTTTTGCCCATAAACACAGTCGATCTTACTGCACGTTTGCTGTGTGTTTGCCCATAAACGCAATCGATCTTACTGCACGTTTGCTGTGTGTTTGCCCATAAACGCAGTCGATCTTACTGCACGTTTGCTGTGTGTTTGCCCATAAACGCAGTCGATCTTACTGCACATTTGCTGTGTGTTTGCCCATAAACGCAGTCGATCTTACTGCACGTTTGCTGTGTGTTTGCCCATAAATGCAGTCGATCTTACTGCACGTTTGCTGTGTGTTTGCCCATAAACGCAGTCGATCTTACTGCACGTTTGCTGTGTTTTTGCCCATAAACGCAGTCGATCTTACTGCACGTTTGCTGTGTTTTTGCCCATAAACGCAGTCGATCTTACTGCACGTTTGCTTTGTTTTTGCCCATAAACGCAGTCGATCTTACTGCACGTTTGCTGTGTTTTTGCCCATAAACGCAGTCGATCTTACTGCACGTTTGCTGTGTTTTTGCCCATAAACGCAGTCGATCTTTCTGCACGTTTGCTGTGTGTTTGCCCATAAATGCAGTCGATCTTACTGCACGTTTGCTGTGTGTTTGCCCATAAACGCAGTCGATCTTACTGCACGTTTGCTGTGTTTTTGCCCATAAACGCAGTCGATCTTACTGCACGTTTGCTGTGTTTTTGCCCATAAACGCAGTCGATCTTACTGCACGTTTGCTGTGTTTTTGCCCATAAACGCAGTCGATCTTACTGCACGTTTGCTGTGTTTTTGCCCATAAAAGCAGTCGATCTTACTGCAGGTTTGCTGTGTTTTTGCCCATAAAAGCAGTCGATCTTACTGCACGTTTGCTGTGTTTTTGCCCATAAAAGCAGTCGATCTTACTGCACGTTTGCTGTGTTTTTGCCCATAAACGCAGTCGATCTTACTGCACGTTTGCTGTGTTTTTGCCCATAAACGCAGTCGATCTTACTGCACGTTTGCTGTGTGTTTGCCTGTAACGGAACTATGAACTATTCTGCCTACAGAGGACTGCATGACTTGTTACTGAGCTCAAAGGGTTAATTGTAGAGTGACTTTTTCACTGCTAAATGCTAATTGACGCTCTGTTGTGTATTACCAGTTAACAGCCTCCTGCCAGGTGTATGCTAACGTGAGTGTGTATTGTTCTAAAGGTTAATTGAATTCTATTGAGAAAGGAATGTGCCCGGCCAGGTCATGTTAAGTGGATCTCGGTGCCGGAACGTCTAGAGACTGATTGATTCAAGGAGATGTCATTATTTCAAAGTATCTGTGTGAAGGGGGGGCGGAGATTGTCATTGTTCCTGTCACAGTTGTAAGCACATATAAGCTAAGGGAAATGTCCAATTAAATCAGTCCTGCTTGACTCTTCAAAACGTAGCCCCGTCTCGTTTCTTGAAAGGGCGTTCGATGGGATATACCGGCGGTACCTGTATATCGCCACTTGCCAGGGAAAAGGACGTCTCCAACGGCTGATACCCTCTCACTAGCCCGGGTAGCCGTTACATTGGTTGGCAGCAGCGGGATGGTCCTTTTATCCTAAGAGCAAGTGCTGAATGGATTCGCAGTACGCCAGGCTGAAAAGATCCACATTATAAGATTTATTAGAGAGTCGTGGTAGGAGCGCCAGCAACAGACCACGGAGGGAGCCGATAGCTGACCTGCTGGAGCTGGACGAAATGGATGGATCCATGGAAGGAACGGAGCCCCTTGCACCAGTCAGTGAGGAAGATGTAATTACTGGGATTGTACAGCGGAGCTTATCCTAACTAATCAACCAGCTGTTCCGGGAAGCAAGGGAGGAGATACAAACGAAGAGGGGACAAGAACTGGAACTGGTAAGAGCGAGACAGCCCATTACACATGCAGTTCCTACCCCCCCCCCCCCGCTGCTAAGAAAATACCGTTCACTGCATTTAAAGCTTTTGTACAAAGTGAGGAGGAAATCGATGGATATTTGGCGGATTTTGAGAGGCAGTGCTCACTACACCAGGTACCACCAGACCAATGGGTCACTATTTTGTCGGGGAAATTGTCGGGCAAAGCCAATGAAGCCTTTCAGGCTCTTGCTCCAGAGGATATTTTACAATATCAGCAAGTTATAAAAAAAAGGCGCTGCTAACCCGATATGCCGTAACGCCAGAAGCCTACCGCCGGCTTCCGAGAGTCCAAGAAGAAGGCTGTGGACTCCCACATGGAATGGGCCAACCAGTTACAAAGGGTGGCATCCCTTTGGGTCCAAGGGTGCAAGGCCAACACCGGGGAGGAAGTATTGCAGCTGTTCCTAATGGAACATTTCTTCCAAGACCTGGCCGCAGACATACAAGACTGGGTACGAGATCGCCTTCCCGCTAACTTAAACGAGGCGGCTCGGCTATCAGATGAGTATGCGGAGACAAGGAAAGTAAGCCAGGGTACTACGCGGCTGGCTCAGAAGGTAGAACCGCATACTCCAACCGTCACCCCACGCCCAGAGTTTCGGGCCCCAGTCCCACCACGTCCTCAGGGGCCTAGCAACTACCCCCGGGATTCGCCTAGGGTGACGTGCCATTACTGCAGCGACACGGGACATATTGCTCGTTATTGCCCTTTGAGAGCCACAAATAACAACTGGAGACGCACAACACCCAACACAGAGGTCACTCCATCACGTCCCTCTGCGGCCCACTGCCTGGAGACCGAGGGGGGCCCTGAGGAATGTCTGGGAATTTGGTATGAGGCAGACCCAATACAAGCGGCCTCTCCGGATAACCGTCAGCATCACCGTCAGGAGGTACGGGTGAATGGACAAGTAGCACAAGGCCTAAGAGATTACGGGACTACTATCACTCTGATTCAAAAACATCTGGTAAAGCCAGAGAACGTGTCCACTCGCACAGTTGCCGTCCGGGTCGCAGGGGGTGCTGTATTTCGCGTACCCACCGCCCGGGTGCACTTAGACTGGGGAGCCGGGTCAGGAAAGACCACAGTTGGTATCATGGACAACCTACCTGCCGAGGTGGTGCTGGGCAACGACATTGGCCCTCTGACTTCGGCTTATTTACCTACACCTGCTGCTGCTTGTCCCGTGACCACCCACGTTGCTGGAATCAACCCGCTTTCTGCTGAGAACCGGGTAAGACTACCTTCCCCGACATGTACTGTAGATCAGGCACAATATCACAGTCTAAAATGGGAATGTGACAAGTTGGCCAGTGAGAAATCAGAGATGCAACGACACTATGTCATGTATTATGAGATGTCCCGTGGCTTGAACATTGAAATACACAAACAGGCGGAAATTGTCAAAAGATTAAATGGGATTTGCATCCAGGTGGTGCCTTATCTGTCCCAAGAGCATCAGCAACAGGTTTTGGGAGCCATTGAGAGAGCAAAGCAAGTGACTGTTCCAGAATTGAATTCCATTATTCACCTTCACCATCAGCTACCGACCTGGTAAGCCAATGGGAAGGCCGACGGACTATCCAGGCAAACGGAACTTTTACCTTAACAGCAGACCGGACATCCCCAAGTTGACCCGAAAAGGATCAATCCGGGTCTGCCGGAGTGTTCCACAAAAGGGGAGCAGTGTAACGGAACTATGAACTATTCTGCCTACAGAGGACTGCATGACTTGTTACTGAGCTCAAAGGGTTAATTGTAGAGTGACTTTTTCACTGCTAAATGCTAATTGACGCTCTGTTGTGTATTACCAGTTAACAGCCTCCTGCCAGGTGTATGCTAACGTGATGATCTGTGAGTGTGTATTGTTCTAAAGGTTAATTGAATTCTATTGAGAAAGGAATGTGCCTGGCCAGGTCATGTTAACTAGTAGCCGACCAGCCACCGTCATTATACGGCGGCAGGTCGGCTCTCCTGGGCGAGAGCCCGTAGCTATACGTCCTATCGTATAGCCGCCACTAGGGGGCGCGCGCGCGCCGCCGGAGGCGCGCGCGCGCGCTCCCCGCTCGCCCCCGACTCCCGTGCGTGTGCCCGGCGGGCGCGATCGCCGCCGGGCACACGCGATCGCTCGGTACAGAGCGGGGAACGGGAGCTGTGTGTGTAAACACACAGCTCTCGTTCCTGTCAGCAGGGGAAATGCTGATTTTCTGTTCATACAATGTATGAACAGAAAATCAGTGTTTCCCCTAGTGAGGCCACCCCCCCCCCCACAGTAAGAACACACCCAGGCATACTTAACCCCTTCCCCGCCCCCTAGTGTTAACCCCTTCACTGCCAGTGGCATTTTTATAGTAATCTAATGCATTTTTATAGCACTGATTGCTATAAAAATGCCAATGGTCCCAAAAATGTGTCAAACATGTCCGAAGTGTCCGCCATAATGTCGCAATACCGAAAAAAAAAATCGCTGATCGCCGCCATTACTAGTAAAAAAAATATTAATAAAAATGCCATAAAAATACCCCCTATTTTGTAAACGCTATAACTTTTGCGCAAACCAATCAATAAACGCTTATTGCGATTTTTTTTACGAAAAATATGTAGAAGAATACGTATCGGCCTAAACTGAGGAAAAAAAATGTTTTTTTATATATTTTTGGGGGATATTTATTACAGCAAAAAGTAAAAAATATTCATTTTTTTCGAAATTGTCGCTCTATTTTTGTTTATAGCGCAAAAAATAAAAAACGCAGAGGTGATCAAATACCACCAAAAGAAAGCTCTATTTGTGGGAAAAAAAGGACGCCAATTTTGTTTGGGAGCCACGTCGCACGACCGCGCAATTGTCTGTTAAAGCGACGCAGTCCCGATTAGCAAAAAGTACTCTGGTCTTTAGGCAGCAATATGTTCCGGGGGGTAAGTGGTTATAGGAACACTAAAGGTTCGTTTTTTATTAGATCAATTGATTGCTGTAAGCAAGAGAATTTAAATATCACTTACCCCGTTTTTCCTTTTGACCTCCAAAATACAGTAATCCAGGTTTGAAAATGCCATTTCCTGTCTCTCCTCTTCTTGCTTTCCACCAGCATCTGAGCCGTTTTGCATGGTGGAAAGCAGAATTTGCTCACCCCTCCCTATGACTACAGCCCTGCGTGAAGATGCTCTCTTATCCCTCACAGGCATGGAGGCTAAGCCTAATGGGAACTGTAGATCCCATTAGGCCGTGATGTAGCAAGAATGAATGCGCACCGCAAACCAGGAAGTCAGTGAGAATAATGATTCAGGAGTGACGGAGGTGAATAAAACAGCTCGATTTTAACAGGTATTAAAACTAGTTATAATGCAAAACATTTATTTTTACTTTATCAGCTACTGTCAGACTTTAATTTAAAATTAAAATATTTTTGTCTTTACAACCCCTTTAAGTGGATCTCGGTGCCGGAACGTCTAGAGACTGATTGATTCAAGGAGATGTCATTATTTCAAAGTATCTGTGTGAAGGGGGGGCAGAGATTGTCATTGTTCCTGTCACAGTTGTAAGCACATATAAGCTAAGGGAAATGTCCCATTAAATCAGTCCTGCTTGACTCTTCAAAACGTAGCCCCGTCTCGTTTCTTGAAAGGGCGTTCGATGGGATATACCAGCGGTACCTGTATATCGCCACTTGCCAGGGAAAAGGACGTCTCCAACGGCTGATACCCTCTCACTAGCCCGGGTAGCCGTTACATTGCCCATAAACGCAGTCGATCTTACTGCACGTTTGCTGTGTTTTTGCCCATAAACGCAGTCGATCTTACTGCGCGTTTGCTGTGTTTTTGCCCATTAACGCAGTCGATCTTACTGCGCGTTTGCTGTGTTTTTGCCCATAAACGCAGTCGATCTTACTGCGCGTTTGCTGTGTTTTTGCCCATAAACGCAGTCGATCTTATTGCGCATTTGCTGTGTTTTTGCCCATAAACGCAGTCGATCTTACTGCGCGTTTGCTGTGTTTTTGCCCATAAACGCAGTCAATCTTACTGCACGTTTTCTGTGTTTTTGCCCATAAACGCAGTCGATCTTACTGCACGTTTGCTGTGTGTTTGCCCATAAACGCAGTTGCTGTTACTGCACAATTTCTGTGTTTTTGCCCATAAACGCAGTTGCTCTTACTGGACAGGTGCTGTTTATTTCTGATTTTGGCTATTAAAATGTCTGGAAGGACACCAAAGAAAGGCAGAGAGTCACGAGGGCAAGCAGGCTCTGCATCTAGAGGCATTGTGGGTGGTGGACTAGGTGCATCCTCTTCAGGATGTGGCCGTCTGACACGCTCGTCCTTCTTATCGGGAGCTGGCCGTGTTGAGCCTCAACATGCAGAGAAATTAGTAGAGTGGATGACCAAGCCGTCCTCATCCTCTCTCATCCTCTCTCACCCAGGCTGAGCTTATTTTATCTGGCAAAGCAGCTGCCAAGGCGTCCTCTTCCCTCTGCACAATGGCATCACACAATCCTTCCCTAGTCCCACCATGTCCTCCTGAGGAGTCCCCCGAACTGTTTCAACACAGTGTTGGGTACATGAAGATGCGCAGCGTTTTGAAGGCTCCGATGACAGAACACAGATAGAGGAAGGCATTGATGTGAGCCCAAAGAGAGCGGGTGCCCGAGAGGGACAGCAATCTGGCAGTCATGTTCCCCCAGCTGCAGCATACTGCAAGGTTTTCGACAGTGATGAGGAGAAAGGGGATGTGATGAGGTCACTGACTCTACGTGGGTGCCTGATAGGAGAGAGGAGGAGGAAGAGGAGGAGGAGGATGAGGAGGAAGAGGCACAGTCACATCTCCAAAGAGGCAGGATGCCCTCCAGGGGACAGCTTAAGGGCAGCACACCAACTGCATTACATCGCAGAGCTACGCCTGTGCAGGGCGCTGCTGCGTCTCAACGGTACTGCAAAAGTTCTTTGGTGTGGGCCTTTTTTGAGACATGTGCATCAGATCGCACCATTGCTATTTGCAACATATGTCTCAAGCGTATCTCACGTGGTCAAAACATCACCCCCTTGGGCACCACATGCTTGGCCAGACATATGTCGACCTGCCATGCAGTTCGTTGGCAAGCATACCAGAAAGACCCACACCAAAGAACTAAGCGGACCTCCCCTTGCCCCTCATCAGCTGGGAGCTCCAACCCCACTAGACCCTCAGTCCTCTATGAAGCCTGCACTGATAGGACTGAAGGTGTAGAAATAGGTGTGTCACAACCTAGTAGTACATGCGGGAAATCTACTGATGGTAGCAGACAAATTTCCCTGCCCCAGCTGCTGCAGCGCAGAAAGAAGTACTCTCCCAGCCATCCACATGCCCAGCGGTTGAATGCTAGCTTAGCGAAATTGCTAGCACTTCAACTGCTACCTTTTCAGTTGGTAGATTCTGCCCCCTTCCGTGAGTTTGTGGAATGTGCGGTACCTCAGTGGCAAGTACCCAAACTCCACTTTTTCTCACGGAAGGCGATTCCCGCTCTCTACCGGCATGTGGAAGGCAATGTCCATGCCTCGCTGGACAGGGCGGTCAGTGGTAAGGTGCATCTTACCGCTGACTCATGGTCCAGCAGGCATGGACAGGGACGTTACCTCTCTTTCACGGCGCATTGGGTGACTCTGCTGGCAGCTGGGAAGGACGCAGGGCAAGGTACAGTAGTGTTGGAGGTTGTTCCGCCACCACGCCTCCAAAACACTACTACTGGTTGGGACACACCTCTCTCCTCCACCCCCTCCTCTTCTTCCTCTGTGGCCTCTTCCTGTGCTGATGTTTCCTCTGAACCAGCCGTGCTCCGTAGGCGTACGAGGGGCTATGCAGGAATGCAGGCCAAGAGATGCCATGCGGTCCTAGAGCTGGTGTGCTTGGGAGACAGGAGCCACACTGGGGAAGAGGTTCTTTCAGCTCTGCAGGGGCAGGCTCAGAGGTGGTTGACGCCACGCCAGCTTAAGCCAGGAATGGTGGTTAGCGACAATGGCACCAACCTCCTCTCTGCCCTGCGACAGGGAAAACTGACCCATGTGCCCTGTTTTGCTCATGTTCTCAATTTGGTGGTGCAGCGGTTCTTGGGCAGGTACCCGGGCTTACAGGATGTCCTGAGGCAGGCCAGGAAAGTCTGTGTGCATTTCCGAAGGTCATACAATGCCTCTGCTCGGCTGACAGACCTCCAAAGGGAATACAACCTGCCCAAGAACCGCCTAATCTGTGACATGCCCACCAGATGGAACTCTACATTGGCCATGCTGCAGCGGCTGCACACGCAGCAGAGGGCCATCAATGAGTACCTGTGCCAATATGGCAGCAGAACTGGGTCAGGGGAGCTTGGGTTTTTTTCCCCACGCCAGTGGGCCTTGATCAGGGATGCATGCACTGTCCTGTCACCATTTGAGGAGGCCACGAGGATGGTGAGCAGTGACAGTGCATGCATCAGTGAGACTGTCCCTCTTATTCACCTGTTGGAGCACACGCTACGTGGAATAATGGACAGGGCCCTTGAGGAAGAACAGAGGGAGGAAGATGAGGACTTCCTTACCTCTCAAGGCCCCCTTTATCCAGACAGTGGTCCTGCATGCCTGCCTACCACAAAGGAAGAGGACGAGGAGGAAGAGGTGGAGGAGGAGGATGATTGTATCAGCAGCATGGAGGTGGAGCCTAGCACTCAGCAGCAGCAGTCTTCAAGGGATCACTTACAGTCCCAAGGAACCCGTGGACTTTTACGTGGCTGGGATGAGGTGGCTGCGGATCCAGTCGTCCTCAGTGACCTAGAGGACTGTGCCCCGAATGCCTCAGCAAACCTACGCTGCATGGCCTCCCTGATCCTGCAAAGCTTGTGTAAGGATCCTCGTGTTCGTGGTATCAAAGAAAAGGATCATTACAGGCGGGCAACTCTCCTTGATCCACGTTACAAGAGTAAGGCTGCGGAGCTCATCTTGCCGTTGCAGAGGGAGCAGAAGATGAAACATCTTCGGGGAGGCCTTGCAGAAGGCTCTGTGCAACGCGTTTCCAGAACCTGGGGGATTACCAAATCCTGGTCCTGGACAACGTGTTGCTGAGGCTTTGGTGAGTCACAGAAGGAGCGGTGGAGAAGGTGGCCGTCTGACCGATGCGTTCAGACAATTTTTTAGTCCGCAGCCCCAAGGTATGACCGATTACAGCAACCATCGCCAGCGTTTGGTTTACATGGTGCGTGAATACCTAGGGGCAAGATCAGACTTGGACACCTTCCCCACCGAAAATCCTCTGGCTTACTGGGTCTTGAGGATGGATCACTGGCCAGAGCTTGCACAGTGCGCAATTGAGCTACTGGCTTTCCCTTCATCCAGCGTTCTTTCAGAACGCACATTCAGTGCTGCTGGAGGCTTTGTGACCAATCACAGGGTGCGCCTCTCCACCGACTCCGTCGATCGACTGACCTTTATAAAAATGAATCCGGCTTGGATCAACACCAGCTACCAAGCACCCAATGCAGATGTAACTGAATAATATTTTTAAATGACAGATCCTTTGGAGACTGCCTATGCCGATGCTGAGTGACTGTCCTGTTATGCTGCTGACTGAATATCCTTTTCCTACGCACTGATCTTGCTGATAGCTACTAAGAAATTTTTTGTTTCTGGGCTCCACCACCAGTGCCTAAGGACCAATTTTTCTGCCCCTGTTTAACAGGGGCGTCTAATAACAATTATTAATGCAATACTTTGCACGTGGCTCTTTGCTGCGCTTCAATTACAGTATCTATGAAGGGGTTGCAGTGTTGTGTTGTGCCTAAAGCCCAATTTTTCTGCCCCTGTTTAACAGGGGCGTCTAATAACAATTTTTGATACAATACTTTGCATGTGGCTCTTTGCTGCGCTCTAATTACAGTATCTGAGGGGTTGCAGTGTTGTGTTGTGCCTAAGGCCCAATGTTTCTGCCCCTGTTTAACAGGGGCATCTAATAACAATTTTTGATGCAATACTTTGCATGTGGCTCTTTGCTGCGCTCCAATTACAGTATCTGTGAGGGGTTGCAGTGTTGTGACACCGCCACCAGTGCCTAAGGCCCAATTTTTCTGCCCCTGTTCTAGTACTTTTCTTTGTTTGAATCTTTTCTAATTTGAGTTCATTCTAGCTTTCTCCTACGTTATCATAGTGTCATGTTTATTTTCCTGTACTAAATACTCATCATTGTCAATGTAAACACTACAAATCTAGAATTGTTCTTTTAGGCAGCATTGATATAATAAGAAGCCACACATTGTTGAGTATCCAAAAATATTTATTGTATCACACTTAAAGGCCCAGATTCAGGTAGATTTGCCCATTAGTTGCACATGTGAAGAGCAGCTGATTTGCTCTGCGCTGGGGCAAATTGGAAAGATTGCCACCTGATTCAGGATTCCTTTTGTCTGCTAACTTGCTCCTTTGTAAGGCAAAAATCAGGGCCTAAGGCAGCGCAAGTGAAAGTGGGTGTGCCCTATGCAAATGATCTTTTTTCCACTCAGCAGTGGTTTGCGCCTATTTTCAGGGCAAATTCTGCCCAGCTGCTTGCACTGAGCAAATAAATAGGGGCAGACCTGCGCAGGTCCTGTGCAAAATTACATCCTGCTTTTCCCACCCCCCCGAGCAAGGTAATTTTGCCCTTTTTGCTGATATGGCACCTACTCATAAAAAAAAAAAGAAAAGCTAATTTTATAGCTTCAGAGATGGAGATACTTCTTGCGGCACTCACGCGCCATAGTGATGTGCTGTATGGTGCCCAGCGGCAGCACTCCACTGTAGCCCAAAGGAGGGCTATCTATGATGGCATTACCCTGGACATAAATGCCCTGGGTAATGAAGAAAGGACGTTGAATGACATGCGGCGTAGGGTCCGGGATAAGCTTGTGCTTATCCGTAAGCATACGAGTGGCACGGGAGGAGGACCACCCTGCAAGATCCGTCTAAATCCTGATGAGGAGGTGATCGCGCAAAGTCTAGCGCTGGAGCAGGTGGAGGGAGTCCCAGGCTATGACTCCACTGTTGGGGACTTGGGGACTGGTAAGTTTTTTGTTTCTCATATCTGCTGTGTATCATGGGAGGGGGTAGAAGGGAACATATGATAAGTGTGTTGCTCCAGCAACATTTTTGTTTTGTGTCATCCACAGATGTTGATGATGAGGCTGGGCCGTCGTCGGCTGTAGGGCGACCCACGCCATCCCCAGAACATCATGGGGTGCAGTCAGGCCCCCTGCAGATCCTGGGCATGTTGGTGGAGGAGGATATCGGCCAGAGTCCATCTAGGGAGGAGGAAGTGGTGGAGGAGGCCGTTATCCTCAATCTGGAGGAAGCAGTGTCCCTCCAGGAGGATCCCACCATCCCTGACCTCCCCACCACCCCCCCGACCATAACATCATCCCCCTCCAGGGCAAGCCCCTCCAGTGTCCCCCCTCCAGTGTCACTCCCTCCTGTGTGACCCCCTCCCCTTCTGCTCCCTCAGTTCGTGCCCCAGCCTCTCCTCCAAGGAAGGCTCTTTCTAAAACTAGGGGTGTACTCTCCAGCCTCCGTGAGGGTCTGCAGGAGGAGCAGGCCCGGCAGACCCACCATATAGGGGAGATGGTGGGAGACCTGAGGCGGGTGGCGGACAGCCTGGCATCCTCCTCCTCCTCTGTCCAGCAGGCCCTCACCCACCGTGCTGACCGGGGGGACCGACAGAATGAGACCCTGGAGGATGTTAGTGGCAACTGCGCAGCCATTGTGACCTGTCTGGTTGAACAGCAGGATGCCACTGCATTATTAACTTCGGAGGTGAGCAGGTTGGCAGGTGCGGTGGAGGCCAACACTGCTGCTGTGCGGGAGGAGGGGAGACTTACCCGACGGCAGTTGAGGATCACCACCACATGGCAGATGAGGATGTTGGGACAGACCAACACCGTCCTCAACCGCCTGGCCAACGCCATGGAGGGCTTGCAGGCACCACCTGCCAGGAGAGATGAAGTAGGGGTTGATGCTCCCCCCCCTTCATCCCCACCCCATGCTCCACCACGGCATTTGAGGAGCCAGAGCCAGGGCACCCTTGGGCCAAGGATGTCCAAAAGAAAAAAATTATGTATGACCATTTTTTTTTTTTTGGTGGCTCAGATTATGAGCTTGGTTTTTGGTTATGCTCAGATTTTGAGTTTTTTTTTTTATTGATGCTCAGATTATGATCTTTTTTTTTTATTTTGTAGCTGCCCCTGGCATGTTGGCACACAGATGTGAGATCCAGAAAGTGTGGGTGCTCTGCTTGTTCAGCTCGTCCGTCTTGGTGCTGCTGTAGTTGCTCTCCAGCTGACCTGTGGCCATCTGTTGCTAACTTGCCCCTGCTTTTATAAAGTGCAAATTTGCCCCGGCCAAACAGCTTGCGGGCTTTGGGAGCAAAATGCTCCTCACACGCGCAAGTTTATGAATCAGTGGCAGTTCCTCATTTGCATATTTGCTGAGGGAAAACCATGAGAGCGCAAGTTGCTCCCTGAGCAAAATTGCCCCTTAATTGCGCCGGGGCAGAGAAACTGCCTCCGTGCAAAAATGGCACATTTCAGGCTTAGCTTGCTTTCTGGGTCACCCGCAAATTTGCCTGGGAGCAAATCCGTACTTGCGCGGCGCAAATCACACTTGCTCCCACGCAAGTCGTACCTGAATCTGGGCCAAAATGTGTAATTTAAATTTTTTTCAAAAAATATCTTAATAGAAATTGTTTAATTATTATTATTTTTTTAATATATTTTTTCTATTAAATACTTGTCTACATCTATTTATTTATTTATTTATTTTTTAAACCCTCCCCAGCACATCAATGAGATTCTTTAGTTTTTGGTCCACCTTTCGGTTGTTATTTATGATCTTCTTGAGGGCGATGTTTGTGTCCTCTATTTCTGCCCTGCAGGACATTATCTCCCCAATTAGCACCTGGACACTGTAGGTGTCCAATCCGCCCCCAACAGCTCGAACACCTCCTGAAATTTGAAAAAGAAACATGTATTACAATTATGCAGGCCTACATGTATTACCTGAAGCTGTGCTGTATGACACTGACCTGATGTGGTGGCATTTTGCACTTCCTGCACATCCGGCGAGGGTGGGGCTTGGCACTGTGTGGGGTTGGTCGGCTTCACTGCTGCAGCTTGATTGCGGCCTACAAGATTGTAAAAAAAGGGGATACATGAATCAAAAAGATTAGAGGCCTGAAAGAGGAATATCAATCATTCTTTTTATAAAGTGTGGTACAATTGTCTGTTTTTACGATCCTTCTAAGCTTAACACAGGATTTTATCCATTACCAAAGCTGCTGCATTTCTCTATCTTTGGCCAAGTTTCCTACATGGAAAAACAACAAGTATACACTGGATCACCTCTGTGTGACACCCTAACTAGGTTGTTCTTGTGACCAACACTCATTGCCGATCCTGACCTCCCTGGGGCCCAAAGCAAAATGACATAGCACATTAAAAAAGAGAAGCGGGGGGCGCTGACGACAGTGACATGTCACATTAAAGAAAGTTGAGAAGTGGGGGGAGGGGGTGTTCTGCTGTCAGAAATGACATCTTACATTAAATTGAGAAGCAAGGGGTGCTGACTTCTTGCCTCTTCTCCCATGCAGCCAGCGAGTTGAGAAGCGGGGTGAGGGGGCGAAAATGACTTCTTACCAGGCGGGGCCTCTAGTTATTTGGGGGGACCTTTGCAGCTTTGCGGGGCCCTAAGCGGCTTGCATAGTGAGCCTATAGGGCAAGTCGGCCATGCCAACTATTGTGCTACTGAGTCCATATGTGTAATCAACTGCTGTGCTGAGCATACTCTCCCTTTACTGTATATTGACTTAAGTTGGATTATTTAAATCTAGTTAAGAACACATCTACATTAAATAAAAAATTGGTCTCACATAAAAAGATCTTAAATAGAATGAGCAACCAATTATTATGCCCACAAACATGAACCTTGAGACATCTATTCTTGAACTGTATATATACACACAACCTTAAATAAAAAGCACATGCCGCAAAATAATAAAAACAAATATTCAGAGTACACATGAAAATTACTTACGTCTTCTGATGACTCTTCGAATTCTCTCCATCTGGTCCGGCTCTCGTAGTTTCAAATCAGACCATCTCTTGCGCAACGGCTCCCTGGACCTCTGCACCCCGAATTTTGCATGGAGAGTCCTCCGTACCTTCTTCATGATCTGGGCCTTGAGTTTATTGGGGTTCTTGTAAGGCCCTTTTTTGCCGTCGTAGTCCTCCTTTTTAAGAACAGCCACCATCTTAACCATCTCGTCGAAGCTCATGTTGGTGACTTTGTACCTCCTGCTCCTCCTGGTGTGTGCCTGGCCTCTCTCCTGCCTGGTTGCAGCTTGCTGTCTCTCCTCCATCATGTCTTCAGACTCTTGCATTGACCAACTGAAAAGGGGCGTGTCAATCACTAGAACGATCGTCATGGGCGTGGAAACGTGCGGAGCTTCTCACATGTGCAGTGTATAAAGGGATATTGCGTGAATGAGAACGTCGTTCACAGTCGGTAGAAAACGTTGTGAAAACGATCGTGCAGTACGACGATACGAAACTTGATTTTTGGACTTTATGATCAGTGGATGAGTTTGTGGGTTAGATATGGGGAGGAAGCTAAGACTTGACTGACATCAGTTTTTTTTTGTGTTCTTCACAGAATTTGTTCAAAGGGGGCCCTGGATGGCAACCCAAAAAAATTCCCCAAAAAATAATTTATTGAGCCATTGTAATCCCCCCCCCCCACCCCTAAAATAATCGACATATTGTTGCCACACAGCATGTGCACTTTGGGGGGCCAAGCCTGTATGGACAGTCTCACGGGCCACCACCACTGGAACATCAGTGGCCTCATCAGGCACAAGTGTCATGTAGTTTGTTGAGGGTCTCTTTAGGAAATTGTGCAATATGCAGCAGCAAAGTATGACATGGTTCTGATTCTACTTAACAAACCTATAGTCCTTGTCTTGTTTGCAACGCCTGTATACTGCTGTTCAAAGTATATAGGGCCAAAGGGTCTTGTCAGGGCCGATCCTCGCTATAGGCTCACTATGCAAGCCACTTAGGGCCCCGCAAAGCTGCCATTACTAGAGGCCCCGCCTGGTGAGAAGTCATTTTCGCCCCCTGACCCCGCTTCTAAACTCGCTGGCTGAGTCATTTCTGACAGCAGAACACCCCCTCCCCCCGCTTCTCAACTTTCTTTAATGTGACATGTCACTGTCGTCAGCGCCCCCCGATTCTCATTTTTAATGTGCCATGTCATTTTGCTTAGGGCCCCAGGGAGGTCAGGATCGGCACTGGGTCTTGTAATGACCTGGGGGGAGTGGTGGCGGGGAAACTCATTGTAACGCCGCCGTCGTTACTTTAAGTACAACGGGAGCTGCTACTTCTTCTCCTAGCAGCTTCGCTCCATTCTAAACAGTTGCCGTATCACTTCCTGTGCGCCGCCGCTGCGTTCCACCCTGGAACGCGGAAGTGCGCTCAGCCATGCGCCGCTCCAATCCCTCATCTTGGCGCCCTATTTAAACCTCCAGCGATGACAGCATGGCGTTCCTCTATTTTGCAAGGACGCCTGCTGTCCCTCGGATCAATTTCCCCCATTCCGAGCACCACCTCGCACCAGGCTGGACCCCGCTTCAGGACATCCCTGTACAGCACCACTAGGACCTGCAACTCTCAGTCATCCCTGTACTGCACCTCCACCTCTTCCAGCATCCTTGGTGATCCAACACCTAACCGCAAGTACTCAGATCATGTTCAGTTGCTCTCACATGCTGTGACCTGTGCTAAAGTTATCGAGTATTGTGGGAAGCCTTTTCATGCCTGCTCAATAGTTATCAATTGCCGTGAACGGTTCCAATGATACCAAGTATTGCTGCTTCCTCTGATAATTGCTCAGAAGATCTCACATACCCATGAACTGTGTTAATCAGACCAAGTATCACTGCAAGACTCTCACACCAGCTCTGTACTATTTATATGCCTCTGAACTGTGTTAACCATACCCAAGTATTGCTCTAGCTCTACAGCTCTAGTACTGCATGGTCTCTTCATTCCCTCACGTCATAGTCCTTGGTTTACGCCTTTACCTTACTGACGCCTATGAAGGATAAGCGTCATTTATTTATTTGAGGCTGTGATGACTGAACCCTAACTCTCTACAGAGTTTGAGAGTGAAACCTGGGTTCATACCTGAGAAGCCTCCGCAGTTGTGATCCACACACTTAGACCCCCTGATTGGCGTACCGTTACACTCATGCTATTTTTTTCAATGATTTTTATCCATATTGCAGGGACCAAACATTACATTAAAGCCGCAAGCAGTATTAAATTACTTTTTTCTGAGAGTAATCTCATGTTGTGCAGGGACATTTCTAAACATGTGCCACTACTATAGACACCCAGCAGGTACCATATTTAAGGGAATTTTTTTTTTCACTTTAAGCATCATTAAAATCACTGCTCAAGAAAAAACTACAGTTTTTAAAACTTTTTTTTCCCATTGATACATGTTCCCTGGGACAAGACCCGGGTTCTCAAAGACGTTTTCCAACAATAATTTGCATATTGGGCTTTAAAATGAGCACTTTTGAATTTGAACGTTCGAGTCCCATAGACTTCAATGGGGTTCTAAATGTTTGTGCGAACGATTGGTCTGTTCGAACGTTCTGGTGCGAACCGAATGCGGGTATGTTCGGCTCATCCCTAGTCCTAAGGCATTCAAGCCTGAATGCCAGCCTGATACCTGCTGAACAGTAAAGAAAAGTAGGAAAGAGAAAACATAATTGTAAACAGTGGATTACAAATCTTATTGCTTTTAAGAACATGACATTACAAAACATACACAGCCCTATCTATCTATGCTGCCCATTCTCCGTAGTGTTGATAGTAGGTGGGTCCAGGAACCTGCATAAAAAATATAAAAGAGAACATACAAAAATATACATCCTAATATATTAAGAACATTTACTATATACAGTTCTCCAAGGTTGGAATTAAAAATGCACACTCGAGCCCGTGCATGAAATTTCCCTTCCTCCCACGGAGTTTAAACACAAGTGCTGAGCATAATTTACTTTGGTTTTTTTTCTGTTGCAAGAAATATAAAAGAGAAAAACCATATATACATTTCTGTTCTGCAATATTAAAAATGTTGCAGAACACTGCCCCTAGCGGTCAGTGCGCTGGTACTACGGCAGTCCAAGTTCAATTGCAAAGAAATAGCAGCAAAAGGGAAGTAAAAAGATCAAACATTTATTTTGCTGAATCTTCCGGTACTGCTGTGGAGAAGTTGGCAAGGACCCCCTCTAACTGACTGAACCCAACCCCTCCAAAGTTCTTCACATAGGCCGCAATGTGGATCCGGAGAGGCCAGGGGGAAAGGGGAAAAGGGAGAAAAACAACTTGAGTGGGGGCGAGAACCCTTGTCCAAAACTTCTTAAAAGTATATATGCCAGACAAAGCAGACATGCAGCTCACTTGTAGAAGCACAGGTCCGGCAAAATAATAATGTCACCATCTGTATTGGTCGTGGTGACCGAAAACACCTGGTCCTCTCGCCCAGGAGATTTCAGCACGACCCGATCGCTGTATATATGTTGGCCCCAACTCCAGGCTCAATGACAGCGCTCAAACTTTGTGTTCAGATATGACAGGCCCAAATCCGCACCCTCCAAAATGCGGGGCACTTTCAGGTGTATCCATATGGCCTCCTGGCACTAGGCCTCCCGATCCTGATCAATTTGCAGCAAAAGGGAAGGTGGCACGTATGGGTACTCATACCCGTATCTGGCAGCAACTTTCTGTACTACCAGGCGCTGTAGCCTGGTCAAATTTGGCAAATTACGTGGGTCTCAGCGTCCCGGCAGCACTATAGCGTCCGGTGCCCTTTTCAAAATGGGAGCAACAAGGGTCACAGGGGTGGTGAGTGAAACAACGGGAACAGGATTGTACTCACCAACTCCCCAGGTCAGCTGCGGAACGTCCGTGGATGGCTGTTGGGACCCACGCGATGCGCTCCGGCCGGAGCGTTTCTTCCTCCTCCGAGTACCATAGAGGGCATGGGATCCCCCGAAGCCCTGCGACTCAGGAAACATCGGCTCAAACATGTAGTCATGGAGATCACCGTTGTCTGAGAGGGAATCGAAGTCCGAGGAGTTCAACTCCTCCGCTGGCATACCCCCGGAGGAAAAAATGAATATATTGATCACACTCCCTCTGAAGTGTCAGCAAGTTAAAACAGCGCTAACAAATATATGTGCATATTTGACTAAATAAAGCAAAATTACAACCCATATGTGATAGTATCAAACCATACATAAACAGTGAAAATTAAACACTGAACTGTGATTGTAATAATAAAACACCCATAATAACTGAAGAAACGTGAATTAGGAGCACTGAAGTGCAACAGAAAGTCTCTACAAATAATTCAAAAAGTGAGTGTAACGAACATATGCATGCTGCCGGGACAGTTATAATCTCCATGCAGGGAGGACTACAAGGAACTGCATGGCTTGTCACAATTGGATGTACCACATTGTATTCTGAGCTCAAAGGGTTAATTGGACAAGTCTCTTTCATTGCTGAATGCTAATGTTCCCTTCGCATAGCTAATGAACTCTCTTTTATGTAGGTAACAGTCCCCCTGTGAGGTGTATGCTGATGGGGATTATGTGTGAGTGATAATTGTTTTAAAGGTTAATTGAATTCTATTGAAAAAGGAATGTGCCTGGCCAGAAAATGTTAAGTGGTTTGCGGTGCCGAAGCGTCTAGAGACTGGTCAAGTGATAAATTCAAGGAGATGTCATTGTTTCAGGGGGTCTGTGTTGAAGCCCCCTACTGGGTGAAGGGGGGGGGGGGCGGAAACTGTCATTGTTCTTGTAACAGTTGTAAGCAGATATAAGCAGGTGAAATCTGCCAAATAAAGGCAGTCCTGCTTGACTCTGCAAACGTAGCCCGTCTCGTTTCTTGGAAGGGCGTTCGATGGGATATACGGTACCTGCATATCGCAGCTTGCCAGGGAAAAGGACGTCTCCAACGGCTGAGACCCTCACACTAGTGGGTAGCTGTTACATTGGTCGGCAGCAGTGGGATGGTCCTTTTATCCAAAGAGCAAGTGCTGAATAGAGTCGCAGTACGCCAGGCTGAAAAGATCCACACTGAAAGATTTATTAGAGAGTCGTGGTAGGAGCGCCAGCAACAGACCACGGAGGGAGCTGATAGCTGACCTGCTGGAGCTGGACGAAATGGATGGATCCATGGAAGGAACGGAGCCCCTTGCACCGGTCAGCGAAGAAGATGTAATTACTGGGATTGTACAGCGGAGATTATCCTTGTATCCAGAAACGTCCGTGGAACTAATCAACCAGCTGTTCCGGGAAGCAAGGGAAGAGATACAAACGAAGAGGGGACAAGAACTGGAACTGGTAAGAGCGAGACAGCCCATTACACCTGCAGTTCCTACCCCCCCACCTGCTGCTACAGGAAAGAAAATACCGTTCACTGCATTTAAAGCTTTTGTAGAAAGTGAGGAGGAAATAGATGGATATTTGGCGGACTTTGAGAGGCAGTGCTCACTACACCAGGTACCACCAGACCAATGGGTCACTATTTTGTCGGGGAAATTGTCGGGCAAAGCCAATGAAGCCTTTCGGGCTCTCGCTCCAGAGGATATTTTACAATATCAGCAAGTTAAAAAGGCGCTGATAACCCAATATGCCGTAACGCCAGAAGCCTACCGCCGGCGCTTCCGGGAGTCCAAGAAGATGGCTGTGGACTCCCACATGGAATGGGCCAACCAGTTACAAAGGGTGGCATCCCTTTGGGTCCAAGGGTGCAAGGCCAACACCGGGGAGGAAGTATTGCAGCTGTTCCTAATGGAACATTTCTTCCAAGACCTGGCCGCAGACATACAAGACTGGGTACGAGATCGCCGTCCTGCTAACTTAAACGAGGTGGCTCGGCTAGCAGATGAGTACGCGGAGACAAGGAAAGTAAGCCAGGGTACTATGTGGCTGGCTCAGAAGGTAGAACCGCGTACTCCAACTGTCACCCCACGCCCAAAGTTTCAGGCTCCAGTCCCACCACGTCCTCAGGGGCCTAGCAACTACCCCCGGGATTCGCCTAGGGTGACGTGCCATCACTGCAGCGACACGGGACATATTGCTCGTTATTGCCCTTTGAGAGCTACAAATAACAATTGGAGACGCACAACACCCAACACAGAGGTCACTCCATCACGTCCCTCTGCGGCCCACTGCCTGGAGACCGAGGGGGGCCCTGAGGAATGTCTGGGAATTTGGTATGAGGCAGACCCAATACAAGCGGCCTCTCCGGATAACCGTCAGCATCACCGTCAGGAGGTATGAGTGAATGGACAAGTAGCACAAGGCCTAAGAGATTCCGGGACTACTATCACTCTGATTCAAAAACATCTGGTAAAGCCAGAGAACGTGTCCACTCGCACAGTTGCCGTCCGGGTCGCAGGGGGTGCTGTATTTCGCGTACCCACCACCCGGGTGCACTTAGACTGGGGAGCCGGGTCAGGAAAGACCACAGTTGGTATCATGGACAACCTACCTGCCGAGGTGGTGCTGGGCAACGACATTGGCCCTCTGACTTCGGCTTATTTACCTACACCTGCTGCTGCTTGTCCCGTGACCACCCGCGTTGCTGGAATCAACCCGCTTGCTGCTGAGAACCGGGTAAGACTACCTTCCCCGACATGTACTGTAGATCCGGCACAATATCACAGTCTAAAATGGGAATGTGACAAGTTGGCCAGTGAGAAATCAGAGATGCAACGACACTATGTCATGTATTATGAGATGTCCCCTGGCTTGAACATTGAAATGCACAAACAGGCGGAAATTGTCAAAAGATTAAATGGGATTTGCATCCAGGTGGTGCCGTATCTGTCCTAAGAGCATCAGCAACAGGTTTTGGGAGCCATTGAGAGAGCAAAGCAAGTGACTGTTCCAGAATTGAATTCTATTATTCACCGTCACCATCAGCTACCGACCTGGTAAGCCAATGGGAAGGCCGACGGACTGTCCAGGCAAACGGAACTTTTACCCTAACAGCAGACCGGACATCCCCAAGTTGATCCGAAAAAGATCAATCCGGGTCTGCCGGAGTGTTCCACAAAAGGGGAGTAGTGTAACGGACATATGCATGCTGCCGGGACAGTTATAATCTCCATGCAGGGAGGACTACAAGGAACTGCATGGCTTGTCACAATTGGATGTACCACATTGTATTCTGAGCTCAAAGGGTTAATTGGACAAGTCTCTTTCATTGCTGAATGCTAATGTTCCCTTCGCATAGCTAATGAACTCTCTTTTATGTAGGTAACAGCCCCCCTGTGAGGTGTATGCCGATGGGGATTATGTGTGAGTGATAATTGTTTTAAAGGTTAATTGAATTCTATTGAGAAAGGAATGTGCCTGGCCAGAAAATGTTAAGTGGTTTGCGGTGCCGAAGCGTCTAGAGACTGGTCAAGTGATTAATTCAAGGAGATGTCATTGTTTCAGGGGGTCTGTGTTGAAGCCCCCTACTGGGTGAAGGGGGGGGCGGAAACTGTCATTGTTCTTGTAACAGTTGTAAGCAGATATAAGCAGGTGAAATCTGCCAAATAAAGGCAGTCCTGCTTGACTCTGCAAACGTAGCCCGTCTCGTTTCTTGGAAGGGTGTTCGATGGGATATACCGGCGTTACCTGCATATCGCAGCTTGCCAGGGAAAAGGACGTCTCCAACGGCTGAGACCCTCACACTAGTGGGTAGCCTTTACAGTGAGCAACAAAAGTTCATGTGTAAGGATCCTGCGATCTTCAATGGTTTCAAGAACTTTCACCACACCCGACAGTGATATTGTGACTCCTTCCCCATCAAAATAGACACTCACCAGACAGGTATGCCTCATACTCTTAGGCCGAGTACTCACGAGCAGACATGTCCGATGAAACCGGTCCGCGGACCGTTTTCATCGGACATGTCTGCCTGGGGACTTCTGTTCGATGGCTGTACACACCATCGAACAGAGGTCCGCGCATAAACAATACGCGGGGCGTGTCCGCGGTGTCGCCGCGTCGATGACGCGGTGTCGCCGCGACAATGACGCGGCGACGTGGGCGGCCTGCCTTTAAAATGCTTCCACGCATGCGTCAAAGTCATTCGACGCATGCGAGGGATGGCGGGCGGCCGGACATGTACGGTAGGTCTGTACAGACGACCGTACATGTCGGGGGGACAGGTTTCCAGCGGACTGTTTTAAAGCAAGTCCAGGAAACAGTTTGGTCGTGAGTACGGGGCCTTAGAGAGTGTGAGGCATACCTGTCTGGTGAGTGTCCATTTTGATGGGGAAGGAGTCACAATATCACTGTCGGGTGTGGTGAAAGTTCTTGAAACCATTGAAGATCGCAGGATCCTTACACATGAACTTTTGTTGCTCACTTTTTGAATTATTTGTAGAGACTTTCTGTTGCACTTCAGTGCTCCTAATTCACGTTTCTTCAGTTATTATGGGTGTTTTATTATTACAATCACAGTTCAGTGTTTAATTTTCACTGTTTATGTATGGTTTGATACTATCACATATGGGTTGTAATTTTGCTTTATTTAGTCAAATATGCACATATATTTGTTAGCGCTGTTTTAACTTGCTGACACTTCAGAGGGAGTGTGATCAATTTATTCATTTTTTCACTGATTTATTTTAAACAGCGGCTAGGCATCATTCATTCCTCCATAAGCGCAACGGTGGGCGGCTATTAGGGCGCTAATTATAGACCACCCATTTCTCCCATACCCCCGGAGGGTTTGGATTCAGGAGAGTTCCCCGGCCATCCCGGACAGGAGTGGCAGGGAGGTAGGCCTCGACCGCGGCTGTGGGAGACTTGAACCGGACCTTCTCCCAAGGAGGCACGCCACACAGAGATAGCTGTAGATGTGGTATTCTCTGATGTAGTCTCGGCCTTGGTACTGGTCAGGTCTGTTGTACTGGTCAGGTCATCTTCTTGGTCTCGTTCGGTCATCAGGCTTACCTCCTCCGCGGTGACAATTTCCATTGCCAGAGGTAACAGCCGAATCCCGGACGAGCCCCCACGTGTAGCGCTACCCCCTCAGGAGCCGCTGATTGTTTTTGGATCGGCGTATTGAGTTACCTCTATGTGTTGTCTAGGGGTGAAGATAGTGAGTAGAGCAATAAGCGAATGTCCAGTTCGTAGATAAGGGCCCAGATTCTCAAAGGACTTACGACGGCGTAGCGCCATGTACGCCGTCGTAAGTCCGAATGAGAGCCGTCGTATCTATGCGGCTGATTCTTAGAATCAGTTACACATACATTCGGCTAAGATACAAACGGCGTATCTTATTTACGCTGGCGGCTAGGTGGCGCTTCCGTAGATTTACGCGTTGAACATACGTGCGCCCGGCGTAGCAAGATACGTCGTTTACGTAAGACATACGCCGGCGTAAAGTTACCCCTCATAAAGCAGGGGTAAGTCATGTTAGGTATGGACGTCGGGAACGTACGAACAGCGTCGTGTTTTACGTCGTTTGCGTAAGTTGTCCGTGAATGGGGCTGGACGTAATTTACGTTCACGTCGAAGGCATTGACTATTTGCGGAGTAATTTTGAGCATGCGCACTGGGATATGTTCACAGACGGCGCATGCGCCGTTCGTTAAAAACTTCAATCACGTCAGGTCACAATAGATTAACATAAAACACACCCACACTAGCCTACTTTGAATTACGCGGGCTTACGCCGGCACAGTTACACTACGCCGCCGTAACTTTGGCCACAAGTTCTTTGAGAATACGGGACCTGCCTCACTAAGTTACGGCGGCGTAGTGTAACGCGTTTTTGAGAATCTGGCCCAAGGTTTTCTGAATGCTTTATTTCTTGGCCCAACACGACCAACATCAACTTGAGGTAGACAGAAAAGGTTGATGCAGTAAAGGAACTTTGCGGTATCAGGCTTGGATAGAAGGAAAGCAATCCTGCTCTCAGTAATAGTACAGTTCGTCGCCACTCCTGCCAGAGTGGGTGAAGTGCCTCCGGACAGACCCCTGCCACAAGCTTGGCAGCCGGAGTGCCACTTTAATGTTGCTGGGAGAAACAGGTCTCTGCCACAGACCTGGCTCTAGTAGGGCCTCTGCCACAGACCTGGCTCTAGTAGGGCCTCTGCCACAGGCCTAGAACTTGGATGAGCTAAATGGTTGAGCGAATCCTCCCAGTAAATTGTGCTAGGGTCACCGGTTGACAGTGCAAGTGTACCTGTCAATGTTCCGGTCACCCAAACCCCGATGGTTCGTTCAAGCCCTTTTTGACAACCTGCCTCCGGGTTCTCCTCAAGCCGATCCCCCACAGAACGGCATACAGCCTGGGATCTCCTCAGTAGAAGGGGGACCCAGTAAATCACTAGGGCCCCTTGGCAGCATCAGTCGCTCCAGGCCAGGAGGGCCCAGAGTCTGGAGCTCCGAGTATCGCGCGACCCCAGGCCAGGTAGGTCATAGTGGTGGGGCCCGCGATGTGCGCACACCCTAAAGGTGGGTGCCGCACCTGGAACCAGGAACCCGCGAAGAACCAAGAACAACGGCCTCCGCCACAGAAATACTCCTCCCCAGCATGCCCCGCGAGGGAAAACTCCTCTAGTTGGCTGCTAGGAAGAAGCGGCTCCGCCTGGACCTCTCTGGCGCCACCTGCTGCCCAGGGATGGAACCGCATCCCTACAACGCAGACTGACCCACAGAACAATACAGATTTGGCGACAGCCAAATTTAACACAATTAGGAATGAGAGCAACTTACCTCTCTCATTCCCCCACTAACTTTAGCGTAGTGCCCTTACTTAAAGTAAAGGGGGCGATACAGTGGGTTTAACCAATCATTGTTTTTTTTGTACAATTCTCCATTAAAAGGGGCGTGGCAGAGGGTGTGTCCTATGCCTTTTGATAAAAGGTGTCCCTCATTCCCATCTCAAAAAGTTGGGAGGTATGCATTACCTATTTATCATCTGTTCATAAATACTTCTTAGGCCCTGTTCACACTGGGGCGGGGGAGGCGCCGGCGGTAAAGAGCTACTATTTTTAGCGGCACTTTACCGTAGTTTTATGCACCCCTTTAAATTACACTGCACCCTGCACCTCTGGACCCCTTTACATTACACTGCACCCTGCACCTCTGGACCCCTTTACATTACACACTACCCTGCACCTCTGGACCCCTTTACATTACACAGCACCCTGCACCTCTGGACCCCTTTACATTACACAGCACCTTGCACCTCTGGACCCCTTTACATTACACAGCACCTTGCACCTCTGGACCCCTTTACATTACACAGCACCTTGCACCTCTGGACCCCTTTACATTACACAGCACCTTGCACCTCTGGACCCCTTTACATTACACAGCACCGCACCTCTGAAACCCCTTTACATTACACAGCACCCCATAGCTCTGGACCCCCTGCATGTTACACAGACTCTTTTCAGTGCAGACCCCCCTTTAGTTCACACCCCCTTCAGTGCAGAGACCCCCCCCTCAGTGCAGAGACCCCCCAGTGCAGAGTCACCCCCCAGTGCAGAGACACCCCCTCAGTGCAGAGACCCCCCCTCAGTGCAGAGACCCCCCAGTGCAGAGACACCCCCAAGTGCAGAGAACCCCCGAGTGCAGACACCCCCCCAGTGCAGAGACCCCCTCCCCATTCAGTACCTCAGATGCTGCAAATCAGCACGGCGATGGCACATGCATGGAAGGTCCCCTCCCCCTCTGTACACATAAACAGATAGGAGGGGGAGGAGGCTTCACTCGGATGTGCCTGACTGCCTGTGTCACACTCACATCACCTGTTGTATGAGAAGTGCCGATTCCGAACACCGCTGACCGGGACGCTCAGACAGCCCGCGGCCATGAGACAAGGGGATCCCCCACTCCTTTGTATCGTGGGATCACCACAGTAGCTGCCTCGAGTCTCCCTGCAGCTGCCTAAAGTCACTCCGCGGTGCTGTTACCGCTTCACTCACGGAGGGGAGGGGAAGCGCCGGCCTGACACCCCCCAGTGTGTGGCACCCCGGTGCGGCCTTCCCCCCACTTAGTATGCCACTGGGTATACACACTGCTCTTTCATCACTCCAAAAATGCGCCTAATAGGAAATGTTTTAGCGTCTTGCCAGCGCACCGCTCCAGTGTGAAAGTCCTCGGGGCTTTCACACTGGGGCGACTGGAGTGGCTCTTTCAGGGCGCTTTGTATGTGCTATTTTTAGCGCTGTAGAGCCTGCAAAGCGCCCCAGTGTGATAGGGGTCATACAAATTCCCTCACTGGGGCTGATGGGGGTCGGTATGTATCTGTAAGTAATGTTTGTATATTCATTGATCATTTATTTGAGGGTATAGGGGGTTAAAAGAGATTTCTCATTTATCTGAGTTGGTAACAAAACTACAGAGGAATCCCAGGAAGACTCTAGCAAATGATCTAATCTGAATATTTCTGGGTCCATTATAGAGAAATGTGTGTTATATGAGGGGGGAGGGGAGTACACTGTGACCTGACTGGGATCTGTATTCTGTCTGTACAGGAAATGTCCCGAGTGTTCAGGAGGAAATATTCACCCGGCCGGGATCTGATCTTCTCCTCCCCATCAGACGTCATCTCACCCTCAACCATCCAGATAGACAGAGATGTGATGAGATTGAGTGGAAATATAAAGACCCAACCAAACACACTGACACCAGAATATTTCAACACAGGAGATGTACATTGGATAAAAATAAGAAGAAACTCTTCCCCAATATAAAGATATCAGAGAATGGAAGTCTCATCATATCCAATGTGACTCTGGAGAATGACGGGATATACTTTGTGTATATAGAGAACTCTGCAGGACGCCGTATACAGACAGATAATTACACCGTCCATGTATTAGGTAAGTCCTCCCAACCCCCACCTCCAGTCCTAGCAGTGTCCTCCCCGCTCCGTGTCTTTATATCCATACATTATATAGGAGAAGATCTGGGAGAGACGTATGTACAATGTCCTCTGATTACTGCCCCATCCTCACCATTCCCTGTGGATTCAGATCTGCAGTGCTCAGCCCTCCTGAAGTTGCTGTGATCTGAACTGTGCTGTGCCTTCTGCTCGGGGGCCCCATGTGGTAGATGTGACCATTGATGGGGGTGTGACAGATCCCCAATACACACACTGACAATGCAGCAATCTGGAGACCTCGGAGGAGAATTCAGTGACCCCAGCTGGGGCTCCGACCCTCAGGCTGACCTCTGACCTGGGCGGAGCCACCTATTCGCTGTAAGTTGGAGGTCAGTTTACTGGGATGGAGAGGATTCATCAACATTGGAGGGTGGAGATTCTGCCAACAGCAACCAATCAGGTTTCACCTCTCAGGAGAAGAAACACTATGAGGACTCCATGTTCTGGATGGTGGGAATTCTGATAGATGGGTGACAATGGCGGATCTCCAGCTGGAAACACAGACGGGGTGTGAAGATCTCATCCGTCACCTGAGCGGGAAAATCTCCACCCCTCCTCCCTGTACAGATGTTGGGGGATTCCCAGAATGGGCATTTACAGCTCCGGAGACTCTTCATCCCAGAGGATTCCACCAAGAACCACTGGGCGGGGGTCTCCTATACAGGGAACTCCTCACATCCTGTTTTGTATTACAATGTACAGAATATCTCTCACACAGCAGTAGCCATGTACAATGGGCCATATTCTGAGTAAAGTTACGATAGAGTAACTCAGGATACTCCATCGTAACTCTCTTTTTTGACCCGTGTATCTATGCGACTGATTCTTAGAATCATTTTTGCATAGATACACTTAAGATCCGCCATCTGTAAGTCACTTACACTGGCGGATCTTAAATGCAATGACGCCGGCCGCCGCTAGATGGCATTTACATGAAGGAGTCATTTGCATATGCAAATGATCCTTCTACGCCGATTCACGAACGAGTTCGCGTCGCGTAACCGTCGCCAACGTCGTTTGCGTAAGCGGAAACTTACCCCTGCTATATGAGGGGTAAGTTTCCGCAAGTCTCGCGTAGGCCATGTTACGGATGGCGTCGGGTCCCCGTCATATTTTTTCGTCGGATACGTCGTTTACGTAAGTCGTTCTTGAATACGACTTTACGTCAATGACGCACACGTCGGCGTCATTGACGTTTTCCGCCGAGAACTGGAGCATGCGCACTGGGCTTTTTGCAGCCCGGCGCATGCCCAGTTCTTTTGTATCGGGGGCGCGCTTCATTTGAATAGAAGCCGCCCCCTTGGAGATCCGCCAGGCTACGCCGGGACACTTACACTCCGCTGTCCCAACTTATGGAGCAAGTGGTTGGGGAATACAACACCTGCTCCAGTAAGTTGGGACAGCGGAGTGTAAGTGCCCTAAGCGAAGCAGGCGGATATTTAGAGAGAATATGGCCCAATGTTCTTAGAGCCGATCATCCAGATGAGATTGTATAGCGCTGTGTATGGGGGTCACATGGCTGAAGAAAATGGGTGTAATGTTAGTGGGGGAGGGGATTTAGTGTGTGGGGGAGGGGTGCACACAATCTATCTCCTCCAGTCTCCAGGAAAATGTCTGCACACCTGTTTATAGGTAAGGGTGGGGGAGGGGCATGCTGTGTATATAAAAAAATCAAATAATAAAAAAAAAAGCTGCGCTAACAATGGATAATGGTTAAATTACGTGACATATAAACCATTGAGAACATGTATGTAAATTACAAAAAGCTCAAAAACGCTCTATTAGGTAGATTCAGAAAGAGTTAGGCCGGCTTATCAGTAGATACGCCGACCCAACTCAGAATCTAAGCCGACTTATGTTTAAGTGTATGCTCAAACAGAGATACGCTTAAACATATCTAAGATACGACGGCTTGCGCCGTTCTATCTTAGATTGCAATATTTTGGATGGCCACTAGGTGGCGCTTCCATTATGGTCGGCGTAGAATATGTAAATGAGGGGATACGCAGATTCACGAACGTACGCCAGGCCGACGCAGTACTTTTACGCAGTTTACGTAAGAGATAGGCCGCGTAAGGTTAGAGCTAGGCTCTAGTGGAATAGTAATGTCAAGTATGGCCGCCGTTCCCGCCGCGAAATTCGAAATTTTTATGTCGTTTGCGCAAGTCGTCCGCGAATCAGGATTTACGTCGTTTACGTCCACGTCGAAATCAATAGGCCCGTACGGCGTACTTAGCTGCAATGCGCACTGGGAGATGTAGGCGCCCGGCGCATGCGCAGTAGCCAAAAAACTTCAAAAACGTGAGGTCAAGCCACATTGCCATTAAACACGCCCCCCTCCAACCCATTTGAATTAGGCGCCCTTACGCCCGCCGCGTTTACACTACGCCGTCCTAAGTAAGGAGGTAAGTGCCTTCAGAATCATGTACTTGCCTCTCTTACTTAAGGAGGCGTAGTGTAAACACGCTAGGCTACGCCGCTGCAAATTAGCGCGCCCCTACCTGAATCTACCTATAAGTGTCCAAATTCCTCAAATGTGATTCTGAAAAAATGTCCTTTAGCACATGTAAATCAAAACAATAATCCATATGAAAAAAATTTATGAATTCATCCACGGTGACATATGACCAAGACACCCAAGAAGAAGTGAAAGGGTATGATAGCAAAGGTGCCCCAGGATGACGTCAATTGTGATGAAACGCAGAGGGAGGAGCGGCGTGCTGACATCACTGCGTGAACGCAAGTCCCGGAAGTAATGGGCAGCTATCGAGAGCCGGCCATCTCAACTATTTTGACAAACTATTTTAATCTACGGCAATTGTAAGTGCAATTTTGTCTTTTAAACGTAATACATTTTTTAAGGATTTACACTATGCAAGCCTTCTGTTCTTACATGGGGACCAATTGATCGTTTCTAATATTGAGGACATCCATAGAGGAAGAGGCTGGGACACTTGCTGCTAAGCACAGAGACCCGGGGCTGGGGAATAAGCCACACGAGTCCTTTGATCTCCTATAATAAGGGATCAATCTTAGCTGGTAAGCGGCAGAGATATTAACCTCTTGACCACCGGCCCATGTCTAAAAGACGTCCTGTTTTTAAAGTTGAATATCTCGGTAACGGCAGGAGCTGCTGCCACAACTGAGATATTCATCTCTTCAGGGGGCGGTGGTGTACACGATAACGGCGGTCTCCGCGGCGGATTCACCGCGAGATCGCCGTTATCGGTGGCGGGAGAGGGCCCCCCCCTCCCGCCGCTCTCCCGCGCCCTCCGGGACCGTTCGGCAGCTGAGCGGGGACGAGACTGAAGGAAAAATCTCCTTCACCCGTCCCCATAGCTCTGCTGGGCGGAAGTGACGTCAAAACATCAGTCCCGCCCAGCCTCTTAAAGAAACATTTTTTTTTTTGTCATTTGAAAAAATTACATTTTCATTTTTTTTTTTTTTTTGCATTTAAGTCTAAATATGAGATGTGAGGTCTTTTTGACCCCAGATCTCATATTTAAGAGGACCTGTCATGCTTTTTTCTATTACAAGGGGTGTTTACATTCCTTGTAATAGGAATAAAAGTGATCAATTTTTTTATTTTTTTTTATTTCAGTGTAAAAAATTATAAAACTAAATAAAACTAAATAAGAAAACAAAAAAAATAATTTTTAAAGCGCCCCATCCCGACGAATTCGCGCGCAGAAGCGAACGCATACGCGAGTAGCGCCCGCATATGAAAACTGTGTTCAAACAACACAAGTGAGGTATCGCCGCGATCGTTAGAGCGAGAGCAATAATTCTAGCCCTAGACCTCCTCTGCAACTCAAAAAATGCAACCTGTAGAATTTTTTAAACATCGCCTATCGAGATTTTTAAGGGTAAAAGTTTGACGCCATGCCACGAGCGGGCGCAATTTTTAAGCGTGACATGTTGGGTATAATTTTACTCGGCGTAACATTATCTTTCACAATATATAAAAAAATTGGGCCAAATTTATTGTTGTCTTTTTTTATAATTCAAAAAAGTGATTTTTATCCAAAAAAAGTGCGCTTGTAAGACCGCTGCGCAAATACGGTGTGACAAAAAGTTTTGCAATGACTGCCATTTTATTCTCTAGGGTGTTATAAAAAAATATATATAATGTTTGGGGGTTTTAAGTAATTTTATAGCAAAAAAAAAATGTTTTAGTCTTGTAAACACCGAATCTGAAAAATTAGCCCGGTGGTAAAGAGGTTAAAGGTGGGGGACCTTTCCTATCATACCCTTTCACTTCTTCTTGGGTGTCTTGGTCATATGTCACTGTGGATGAATTAATTGAAGAATTTCATATGGATTGTTGTTTTGATTTACACGTGCTAAAGGACATTACTTCTTCAGAATCACATTTTGTAACTTACATACACGTTCCCAATTGTTTATATGACACGCAATTTAACCATTATCATTTATTAGCGCAGCTTATTTGTATTTATCTATTGTGTGTGTCTCACATGAAGTTGCAGCAGTTTATTATTCACTATTCATCACTTTAGAATATATCACATATCACATAGTGGTTTACAGATAGCACGGTAATTAATTTTTGGCATGCTGTGTATATATTGGACCTTATCAATGGAAATGATTGTCTCTCTCAGTTCCAGTATCGGTTCCGCTCCTCCATGTCTCATGTCTCCGGAATGGCAGCGCTGAGATCTCCTGTAGGGTGGAGGCGGGGACTAAGCCCAATATCCGTCTATCTGTGATTGGAGGATCCCAGGAGAGATATTCTGCATCCGCCAATAACATTACAGCCATTGTGGGGTCACCGGGGCCCTGGAACATCACCTGTACTATGGATAATGGGTTCAGCCGGTCGGAGGAGAGCAGAGCCGGGGTCACCTGTCCAGGTGAGGAGAGATTGGGGGATGGGCACAGAGCCATTTAAAGGATAAGTTCACATTTAAAAAATAATAATAATAATACATGCACAACTTTTGCAGGTAAAATGTGCAATTATTTATTTTTTATTAGGAGCCTGTAAAGAATTACACCTGCACTCAGAAGATCACAGGTGCAATGCTAGGCTCATGCAGACTGTCAGTGTAGCTATCTGCCAATACCTTGTACAGACAGACGGTTAGTGAATTACCAGTGCCCTTGTAGTTCATTGAGAACTACAAGCCATTAGCCACAATGGATGAAAGTAGTTGTAGTTTTCTCATTCACAGAACTCTGTAAATGAATGACATGGTCTGGTGGGTGGAGCCCTGCACAGCCACATTTTTTTTAAATTGTGAAAATTGGTGTGGGGAGAAGATCCCTAACCTGCTGTCAGGGACTTGGGAGTAGTGGGGGGGGGTGGAGTCTCCTTATTGAGTAACATGTTATGAAAGTTTAACTTATCCTTTAACCACTTAAAGGAGTTGTAAAGGAAAAATAATGTTTTGCCTAAAATGAATGGGGCAGATCCACAAAAGAATTACGCCGGTGTATCTAATGATACGCCGCGTAATTTTTAAATTTCCCGCGTCGTATTTTTGTTTTGTATCTACAAAACAAGATACGACTGCATCTGGGATCGATCCGACAGGCCTACGTCTTAGTACGCCGTCGGATCTTAGGTGCAATTTTTCGGCGGCCGCTAGGTGGCGTTTCTGTCGAATTCCGCATCGATTATGCAAATAAGCTAGTTACGGCGATTCACAAACGTACGTCCGGCCGGCGCATTTTTTTACGTCGTTTGCGTTCGGCTTTTTCCGGCGTATAGTTACCCCTGCTATTATGAGGCGTACTCAATGTTAAATATGGCCGTCGTTCCCGCCTCGCATTTTGAATTTTTTACGTTGTTTGCGAATAGGGATTTGCGTAGAATGACGTCACCGTCGTAAGCATTGGCTTGTTCCGGTTTAATTTTGCGCCGTTAAAAAAAAAAGTTGTTTACGTCGGGTCACGACGTATTTACATAAAACACGCCCCCATCACATCCATTTGAATTCCGCGCCCTTACGCCGCTAAAGATACACTACGCCGCCGTAACTTACGGCACAAATTCGTTGAAGATTCTAAAAAAAAAAAAGTTGCAGCGGCGTAGTGTATCTTAGATACGCTACGCCCGGCGGATTTATGTGCCGATGTACGTGGATCTACCCCAATGTCTGTAAGGTAGACAGGTGTAAGGTGTAATGATTCTGTTAAAAAACAAGTAAAAACCTATTAAATCCCTTTATCTATATCACCTCCGGCGTTCTAGTTTCTGTTCTCTCATTCACTTCCTGGTTTGCATTGCTCGTTCATGTAAGAACTACATTTCACAGTATGCATTGCGGCACGCCCAGTAATTCACACCTCCTTGAAGTCTCTAACATGTAGAGAGCGTCCTGCCACACAGATGTAGTTCCCAGGAGGGGGTGAGCACGTCACTGACCACCGCAGTAAAGCCTCCCATCACGGTGGTGAGTAACAATCAGACAAGCAGGAAGTGAACAGAACAGAGAAGAAATAGAGCAACTTCTGAGCAAAAACGGACAATGAGGAAGTGAAAAGAGGAATGTCTGCAGGTAAAGGAAGCTTATTATGAAAAAAAAAAGTTTTCTTTTACAACCCCTTTAACCACTTGCCTACTGTGCACATACAGCCCCTTCCTGCCCAGATGAGATTTTAGCTTCCGGCACCGCATCGCTTTAACAGACAATTGCGTGGTCGTGCAACGTGGCTCCCAAACAAAATTGATGTCCTTTTTTCCCCACAAATAGAGCTTTCTTTTAGTGGTATTTGATCGCCTGTGTGGTTTTTATTTTTTGGGCTATAAACAAAAAAAGAGCGTCAATTTTGAAAAAAAACACAATATTTTTTCATTTTTGCTATAATAAATATCCCATTTTTTTAAAAAAATATATATTTTTTTTCTCAGTTTAGGCCGATACGTATTCTTCTACATATTTTTGGTAAAAAGTTATATTGCCTACAAAATAGGGGACATAATGATTTTTTATTTATTTATTTTTTTACTAGGAATGGCGGCGATCTGCGTTTTTTTTTCGGGACTGCGACATTATAGCGGACACATCGGACACTTTTGACACATTTTTGGGACCATTCACATTTATACAGTGAACAGTGCTATAAATATGCACCGATTACTGTATAAATGTGACTGGCAGGGAAGGGGTTAACCACTAGGGGGCGGGGAAGGGGTTAAATGTGTATTCTGTGTGTTTTCTTACTGTGGGGGGAGGGGACTGACTGGGGGAGGTGACCAATCTATGTCCCTATGTACAAGAGACACAGATCGGTCTCCACTCTCCCTGACAGGATGTGGAGCTCTGTGTTTACACCCCATCATTACACACAGAGATCCACGTCCCTGCACAGTTACTGGGCAATCGCGGGTGCCCGGCGGCCATCGCGGCCGCTGGGCACGTGCGCTGTGTTCCAAGTGAAGCGTTTTTATTTTAAAATCCCTTGTGTTGTGTGTTTAATAACTTTTACTTTTTGCCTACAGGTGAATGGGTAGGGGTACGATGTACCCCATATCCATTCACTTAGGGTGGGGGGCCGGTATCTGGGGGCCCCCTTATTTGAGGGGACTCCCAGATTCCGATAAGCCCCCGCCCGCAGACCCCGACAACCAACGGCAAGGGTTGTCGGGAAGAGGTCCTGTCCTCATCAACATGGGGACAGGGTGCTCTGGGGTGGGGGGGCCCGCAGTGCGCCCCCCTGCCCCAGAGCACCCAACCCCCCCATGTTGAGGGCATGCGGCCTGGCACGGCTCAGGAGGGGGGGGAGCGCTCGCTCGTCCCCACTCCCTTCCTGACTGGCCGGGTAGCGTGCTTTGGATACGGGTCTGGTATGGATTGTAGGGGGACCCCCTACGTCGAATTTTCGGCGTGGGGGGGTCTCCTTACAACCCATACCAGACCTAAGGGCCTGGTATGCTCCTGGGGGGGAACCCATGCCGGTTTTGAATTTAAAAATTGCCGTGGAGTTCTCCCTCAGGAATGCATACCAAATGCCGTCGCTTGAATGGGCCTTTACAAGGTGTGACTAACTTTACACATTATAAAACCAGCCCTAGTTTTGCGCAGGCAAATTCGGAACTTACGCAGAAATCACAATGATGAAATGCTTTGTGGATCTGCTTAAGTCCTCATTTGCATACTCAAAGCTGCATTTCAATGAGAAATGCCCCCAGCGGCGGATGCGGTACTGCATCCTAAAATCTGACCGTGTAAGTGTCTTACACATGTCAGATTTTCTGCCTAACTTTGGAAAAAGCCTTTTGAGGATCGTTTCCAAAGTTAGGCACAGAGATAAGCAGGCTGAACAGCAGTTAAGTCTGCGTATCTCTTTTGGGAATCAGGCCCTTTATTTTTAGTCTTGACCATAATAAAAAAAAAATGTGATGCATTCTGTGACAGACCCAACCAGGACAGGGGCTTTTGGAGGGGACTAAGGGCAAGCCTCCTACCCACTGATTATGGTCCATGGAGAGAGCAGATCGTTCTCTAATGATGAACCACCATGTGATGAATGCAGAGAGCGAGGTTTGTATCACTTCTCTGAATAAGGACAATAAAGCTTCCTTTCTGGAATGGGTGGAAACGTGTAATATTAATCTTGTACACAGTGGAGGCTGGTGCTACATTATTTTTTTTGGGGGCTCAAACAAAGCCCCAACCAACCCCATACCCCCCCCCCGGTCACTCGCCCAGAATAGGGCCTACAGATAGATAGATATACAGACAGATAAATAGAAAGACAGACATTGTGTGGGAGGCGGAGAACTAGAGATAGATAGATTAATAAATATACAGACAGATAGAGAGATAGATAGACATTGATTGTTGGCATCTGGGGGCACTCTACGCGTTTCCTGGCATTTCAGCCAATCATCAGGAGTGTTTTTAGGACAGTATACTGGAAATGAGAATAAACAGAAATAAATGATGATGCATGAAAAATGGGGAAGTACAGGGACTGTCCAACAGAATGGAAATAGTTGGGAAACTTACTATGCCACCACAAGACCCGGTCCGGTATCTGCCAAGGAAAGAAGGGGGGTCCGGGCAGGATGTCTCCCCCGGGGTTGAGACGGGGAACCCATGAGAATGAGGAACAGTGCCCGGAGTAAGACACGGTGGTCACAGCCTGATCCAAAATGTTATGTGTGCACGTAAAGTGCATAGTGTACCTAAAACAATGTATCAAAAATAAATAAGTAAATAAAAAAATAAATAAAAAATAATTGTAAAGAAGGGGTAGGGAAATAAAAAATGTGTTCCCATAAGGGGAATGCATGGGAAAGTGTGCAAAGAGGAGAGCCAGACAGGGGAGGAAAAAACATACCATAGAATGGTGACTAGGCTCCCAACAAGGGAGGGTGACCTGTGTGCAGGATCAGATGTGTTGTTCCTAGTGGTTGAGTCAAGCAAATGAACCACCAGCCACTCAAGGCTACTATATACCTCCATTCCCAGGTGGGGCCCCCATCAACATCATGCCTAATTGACCATTTAGCACAAGTAAGGCGGGGAGGGAAATCCCAGCTGCGTATGGTGAACCATCAGCAGTGGGTTCCCCACTGTCAGGAACGTTACTTACCGAGGCCGAGATGCTGAGGGCGGCTCACCTTTGCGACCCTGTGCAGACCACTCCCTGGAGTTAGAACAGAGGAGGGACGGCACAAGGAGGCACCTGTGCCGGGAACTGGTAGGCAGACTTGGTGCAGCTGACGAAAACAGGGCAGGTGCAGAGGACTGGAGACAGTCGTTGATCAGGCAGGAACAGGCAGGTAAGTCCAGAAGGGACCAACAGGAAACAAAGGCAAATCCGGGTCACAGGCCGTGGGTCAGGAGTTGGAGAGATCAGAGGAAGTCCGTGAGAGCAAGCCAAGGTCAAGGGGCAGGAGACAACAGCAAATCCGATAAGCAGGCAGGGGTCAAGTGTAGGAGACGGCAGAGAATCGTCAAGGTCCAATCCGGGTCAAGCAGGTCTGGGTATACAGGTTTCCAAGGTTCTCTCACAGGGTAAAGCTGACAACGAACCAGCAACTAGCAGAGGGGAAGGGGCTGGCTTAAATAGGCCGCACTGGCCACTGATTGGTCCACAGAAAGTACAGGTTCAGCACCAGGCTCAAATGGATAGCAAGCAAAGTAATACTTGAGCAGTGGCTCAGAGGCAAAGAGCTGGACTCACAATGGACAGGTCCCAGGTTCAATTCCACCCAGAGCCAACTGGGGAAATGTGACCGTAAAGGGCAGTGCCCTGACACCCACCCAGCTCGTATGGTCAAAGATGGAAATAAACATCAAAGTGATGTCAGTGGCGCTGTTAATACAGCATCAGAGCATGACGCCTTGGAGTGGTTGGTGGTTCATTTGCTTGACTCAACCACTAGGAACAACACATCTGATCCTGCACACAGGTCCGGAGGCTCCCCCTGTCTTCTTTATTAGCTCTTTTACCAGGGGGAGCTTCTTCTTTGACGTCTTCGGGTGGGTGGGGGCCGCCGTCTGGTTCTCTTTCACCGCCGGGGGTGGTCGCTTTTAAAAAAGCCCCCACCCTCCGGCGGGTTTCCTCCGGCGTCTTCGGCGGGGGGGCTTCTTCTTCCGCTATCCCGACGGGTCTTCTCCGCTATCCGGGGGGTCTTCTCAACTCTCCGGGGGTCTCCTTCTATGTTCGCCGCTCTCCGCTGTTGACTCGGCGCACCCCGGTTCTTCCTCTCGCTGTCCGGTGCCTTCTTCCGTGCTGTACGTCTTCTTCTCCTTCCGTGCTGTGAGTTCTTCTTCCGTGCTGTGACATCATGTTCTTCACTTCTCTTCTTCTCCCGATGTTGACACGTCGCCTTTCCTCGCTGCAATGACGTGTGCGCGGCTTGCATCGGACCTATATAGGCCTCACAGTCCCATCATGCTCTGTACCTACCCATGTGATACCTACCCACGTGGGTAGGTATCACATGGGTAGGTACCAGAGCATGATGGGATTGTGAGGTCTATATAAATCCGATGCAAGCCACGCACTTGTCATTGCAGCGAGGAAAGGCGACGTGTCAACATCGGGAGAAGAAGAGAAGTGAAGAACATGATGTCACAGCACGGAAGAAGAACTCACAGCACGGAAGGAGAAGAAGACGTACAGCACGGAAGAAGGCACCGGACAGCGAGAGGAAGAACCGGGGTGCGCCGAGTCAACAGCGGAGAGCGGCGAACATAGAAGGAGACCCCCGGAGAGTTGAGAAGACCCCCCGGATAGCGGAGAAGACCCGTCGGGATAGCGGAAGAAGAAGCCCCCCGCCGAAGACGCCGGAGGAAACCCGCCGGGGGGTGGGGGCTTTTTTAAAAGCGACCCCCCCAGTGGTGGAAGAGAACCAGACGGCGGCCCCCACCCACCCGAAGACGTCAAAGAAGAAGCTCCCCCTGGTAAAAGAGCTAATAAAGAAGACAGGGGGGCCTCCGGAGCAGAAAAATTAATTATTTTAAAAACCCTTGTGTGGTGTGTTTATTAACTTTGACATTTTTCCTACAGGTGAATGGTTAGGGGTACGATGTACCCCATATCCATTCACTTAGGGTGGGGGGCTGGTATCTGGGGGCCCCCTTATTAAAGGGGGCTCCCAGATTCCGATAAGCCTCCCGCCCGCATACCCCGACAACCAACGGCCAGGGTTGTCGGGAAGGGGCCCTGTCCTCATCAACATGGGGACAGGGTGCTCTGAGGTGGGGGGGCCGCAGTGCGCCCCCCTGCCCCAGAGCACCCAACCCCCCCATGTTGAGGGCATGCAGCCTGGTACGGCTCAGGAGGGGACGGGGCGCTCGCTCGTCCCCACTCCCTTCCTGGCCGGCCGGGTAGCGTGCTTTGGATACGGGTCTGGTATGGATTGTAGGGGGACCCCCTACGCCGTTTTTTTCGGTGTAGGGGGGGCTCTCCTTACAACCCATAACAGACCTAAGGGCCTGGTATGCTCCTGAGGGGGGAACCCATGCCGGATTTTTATTTAAAATCCGGCGGGGACTTCCCCCTCAGGATTCATAACAAACGCCGCACACGTGTAGAATTGGCGGGAATCCAAGTCGGATCTCCCGTCGCTTCTATGACGCGCTTGCTGGGATGTGCTGTCACTATTCCAGTGAGTGCGAGATGTCGGCGAGATCTCGGCACCATGTCGCCGAGAATCAGCGCGATGCTGTCGTGCTAAAAACACAATATCACAAACACCTACTGTATTTCTTTTTACATGGCGCTCCCTCATTTAAAGTCCCACAAACTCCTCTCTTCTATATCCCCCTGTCTCTGTGACGCACCATTTTCTGGGGTTGTGTCAGTGGAGACCACAGTCCCATCCACTGCCCCAGGAACTCCCTCTCCTGCTAGGTGAGAGCAGAGACTTGTGGCACTCTGCTCCGTTGCCAGCCCTTCTGCTGGGTCGCTTTGAGGGGAGACCACCGTCCCATCCCTCGATGTCAGCTCAAGCCGCAGTTGTGTGCCGCAGCCAGTAGCATCCTGTTATGACTCTGCAATTATCTTTGTATTTTAGATTATAGGTTTGGATCTCAGCTGCGGAGGCTACTCAGGTCTCAACCACCGGTTCACTCTCAAGTTACACAGAGAGTTTGGGATTTGGTCATCACAACCTCCAGTGAGAAACAGAACTTATATTTTAGGAAGCTTATTACTTCATAAGCTTAATTGACCAGTAAGCATATAAACAGTCTCTACAAATAGTATTTGGCTGGTCTGTTTAAAGCACAGGTAGTATAGTTGTGATATGTTGGAAATGCAACAACTACAGGTTCACTATACTTTCAGTGGTGTATGCAGCAGACAGGCAAAGTTCATGGCTGATATCCTACTCTAGTTATGTTGATACTGTGGAGATTAAACACAGTCCCTTCTCAGTACAGTGATCACTATACATAATATGACTTGTTATAGGTCAGACAAGGTACTTGCGGTTTGAGTTGTAACTGCAGGAGAATGCTTCCAGGTGGATGATATTTGTGATGTTCCGGTATCAAAGGAGCTGGTGGATGGTGGTGGTTCAGGTTGTGGTCCGAGTCAGGCAAAGGGGTAGAGGAGGAGACCCGTGGAGCTGTTCCCAGGAGCAGGGTAGAGACAAGGAAACCCATGGAGCTGTTTCCCAGGAGCAGGGTAGGGATAAGGCTGCTGTACTTAGAGGGTCCAGGAAGGAGAAGCTCCTCAACAGTGGTTCCGGGTCTCAGGTGGCGGCAGGCGTCCAACTAGAATTACCGAACACCCTGCCGCCGAACCTGGGGGTTTAAATAGCCTGGGTGTGAAGGGAGTCGATCACACCACGCTGGGACGCACTTCCGCGTTCCAGCGTGAATCGCAGATGTTACAGAATGGAGCGCAGCTGTTTGAAACAGGTACAGCTGCGCTCGTTCTATGTGTAGTAATTTCGATGGCGTTACATACTCCCCTCCTCAAGGGGGCACCTACAGTGCACCTAGTAAGAGACGGTCGATCAGGATACCTGCGATGAAATTGTTTAATGAGTCGAGGAGCATGAATGTCAGAAGAATCTTCCCAGGAGTCATCGAGATGAGTATAACCTTGCCAACGTATCAAATACTGAAGAGAAGAACCTCTTTTTCTGGAATCAAGAATCTTCTCTACCTCATATTCAGTCTCACCAAGGACATCAACTGGAGGAGGGGGTTGAGGATGTCTGTTAGGAAAGGGATTAGGTATGTAAGGTTTGATAAGTGATACATGAAATGAGGGATGAATCTTCCAATCTGGAGGTAGGAGTAGTTTAACAGCGTTAGTGTTGATCACATGAGAAATTGGGAAAGGTCCAGTGAATTGTCGACCAAGTTTCTTTGAAGGTATCTTAAGGCGTAATTTCCGAGTGGATAGCCAGACTAAATCGCCAACCTTGTATGTAGGAGGTACTGTTCTATTGGAATCATAATATCTCTTTTGTCTTTGCTGAGCAGCCTCAAGGTTGGAACGGAGTATAGACAGAGTCTTCTTTATGGTTGAAAGATAGTGTTCCACAGCGGGAACATTATTTGGGAGAAAGGAGGATGGCAAACTATTGGGATGGAATCCGTAGTTCGCTTAAAATGGTGAGAATTGGGAAGATGAACTGGTGGCGTTGTTATATGCAAATTCAGCGTGGGGAAGCAAATGGAACCAGTCATCTTGTAGATGGGTGCAATAACAACGGAGATACTGTTCGAGTGTCTGGTTGACACATTCTGTTTGTCCATTTGTCTGAGGGTGGTAAGCAGTGGACATACGGTGATCAATTTGTAAAGTTTGACAAAGGGCTTTCCAGAATCTGGAAATGAACTGCGAGCCACGTTCTGAAATGATCTGGGAAGGCAATCCATGGAGCTTAAGAACATTGCAGATGAAAGCTTTTGCTGTTTCTTGGGATGTTGGCAAATTTTTTAAGGGAATGAAGTGAGCCATCTTCGTTAATACGTCAACTGTGACCATGATGGTGTTCGCACCCTGTGACCTAGGGAGATCAACTATGAAATCCATGGAGATGACATCCCAGGGTCTATTAGATATTGGGATGGAAGTTAGGAGACCATAGGGAGGCTTCCTTGAATGTTTGTTGGTGGCACAAATATCACAGGAACGGACATAATCCTGAACTGTCTTTGTTAAATGGGGCCACCAGTAGTCTCACTTAAGTGTCACTTAAGAGTTGTAACATTGGTGGAACGTAAATTTTATTGTTGAAGGTATACACTCCATTAGATTGTCTTTTCAGATCCTTAGGTAATTGGGAAACCTCTTTAGAAAGGGTTTGAATAAGCAACTGTTTAAAAGACGTAGTTGTCCCAATGAATCGGTTGGATGGAATAATGGAAAGAGGAGGAATCTCCGTCGTCTGGTCTTCGTACATGCGGGACAACGAGTCAGCTTTAATATTTTGTGTACCCGGGAGGTAGGAGATGATGAAGTCGAATCTATCAAAAAATAAACTCCACCTAACTTGGCGAGCGGACAGAGTCTTACAGGCTTTTAAGTGTTGCAGATTGTGATGGTCTGTAAGGATGGTAATAGGGTGTGTGGAACCCTCCAATAGATGTCTCCAATTAGCCAAGGCATCCTTTATTGCAAGGAGTTCCTTTTCCCCAATAGGATAATTCTTTTCAGCTGGCAATAAGGTCCTGGAATAGAAGGCTACTGGGTGCAAAGGCTCTGATAATGTTGGTCGTTGGGAGAGTACAGCACCCAAGGCGAAATGTGCGGCATCAACTTCTAGTGTAAAGTGGTATAGTGGATTAGGCAATTGAAGGATGGGAGCTGAGGTGTAACTGAGCTTGAGCATATCAAAGGATTTCTGTGCTTCATTGGACCAAGAAAAATGTGTTTTTGTGCTAGTTAAACTAGTTAGTGGTTTCACAATTGATGAGAAATTCTTGATGAACTTTCTGTAGTAGTTTGAGAATCCAAGGAATCGCTGGAGGGCCTTCCTAGTATGGGGAATCGGCCAGGATAAGATGCAGTCCACTTTGGAGCGATCCATCTGAATACCGTTAGGAGTAATTTGATATCCGAGAAAATAAATACTAGATTGACTGAAAACACACTTCTCAAGTTTAGCATATAAGGAGTGTGTTCTGAGTCTAGCTAAAACCCAACGCACATGTTTGGTGTGTTCCTCAGGAGTGTCAGAGTAAATTAAAATGTCATCCAAGTAAATTACAACACAAATGTCAAGCAGATCGCGGAAAATGTCGTTAATGAACCACTGGAAGGTTGCAGGTGCATTACATAGCCCGAAGGGCATAACAGTATACTTGTAAAGACCATACCGAGTCTTGAATGCAGTCTTCCATTCATCACCCGGATGGATCCTTATCAAATTGTAGGCACCCCTGAGGTCTAGTTTTGTGTAAATTTTGGAGGTCTGGAGACGTTCAATGAGCTCTGGGATAAGTGGTAAAGGATATCTATTCTTTATAGTGATGCTGTTGAGAGAGCGATAGTCAATTATTGGCCGGAGTGAACCATCCTTATTTTTAACAAAGAACATTGCTGCACTTGCTGGAGAAGTGGAAGGTCTAATGAATCCTTTCTTGAGATTCTCATCTAGGTAGTCCTTGAGATGTACAAGTTCTGGTTGTGATAACGGGTAAATCCGAGCGGTAGGGATTGGACTGTCAGGAATAAGATCTATAGGGCAGTCATAGATCCGATGTGGAGGAAGTATGTCTGCGTTGGTCTTACTGAAGACATCCGCAAAATCGTATAGATAAACTGGAAGATCAGCATGGTAAGCTTCTGTGAAAGAGATAGTGTAAATAGGATAACAGGTTATCTTACAGTAAGTGGACTGTAAGGATAGAGAATTTGTAGACCATTGGAAACTAGGCTGATGAAGAAGTAGCCATGGCAGACCGAGAACTATAGGAAATACAGGGGATGAAATAATATCAAAAACAAGGGTCTCAGTATGACCAATCCCACAGGTAACCAAGAGGGGAGAAGTTTGAGAAGAGACTGGACCAGAGGAGGAACTAGAACCATCAATAAAAGTGAGTGACACAGGGATTTGCTTAACCACTTACCCCCCGGACCATATTGCTGCCCAAAGACCAGAGTACTTTTTGCGATTCGGGACTGCGTCGCTTTAACAGACAATTGCGCGGTCGTGCGACGTGGCTCCCAAACAAAATTGGCGTCCTTTTTTTCCCACAAATAGAGCTTTCTTTTGGTGGTATTTGATCACCTCTGCGTTTTTTTTTTTTTTGCGCTATAAACAAAAATAGAACGACAATTTTGAAAAAAATGAATATTTTTTACTTTTTGCTGTAATAAATATCCCCCAAAAATATATAAAAAAACATTTTTTTTCCTCAGTTTAGGCCGATACGTATTCTTCTACATATTTTTCGTAAAAAAAATCGCAATAAGCGTTTATTGATTGGTTTGCGCAAAAGTTATAGCGTTTACAAAATAGGGGGTATTTTTATGGCATTTTTATTAATATTTTTTTTACTAGTAATGGCGGCGATCGGCGATTTTTTTTTCGGTATTGCGACATTATGGCGGACACTTCGGACATTTTTGACACATTTTTGGGACCATTGGCATTTTTATAGCGATCAGTGCTATAAAAATGCATTAGATTACTATAAAAATGCCACTGGCAGTGAAGGGGTTAACACTAGGGGGCGGGGAAGGGGTTAAGTATGCCTGGGTGTGTTCTTACTGTGGGGGGGGGGGGGGCCTCACTTGGGGAAACACTGATTTTCTGTTCATACATTGTATGAACAGAAAATCAGCATTTCCCCTGCTGACAGGAACGAGAGCTGTGTGTTTACACACACAGCTCCCGTTCCCCGCTCTGTACCGAGCGATCGCGTGTGCCCGGCGGCGATCGCGCCCGCCGGGCACACGCACGGGAGTCGGGGGCGAGCGGGGGGCGCGCGCGCGCGCCTCCGGCGGCGCGCGTGCGCCCCTAGTGGCGGCTAAAGGGTAGGACGTCCATTTACGTGGTCTCGCCTAGGAGAGCCACCTTGTGGACGTAAAATGACGGTGCGGCGACGGCAAGTAGTTAAACACACAGGGGATTTCATTAGATTCCACAACTCTTGAATCTATGAAGTTGCCACAGGCTCCGCTGTCGACCATTGCGTCAATGGTAATCTTTTCTTGATCCCACTGTAAAGTAAGAGCAATAAAGATATAACGGTTAGATGTAGTTCCAGTTGAATTAAGCTTACTAATGTGGGAACATTTACCTTCAGAGTTCCTCTTGAGGAGTGGACAACTGGATACAATGTGGTCTGGAGCTGAGCAGTACAGACAGAGGTTATTGGCTCTGCGGCGTTGTTTCTTGGCTGGGGATAAAGGTCCTTTAATAGTACCAACTTCCATAGGAGCATCTTTGGGAGGCGATCTGGATCTCTTGAAAGCTGTGGGAAGGTATGTGTTAACTCGTTCGGCTTTCCTTTCCCGAAGACGACGATCAATGGCAACAGAGAGGTGCATAAGATCCTCTAGAGATGTGGGAAGCTCAACACGGGCAAGTTCATCCTTCATTGCTTCTGATAAGCCTAAACGGAATTGGTTCCTGAGGGCAATATCTGACCATTTGGTCTCTCTGCTCCAACATTTAAATTCAGAGATGAAGTCTTCCACAGGTCTTTTTCCCTGTTTGAGATTCCTAATAGAGTTCTCTGCAGTCAACTGTTTATTAGGGTCTTCATATAGTAAGGACATTTCATCCAGGAAAGTGTCAAATGCTCCAAGGAGGTCCCCGTGTTCCTCAACGTAAGTATCGGCCCAAACTCTGGGTTCGCCCTTAAGATAGGAGATTAGGGTGAGCATTCTAACCCTCTCGGAGTAATATGTGCGGGGGCGCAACTCAAACATCAAGCGGCAAGAGCTAATAAATTGCCGGTAAAATTTCCTATCACCCGAGAAGGGTTCTGGAGCACAGACCTTAAGTTCAGGTCTCTCTCTGGCTTGCGCAAAATTTTGATTACGTAGGGCGTCATTTTCTAAACGCAACTCATTCATGTTAGCGGTAAGGGTATCTACCCTTTGGGAAAGTCCCACTAAGTGATTTGCAAGCTCCGCTGGATCCATTTTTGAAGGTTCGGTAATTATGTTATGACTCTGCAATTATCTTTGTATTTTAGATTATAGGTTTGGATCTCAGCTGCGGAGGCTACTCAGGTCTCAACCACCGGTTCACTCTCAAGTTACACAGAGAGTTTGGGGTTTGGTCATCACAACCTCCAGTGAGAAACAGAACTTATATTTTAGGAAGCTTATTACTTCATAAGCTTAATTGACCAGTAAGCATATAAACAGTCTCTACAAATAGTATTTGGCTGGTCTGTTTAAAGCACAGGTAGTATAGTTGTGATATGTTGGAAATGCAACAGCTACAGGTTCACTATACTTTCAGTGGTGTATGCAGCAGACAGGCAAAGTTCATGGCTGATATCCTACTCTAATTTCAATGTTTTTTTATTGTTTGCGTATAAAAAGAGTACAAAAAAGTGTTACATCATCATACATATTATAAACAATACACAACCATACGTTTTTCCCTGTTTTCCCCTTATCTTTTCCTACCCTCGTTCTTTGTGACATTGTGAATAAGTGAAGAAACACTTGTTTCTGAACTGTCATACCTCGCCTCTCCTCCCCTCCCCCACCCCGCAAACCCTCACCCACCCTCCCATCACACCCTGTGCAGGTTTTTGAAGTTTAATGTACTTTGTTAAGTACGTCTTCCCCATAAAGGAATGCCCGATAGCGGGTTAAAATATTTATTGAATTTGAATGGCGATTTTTATATAGAACATCCTGTTTCGTCTAGCCAGGGTTTCCACATCCTCACAAACTTACTATAATTCCCCTGTCGAGTAAGTGTCACTCTCTCACTCCAAATCATTGTGTTAATAGTTTCAACCCAAGATTTGACAGTGGGTGGCATCTGGGCCTGCCATCTTAGCGCAATTAACTTCCTTGCCTGGAAGAGGCATCTCAGTACCACTTCAAGGGAACTAGCTGGCACTCTATTCTCCTCTATGCTGCCTAACAAGCATGTCTTAGACTCAGCTTCTAACTTAATTTTAAAAGTTTTATTTATTATGGTAACCACCTCCTCCCAGTATCTGAATAACTTTGGGCATTTCCACATCATGTGGATAAGATTGCCTGTCGCTCTGCACCTTGGGCATTCGTCAGTACTTCTCCACCTGAGATTGAACATTCTCCTGGGGGTGTAATATACTCTATGCAAGAGGAACAAGTGTGATACCTTCTGAGATGGGGAGATCGAGACCAATACCCCCCTCTTCAAGATCGCACTCCACTGTTCCGTGGTCATTTGACCTAAGTCTTTCTCCCATCCTGTCCTGCTCTTAATGGGGCCTGCCCTACTTATTGTTTTGGCTCCTAATCTAGAGTACAGCTCGGATATCAGGCCTTTGGTTGTTTTTGGAGAGGTTATTTTCAGGAGGGTGGGGGCTGAGGACCATATAATGGGTTGTAACCCAAACTGAGCTTGGATAGCATGTCGTATCTGTAGGTATCTGTAGAATGTTTTATTTGTTATATTAAATTCCTGTCGCAAATCTGCGAAGGATTTCATCTGTTCTCCATTGTAAAGTTGGTTTAAACGGCTTATCCCTTGTCTCTCCCATTCTTTACATCTCTCAATGTCTTTTAATTCTCTTAGGTTTTGGTTGCACCAGAGGGGGGCGAATATTGTTATTCCCTTGTAGCCCATCAAAGCTTTTGTTGTTTGCCACACTTTAAGGCTTAATTTTATAGTTGGACAACTATGGACGAACGAGCCAGCCTCAAGTGCCTCCACTATTGTCCTATGTGGTGCCCCAGTTAGCATCAATCTACCAGGGTTTCCACCCCCCTCCAGTCCGCAGTTCGCAAGCTGTTGTAGCTGTGAGGCTAGAAAGTATGTTTTCGGGTGAGGTACTGCCATTCCCCCCTCTTTAGCTGGCAACTGCATGGTCTGGAGACAAATCCTAGCTTGTCCCTTCTTCCAAATTAAATCTCTGAAGAGGGATTCTATCTTTTTGAACCATTTTTGAGCTATCCAGACTGGGGAGTTATGGAGGATATAGAGTAACTGGGGTAACCATAGCATCTTTATTAGGTTACATCGTCCCGCTATGGATAATGGTAGTCTACACCAGGCGTCTCTTTTATGTTCCCATTTAGACAAAAGAGGTATTAGGTTATTTTGGACAAAGCTATTAATGTCCCTCGTGATCCATATCCCGAGATATTTCATCGTACCTACTACTTTTAATTGAGGGATTCCATGAGGTATCTGGGCACCAAGGGGGTCAATTGGCAGTAGTGCTGACTTTTCCCAATTAATGACCAATCCGGAGCATAGCCCAAACTCGCCCACTACTTTGATCACATTTTTTAACAAGGTTTCAACGTCTCCCAAAAAGAAGAGGACATCGTCCGCAAACAGTGCGATCTTGTCCTCAATAGTCTGTCTGTGGAACCCCTGTATATCTTTAGTTTTCCTAATTTTAATAGCTAATGGTTCCATCGCCAAAGCGAACAGTAGAGGAGAGAGGGGACAGCCTTGTCGCGTTCCTCTCTCTAGTTGAAACATTTCTGAAAATTCATTGTTGATTTTAATTTTTGCTCTTGGCTGATTGTATAACAGCTTCACCCAACTCATGAACCTGGGGCCAAACCCAAATTTCTCTAGGACCTTCCATAGGTAGTCCCATTCCAGACTGTCGAAAGCCTTGGCAGCGTCCAGGGCTAAGACAGCTCTAGAGTCCTCTCCCTCTGTTGGAATTTGCATATTCAGAAACACTCTCCTTATGTTGTTACTGGTTGACCTATTGGGAATGAAGCCGGATTGGTCAGGATGTATAAGCAATTGGATATACCGGTTAAGTCGTGTGGCTAACACTTTGGCCAAGATCTTCGTGTCAGTGCATATAAGTGAGATAGGGCGGTAAGATGAAGCCTCTCTTGGATCCTTCCCCTCCTTATGCAGGACAATGATAGTGGCCTCTGTCATAGAGGTGGGAAGTATTCCCTGAGTCAATGCCCAATTTAGTGTCTTTAAGAGTTCTGGTAGCAGGATATCCCCATATCTTTTATAGATCTCTATGGGCATCCCATCCGGGCCTGGTGACTTTTGAGTTGACATCCCCGCCACTGCGAGTTTTAATTCTCCTAAAGTGATTGGCGCCTCCATGTTAATGTTTTCTTCCTCCGATAGGGTCGGGATGGGCAGTCCCTGGAAAAATGTTTCCAGTCCTTTAATCCCCTCTCTTCTCTTAGAGCTATATAGGGATACAAAGAATTCTCTAAAGGTATTTACTATCTCGGTTTTATCGAAAGAGATTTCACCGTTTGATAACTTAACTGCTGTAACAGTGGAGGGGGGGGAATTGGTTCTAATAAGCAGAGATAATAAACGCCCCACTCGCTCTCCCTCTCCAAACTGATTCTGTTTCTGGAATATTCGTTTTCCCTCTGTTATTTTTAATATAGTCATTTTGTATATTTGTTGTTTTTCTAGCCACTCTTTTAAGCTATGAGAAGTTGGGGTTTCAATGTATCTCTTCTCTGCCTGTAGCAACTGATTCCTTGTCTCACTCTCTCCCTCCCTGTTCTTCCTCTTAATCCCTGCTATCTTTTGGATCAGGAGGCCTCGAAGGTAGGCTTTTAGGGAGTCCCATACCACCCCCGCTGATGCAGTTCCCTCATTTATCTGTACAAATTCTTTGAGAGCTAACATCACCATACTGTGTTCACTCATTAGTTCGAGCCAGTGAGGACTAATTTTCCATTCTCTTGGGTACCATTTACCCCTAGTTTTTATTGACAGCTCGATCGGCGAGTGATCAGAGACTCCTCGTGGGCCATATTCTATATTTATTACTAGTGATGCTGCCTCCTCGTTACCCAATGCCATGTCTATTCTGGATAAAGTGTGGTGAGTCTTCGAAAAGCAGGAGTATTGACGCTCCTGCGGATAGCGCGTGCGCCAAATGTCACATAGCCCTACTTCATCCAAAAATAGCGCTAATCGGTCCTCTCCTTTTGTTTTGGGTCTATTTCCTGGCGGGAACCTGTCCTGGGTTCTATCTAAGGCTTCGTTAAAATCGCCTATAATAACTATCGGTATTCCTGGTTTGTCCAATGTAAACTCGATCAATTTATGTAAGACTTCAAATTTAAATGGGGGGGGGGGGAGAATATAAACGCTAGCTATCACAAATGGTTTATTTTCAATTAAACAGAATAAAAATATAAACCTTCCCTGATCGTCTACCCTGCTCTCTCTACAGGAGAATACCAATCCTTTCCCCACCAGTATGCTCACTCCCCTAGAGTAGGATGAGTTATTACGAGTGGTAAGTGGCCTGGAATTTTGGACCACTCAACTGTGTAGCTGTGCCTGCAGTTAAGTGTGTCTCCTGTAGACAGAGCAGACCGGCACCTCCCCCCCCCCAGCATATCCAAAATAGTTGCTCTCTTGGTTGGGTCCCTCATTCCACGCACATTCAGGGATTTTATACAGACCGTCTTATCTACCATGTGTTATAAAAAAAAAGGGAAAAAGGGAAAGAAAGGAAAAAAAAATAAAAAGAAAAGAAAAGAAAAAAGGGGGAGCCCGCAAAAAGCGTTACCCACTTCGCCATACCTTAAAACAGAAAAATAATGAAAACAATCTAAATAAGGAAATTGCAATTGTGAGTAGTGTCATCAAACGCTTGATAGTGGTGTGTAACCCAGCCATATCGAAGTGTTTATCCACTTCGCCATACCTCAAAAAAAGCAAAATAATAAAAATGATCTGAATAAGGGAATTGCAATTGTAAATAGTGTCATCCAACGCTTAATAGTGGTGTGTAACCCAACCCTTCCTCCCCCCCCTTCCCCGACCCACTCCAAAGAATCCCTCCCTCCCGTCCCCTCCCCCACTACACCACCCTCCCTCCCTTGGCCCTCCTCGGCCTCCCCTAGGGGCTCCACCTATGGCCTCCACACTACACACCATTGTTGGGACCTCCCAACTACCATACCTCCCTATACAAACCACAACCATACTACCCTCCATCCCCCCACCGCCCCCCCTCCCTCTAACATCATTACAGTGCCTCTTACTTTCTCCCTTCTCCTCCTCCCATTTTGTGAAGTTTTAGTGCTATTTAATTATGTTTGAGGAGGGATTCCCTATGTTTTAACTAGCCTATTTTCAGCTATTTACCATATTACTGTTCATGTACATATTTAAAAGTGCATTAAGTGACAAAAAAAAAAAAAAAAGAGAGAAAAAAAAAAAAGAAAAAAGTCAAATTTCCTCTCTTTCTCCCCTTCACCTTTTCTCTATGGGTCATAGATCTTTCTTATTGTCCTCAAGCCACTTTGCAGTACTTGTCGGAGAATCAAAGAAAAAAGTTCCCCCCAGTGCAGAGACTCTCAGACGGGCTGGGTAAAGCAAAGCATAAGGAAGTCCATGTTTTTGAAGAGTTTTCTTAATTGGAATAAATTCAGCTCTGCGCCTCTGCAGATCGGGGGAAAAGTCCTGATACAGCGAGATTTTGGCCCCATTATATAAAATCTCCCCTTTTTCTCTAGCCTTCCGCAACAGAGTCACTTTGTCATTATAGTTAAGTATTTTGACAAGGAGTGGTCTAGGGCGCTCATTTGGCGGACGTGGTTTAAAAGGGACCCGGTGGGCACGTTCAATGCCAAAAAAGGGTGAGAAAGATGTGGCCCCAAAAGTCTCTCTAAACCAGTCCTCGAGAAATGCAATGGGGTTGGCTCCCTCACTCCGCTCCGGTATGCCAATAATTCTAACGTTATTCCTGCGGTTACGGTTTTCCAGGTCATCGATCTTCGCGCCCTGCATGTCCATTTGTTTCTTTAACCCTGAGATTTCTTGTTTAAGCGGGAATAGGTCATCCTCGACTGTACTTAGTCTTTCCTCTAATATAGAGGTTCTTTCTATGGTCTTGCTCAACCTGTCCCCCATTGAGCATAAATCCTCCTTAATACCTTTCAGTTGGGTCTCTAGGCCTGTTATTGAATCCTTGCAGGAGTTGATTGCATGTAGGAGATCTCTCAAAGTGGGTTCCCCCTCGCTTACTGTTGTGCCCCCCTCAGATGGTTACTGTGGGTAAACTGGCTGGTTTTATTGCAGTGTTCGTTGCAACCGTGTAGTCTTTTCCTCCCCCAGCCCCTTTGGTACTCACAGTTTTCGTAGGGGGTACTGCTGTTGGTTTTGTTGCGATCGTGCCCCTGCTTCTCCTGTCCAAGGGATTTGTTGCTTGTGCCATCTGTGGTTGGATCCCCTTCGCCGGAGACAGAGAGGTCCGGGCAAAGCGATCAAGTTTTGCTGCGGTGGCTACTGATATTGCTGGTGATACTAATGCGTTTGCCTGGCTCTTTGCGGACCGTGTAATTAGGGCTCCCGCCTGTCCCTTGGACATATTAAGAAATGGAGAATGTATACAGAGGCAGCTCGCCCCCCCACCACGGGCTACAGATCTGACGGTCAAAAAATAAAGGAAAAAATTATGGACCTGGGTCTTTTCTCATTTTCTTTACTGATACAGTTGTCTCCTTGCCAAACTCACTCGCTGCAGTCTGATTTTTCCCCAGCAGGGTGCGGCAGAGTACACAGGAGCTCTCTCTCAAGCAAGTTCAGTGCGGGGAGTGGGGGGGGGAACCTCCAGGGATCCCCTGGTTATCTCCAGCACCTCCTTCACCGTCTTTCAGCCGAGACACGCCGGGATTCGCAGAGCTGATCACATGGTCAGGTCAGCTGACCGCCGCCCTCCAATCGCGGACTCGGCTCGCTGGCTGCAGCCAGACCTCCACCTCCACCTCCGGATCTCCTCAACTCTCCGCGTCACCCCAAGAACTCCCGAGGAAGCACCCCGAACAGGCGGGCAGGCGCAGGCAGCCACAGACCCCCAGAGGTCCCAGGGACACAGGAACACTGACAGGTAAGTTCGCCTGGCGGCGTTAGTCGGCGACAGTCAGCGGCAAGGCGTCAGCAGGAGCGGGGCATGGGCAGTAGTTTAAACAGCTTTCCTAGCCGACTTCATATGCAGGGAGTGGAGAGTCTATGGGGGACTCAGCGCACCATCTCACATGCCTGCCTCACTCGCTCTCCACACTCCAACATCCGGCCACACCCCCTGCTACGATATCCTACTCTAGTTATGTTGATACTGTGGAGATTAAACACAGTCCCTTCTAAGTACAGTGATCACTATACATAATATGACTTGTTATAGGTCAGACAAGGTACTTGCGGTTTGAGTTGTAACTGCAGGAGAATGCTTCCAGGTGGATGATATTTGTGATGTTCCGGTATCAAAAGAGCTGGTGGATGGTGGTGGTTCAGGTTGTGGTCCGAGTCAGGCAAAGGGGTAGAGGAGGAGACCTGTGGAGCTGTTCCCAGGAGCAGGGTAGAGACAAGGAGACCCGTGGAGCTGTTTCCCAGGAGCAGGGTAGGGATAAGGCTGCTGTACTTAGAGGGTCCAGGAAGGAGAAGCTCCTCAACAGTGGTTCCGGGTCTCAGGTGGCGGCAGGCGTCCAACTAGAATTACCGAACACCCTGCCGCCGAACCTGGGGGTTTAAATAGCCCAGGTGTGAAGGGAGCCGATCACAGCACGCTGGGACGCACTTCCGCGTTCCAGCGTGAATCGCAGACGTCCGCGCACCGAAAGTGACGCGGACGTGTTACAGAATGGAGCGCAGCTGTTTGAAACAGGTACAGCTGCGCCCGTTCTATGTGTAGTAACGTCGATGGCGTTACACATCCTGCCCTGCTGCCAGGGATTCAGCTGGGGGTAAATGCTTTACCACCACAGCTTGTTGCTGGGGAGAGGGGCCAATTTCCCCGGCTCCCTGGAACTCCACTTCCATGGTGACTGGCATCTGTACCTCTCCTCTCTCTTCAGTTGGTGCTGCTGTGACTTCTGCTGCTGCAGCACCTCTTTGCTCTAGCCAAGTGGCATCCACAGCCGTTATAACCCGGTCTATTAACTCCGGTGGAGGATTAGGTCCATACTGTGCCAGTCCACGTCTAACAGCCCGGTCAAAAAACTCTTCATCGGGTATCCTGTCTGTTATGCTGGGCCTCTCAGCTCTATCCATTTCGAAAAGTTGTGCGATAATGTCCCTTCTCTTACGGTTGCAGGCCGATCTGCCCTGGCTCTCCAGTAAGTCCTTGAGGGAAGAGAGCTTCAGCCGTTCATAAAGCATCTCCATCGTCCTGTGTCCTTGTAGCCGTCCTTTAAGCGATGGAATTATCCCACTGCTGTGCCACCACTGTAACGGTCACCACCGTTTACGACCTTCCATCCCATCCATGACAGCTTATCGACACTCCAACCAACAGGACCCAATCCATAAGAATTCCCCCCAGACACGAGACACACAGCTCTGTGCTTCTGGTTTCAAATGTAATGATACTTTAATGTTTTCTTCTCAGCTTTTTATACAGTACAAGGCATTAAAGCAACAATGAGATCTCCACCCCCCTAGTCATACACTAAGGCTAATTACTAAACATTCCTTAATTAACAGCATAACAAACAAAACACCTTCACACACTGAGTTCCCTATGCAGACGTTCCGTCTCTGCATACAGCTTGACACCTATTCACAACTCTGAGCATCAATAGGCTGTAGACAGTGTTATCACACATAAACAGTATTTAGCATACATAATTAGAGTTCTGGGAGCAGACCTGGGTTAACATCTTTACACAAGGACAATGGAATGTCTTCCAGGCCCTGACTCAATTAGCATGTCACTAGTCAGGGCTAATCATAGAATGAGTCACTATTGACTAGTTGGGCCAACATCTTGCAGTATCTCAAAATCCTGCAATACGAACTATCAGTGATGTCCTATCTCATGTAATACATGAATTATGATTCACTTGCCACCCCATGCCCAAAAGGCACAGGGTGGACTCAGACCCAAGAGTTATCAGTGACGCTGACACAGGAGTATCCCCCATCCTCACAAAGTGTCTGGGTGTCCTGGGTCATTCCGTTACAGATAGATAGATATACAGATAGAGAGAGAGGAAGATACAGATATATAGATAGAGATACAGACAGATAGAGATACAGACAGATAGAGAGAGAGATACAGATAGATAGATAGATAGATAGATAGATAGATAGATAGATAGATAGATAGATAGATAGATAGATAGATAGATAGTTATATATACAGAGTGAGAGGGAGATACAGATAGATAGATAGAGATACAGACAGATAGAGATACAGACAGATATAGAGAGAGATATAGATAGATAGATAGATAGATAGATAGATAGATAGATAGATAGATAGATAGATAGATAGATAGATAGATAGAGTTGAGTTACAGATAGAGAGACAGACAGAAAGATATACAGATAGATATACAGATAGATAGATAATGAATTGTCGGGTCCCGACAATACATATAAAACTCATTGAAAAAAATTGCATGGATTTCCCTGTGGCGTCAGAGGGGGGCGGGGTCACCCATTTACGTCACTAGGTTGCCCCGCCCTCAGCTATATAACAGCTGTCTCCAGTGGGAGAAGCATCACTCGGTTGAGCCTGCTATGGAGGCGGAACTGTTGAGGCTTTTTATTGGGTCGGGCGGTGCAAGATGGATTTACATTGCTGGACATTTTTTTAACATAATGGACTTGTTCCGAAGTGTCTCCTGTCTTTTTTTTACAATTTGTGACACTTTTTTGTGAAGTGGTAGGGGTACAGTGTACCCCATTACCAATTCACATTGGGGGCCGGGATCTGGGGGTCCCCTTGTTAAAGGGGGCTTCCAGATTCCGATAAGCCCCCCGCCCGCAGACCCCCACAACCACCTGGCAAGGGTTGTGGGGGTGAGGCCCTTGTCCCCATCAACAGACCCCCAAAGCATCCTCCCCATGTTGAGGGCATGTGGCCTGGTATGGTTCAGGGGGGGCGCTCTTGTCGCCCCTCTCTGCGGCCTGCCAGGTTGCATGCTTGGATAAGGGTCTGGTATGGATTTTTGGGGCCACACCATGCAATATTTTTTTAAATTTTGGTTCGGGGTTCCCCTTAATATTCATAACAGACCCAAAGGGCCTGGTAATGGACTGGGGGGGACCCATGCCGGTTTTTTTAATGTGTTTTATCTGTATTGCCATTACAGCCGCGAGTAGTTTTAAATTACTTTTTTTTCCTTTAGAAATTTCATTTTGTGCAGGGACAGTTCTAAACACGGGAAAAATGTGCCACTTTACAGACATACTATAGACACCCAGGCCCAGCAGGTACGAATATTAAAGTAATATTTCACTTTTATTGTTTCACTTTAAGCATTATTAAAAATCACTGCTCCCGAAAAAACATCATTGCATTGATACATGTCCCCTGGGGCAGGACCCGGGTCCCCAAACACTTTTTATGGCAATACCATGCATATAAGCCTTTAAAATGAGCACTTTTGATTTTTCATGTTAATCTCCCATAGACTTTTAAACAGTGTTACGCGTGTAGCGCCCCCTTACTTTCAGTATGGGCACTACGCTAAAGTTAGTGGGGAATGGGAGAGTTATTTTTGCTCCCATTCATAATTTGTTAAATTCTGGGCTGCTGTCATTCCTGAACTGTCCTGTAGGTCAGTCTGCGCTCCAGGGATGCGATCCCATTCCTGGGTGACAGGTGGCGCTAGAGGGGTTCTGGCAGAGCCGCTTTTCCCCAGCAGCCATTTAGAGGAGTTTTCCCTCGCGGAGCATGCTGGGGGAGAGTATATCTGTGGCAGACGCCATCTTTCTTGGTTCTTCGCGGGTTCCAGGTTCCAGGCGCGGCACCCACCTTCAGGGTGTGCGCATCCAACGGACCACGGCACTATGGCCTACTAGGCCGGGGTCGCATGCTACGCGGAGCTCCATGCTGCGGTTAAGGGGCCCCAGTGACTTACTGGGTCCCCGCCTGCTGAGAAGATCCCAGGCTGTATGACGTTCGGTGGGGGATAGGCTTGAGGAGAACCCAGGGGCAGGTGATCCAAAGGGGCTTCAACGAACCATCAGGGATCTGGTGACCGGGACATTGACAGGTACACTTCAACTGTCACCCGGTGACGCCAACTTAATTTACTGGGAGGATTCGCTCAAATCCATTTAGCTCATCCAAGTACTAGACCTGTGGCAGAGGTCCTTAGAGAAAGACCTGTGGCAGAGGCCTGTTCCTCCCAGCAACCTAAAGTGACACTTCGGCTGCCAGACTCGTGGCAGGAGTCTGTCCGGGGGCACTTCACCCACTCTGGCTAGAGTGGCGACGAACTGCATCTACTACTACTGAGAGCAGAATTGCTCTTTCTCATATCCAGGTCTGATACTGCAAAGTTTCTTTTGCTTCATCAACTTTTTCTCCCTATTTGATGTTGATGTTGGTCGTGTTGGGCCGAAAATAAAGCATTCAGAAAACCTTTATTTGATGACTGGACATTCGCTTACTCATCTACTCAGCAATTACACCCCTAGACAACAGTAAGGCCTCGTACACACTAGCGGACAGTCCGATGAAAACGGTCCGCCGGACCTTTTCATTGGACATGTCCGCTGGGAGATTTCGGTCTGATGGTTGTACACACCATCAAACCGAAATCTGCACGGACAGACAGCGCGGTGACGTGTCCGCGCCGTCGCCGCGACGATGACGCGGCTACGTGCGCGACGCTGGAAGGTCAATGCTTCCACACATGCGTCGAAGTGATTTGACGCATGCGAGGGATGGCGGCCACTCAGGCATGTACGGTGAGTCTGTACAGACGACCGAACATGTCCGACGGACAGGATTCCAGCAGACATGTTTCTTAGCATGCTAAGAAACATTTGTCCGCTGCAAAACGTTCGGCTGGACAAATGTCCGCTGGAAACCTGTCCGCTCGGCCGTACAGACGACCGAACATGTCTGCTGAAACTGGTCCGCAGACCAGTTTCAGCAGACATGTTCGGTCGTCTGTACGAGGCCTAAGAGGTAACTTAATACGCCAATCCCAAAACAACCAGCGGCTCCTGCGGGGGTAGCGCTACATGTGGGGGCTCGTCCGGGATTATCGGCTGTTACCTCTGGCAACGCAAATCGTGAGTAGCGATTTATTAAAGAGCGAAAAGTGTCGTGTATTTGGAACTGTCCGGCTGCGAGGGAGTTAACCTCACACAGCTAAGCTTGGGCGTATGTGCAGCATAGCACGCGCCTACAACGTGTCCGGACAAGTTCTTCAAGTGGGAGGAGCCACCCTCCCCTGCGTGAGACCTATAATAGAGTTTCGCGCCAAGCCAGCATAGCACCGCCCATCTATAAGAGAGAAGGAGGACCGCGTGGTGATGTCTGCCTTCCTGCAACCTGGTGTTGCCGTTCCACGATTGAGGCCTCCAACTACCTCACTGGGGGTCCTCAGCATGTTTTCACCGCTGGGAGTGTCTGTCACTGACACAGGCATTCGCTTGACCACAGAAGGACAGTTCGTGCTATTGTCCAGCGGAGGAACAGAGATGCTTGGACTGACTTGTCTGCGATGCGAGTAACTGTCCGTAAAGATTCAGCCTTTTGCCCGATGCCAAAGATGCCGGGCCTATTTGTTTGTTGCCAAGGGAGTTCAGGGTGAATTTCATCACAGCTGCCGTTACCGCGGAGGAGGAAACCCCAAGGCCAGAGCCATCCCCATCGGTGGAGCTCGTAGAGCCGGAGGCTCCCAACATAGAGGTCATCTCGGTTTCATCAACCCTGACCTTGCACTCAGCTACCCCGCCGCCTTGCTTCCCGGAGGTAAGCCCTATGACTGAAGATGACCCAACCAGCATGACCAGTCTAACGGACGTGACTCAAATACAGGCCGATACCACCTCGGAGACCACCACCTCCACAGCGGTCTCCGTGTGGCAAGCCTTAATCGGAGTAGGACCTGCTCCAGCCTCCTGCGGCTGCGGTCGAGGCCTACCCTCCAGCCACTCCTTGCCGGATTGGCCTAAAGATCCCATAGCCAAACCTTGCGGCTATCTACCTGCAGAGGAGCTACACTCATCTGAACTTGACTCTGTATCTGTAGATGAGGACACACTGGAAAGTTTATTTGAACCAAGGTTCCCAGAATCACAAGGCCTCAGAGGATCCTGTGCCATTCACGGTACTCGGAAGAGGAAGAAGCACTCCGGCCGGAGCGCATCCCGTGGGTCTCAGCAGCCGTCCGTGAACATTCCACGGCTAACCTGGGGAGTCAGTGGGCCAGATTCATGTACAATGGTGCAGATTTGCACCGGCGTGGTGCATCATTTTTAGACTACACCGGTCCAGCGCGGAGAGGCAGTTAGGTGATTCAAGAAACTTTTTTTGTCTACGATGCCCCAGCGGGGCGGATTTTAGACGGCGTAAGGCGGGGTAAGACCAACTGGGAGTCACCCTATGCTAATGAAGTGCCGACCGTGGCGCAAGGGTCACGCCGGGGCGCATCTTAGACCGCACATGCTCAGTGACATCCAGGGGTAAATGCCCCAATCTGCACATGCTCAGAACTGCGCCCCGGCGTGATCCCTGAGCTACGCCGACCCACTACCAAAGCCCAGTCCATGAATCAGCCCAGACTTCCGCCCTGCAGGTGCAAATGTACTGAAGCTTTTTTTTTCTAAGCTAGGTCGTTTGCATTGTGGTGGGGCAGTTATGGCTGATGAGGAATCCTCAGGTGGGCGGATGACCAATTTCAGCCCAGAGGAGAGGGCTGTAATTATTGAGGGCCTCTCCCAACATGGGGACCGCCTCTATGTGTTGTCCAGCAAGTGTTGTTGCTCAGTTCGTTTGTAACGTTGCTGCTTTAGCTGCTCTCCAGCTGACCTCTGCAAGTTTGGTGCAAAGTTACCCCTGCTTTTATGAGGTGTAACTTTGCACCGGAAATTTCAGCTCCGCTCACCGGGAGTAGCCTGCGCCGGTCAAGCTTAAGTTGATGAATCGGTCCAAAAACCTAATTTGCATATTTAAAACACAAAAACCATGGCTGCGCCAGATCCGACCAGCGTAAATCTGCACCAACGCCGCGCCGGCGTGGAAAGGTTACACCGAGGCGATGAAGTCTATTTGGAGGCGTAATCTGGTTCTCTGGGTAAGGCGCAGCGATCCGCCGGCGCAAATCTGCACTTACGCCGTGCATCTACCAAAAAAACGGTGTAAGTGCTTCATGAATCTGGTCCATTTCTGCTCCCACTTTTCCACTCACAACCCCTGTTGCTCCCGTGTTAAAAAGGGCACCCGATGCATTAGTGCTGCCAGGACAAGGAGACGCGCGGAACCTGCCAAATTTGGCTTGCTTACAGCGTGTGGTAGTCCAAAGGGTTGCTACCGAGTATGGGTATGAATACCCATATGTGCCACCCCCTCTCCTTTACCAAATTGATCAGGAGAGGGAGGGTTGGTGTTGAAACGCTGTATGGGACCGCTTAAATGTCCATAAGGAAGAATGGGAGACCCCTTATGCTTTTGCCTGTGTGGGGAAACGTTTTCAAGACTGTCTCAGAGATTGGAGCTGGGGCAGACATATCTACAGAAACCGGGTTGTGTTGAAGTGTCCCGGCAAAGAGGATCAGACCTTTTCAGTCTCATCAACTACCGTGAGAGGGGACACTGTTATGTTGCCTGATCCCCATTTTTATAAGTAGGTCAGATGTGAAGTTCGCCTGACCTACTTACCCTTGGAAGTTTTGGACAAGGGTTTGCCCCATTCAGTTATGTTTTTCTCCCAGTTTTCCCTTCCCCCCCTGGCCTCTCCGGATTCACATCAGAACTATTGTGAAGAATTTCGGTAGGGGTTGGGTTCAGTCAGTTAAAGGGGGTCCTTGCCAACTTCTCCACAGCAGTACAGGAAGATTCAGCAAGAAAGGAATTGTTCAACTTTTTCCTTCACTTCCCTTTTACTGCTATTTCTTGCACTTGAACTGGACTGCCGCAGTACCAGCGCACTGACCGCTAGGGGCAGTGTTCTGCAACGTTTTATTGCAGGACAGAATTGTACAGATAGTTTCTTTTTTTATATATATATATTTCTTGCAAACAGTAAAGTCATTGCTCAGCATTTACACCTAGGACTCTCTGGGAGGAAAGGAGACTTTGTGTTCAGATGTGAGTGTGCAGTTTCAATTCTGACCTTAGAGGTTGTAAATACCATAGATAGAAATTTTATGACATATCAGGATGTATATTTGTGTATGTTCCTTTTTTTTTTTTTTTTATTATTTTTATATTGCAGGTTGTTTTGGACCCACCTACTATCAACACTGTGGAGAATGGGCAGCATAGATAGCTAGGGTTGTGTATGTTTGTATGTCATATGTTATTTAAATTACTGATGTTGTAATCCAATGTTTTACAATTGTCTTGTTTCCTACTTTTCTATACCATTAGCAAGTTTCAGGCTTGAATGCCTTAGGACACTGGGAACAGTGTCATTTCAAGTGGGGGGAGTATATGTAGCGCCCCCTTACTTTCAGTATGGGCACTACGCTAAAGTTAGTGGGGAATGGGAGAGTTATTTTGCTCCCATTCATAATTTGTTAAATTGTGGGCTGCTGTCATTCCTGAACTGTCCTGTAGGTCAGTCTGCGCTCCAGGGATGCGATCCCACCCCTGGGTGACAGGTGGCACTAGAGGGGTTCTGACAGAGCCGCTTTTCCCCAGCAGCCAATTAGAGGAGTTTTCCCTCGCGGAGCATGCTGGGGGAGAGTATATCTGTGGCAGATGCCATCTTTCTTGGTTCTTCGCGGGTTCCAGGTGCGGCACCCACCTTCAGGGTGTGCGCATCCAACGGACCCCGGCACTATGGCCTACCAGGCCGGGGTCGCATGCTACGCGGAGCTCCATGCTGCGGTTAAGGGGCCCCAGTGACGCGCGGAACCTGCCAAATTTGGCTTGCTTACAGCGTGTGGTAGTCCAAAGGGTTGCTACCGAGTATGGGTATGAATACCCATATGTGCCACCCCCTCTCCTTTACCAAATTGATCAGGAGAGGGAGGGTTGGTGTTGAAACGCTGTATGGGACCGCTTAAATGTCCATAAGGAAGAATGGGAGACCCCTTATGCTTTTGCCTGTGTGGGGAAACGTTTTCAAGACTGTCTCAGAGATTGGAGCTGGGGCAGACATATCTACAGAAACCGGGTTGTGTTGAAGTGTCCCGGCAAAGAGGATCAGACCTTTTCAGTCTCATCAACTACCGTGAGAGGGGACACTGTTATGTTGCCTGATCCCCATTTTTATAAGTAGGTCAGATGTGAAGTTCGCCTGACCTACTTACCCTTGGAAGTTTTGGACAAGGGTTTGCCCCATTCAGTTATGTTTTTCTCCCAGTTTTCCCTTCCCCCCCTGGCCTCTCCGGATTCACATCAGAACTATTGTGAAGAATTTCGGTAGGGGTTGGGTTCAGTCAGTTAAAGGGGGTCCTTGCCAACTTCTCCACAGCAGTACAGGAAGATTCAGCAAGAAAGGAATTGTTCAACTTTTTCCTTCACTTCCCTTTTACTGCTATTTCTTGCACTTGAACTGGACTGCCGCAGTACCAGCGCACTGACCGCTAGGGGCAGTGTTCTGCAACGTTTTATTGCAGGACAGAATTGTACAGATAGTTTCTTTTTTTATATATATATATTTCTTGCAAACAGTAAAGTCATTGCTCAGCATTTACACCTAGGACTCTCTGGGAGGAAAGGAGACTTTGTGTTCAGATGTGAGTGTGCAGTTTCAATTCTGACCTTAGAGGTTGTAAATACCATAGATAGAAATTTTATGACATATCAGGATGTATATTTGTGTATGTTCCTTTTTTTTTTTTTTTATTATTTTTATATTGCAGGTTGTTTTGGACCCACCTACTATCAACACTGTGGAGAATGGGCAGCATAGATAGCTAGGGTTGTGTATGTTTGTATGTCATATGTTATTTAAATTACTGATGTTGTAATCCAATGTTTTACAATTGTCTTGTTTCCTACTTTTCTATACCATTAGCAAGTTTCAGGCTTGAATGCCTTAGGACACTGGGAACAGTGTCATTTCAAGTGGGGGGAGTATATGTAGCGCCCCCTTACTTTCAGTATGGGCACTACGCTAAAGTTAGTGGGGAATGGGAGAGTTATTTTGCTCCCATTCATAATTTGTTAAATTGTGGGCTGCTGTCATTCCTGAACTGTCCTGTAGGTCAGTCTGCGCTCCAGGGATGCGATCCCACCCCTGGGTGACAGGTGGCACTAGAGGGGTTCTGACAGAGCCGCTTTTCCCCAGCAGCCAATTAGAGGAGTTTTCCCTCGCGGAGCATGCTGGGGGAGAGTATATCTGTGGCAGATGCCATCTTTCTTGGTTCTTCGCGGGTTCCAGGTGCGGCACCCACCTTCAGGGTGTGCGCATCCAACGGACCCCGGCACTATGGCCTACCAGGCCGGGGTCGCATGCTACGCGGAGCTCCATGCTGCGGTTAAGGGGCCCCAGTGACTTACTGGGTCCCCGCCTACTGAGAAGATCCTAGGCTGTATGCCGTTCGGTGGGGGATAGGCTTGAGGAGAACCCGGAGGCAGGTGATCCAAAGGGGCTTGAACGAACCATCAGGGATCTGGTGACCGGGACATTTACAGGTACACTTCAACTGTCACCCGGTGACCCCAACTTCATCTACTGGGAGGATTCGCTCAAATCCATTTAGCTCATTCAAGTACTAGACCTGTGGCAGAGGTCCTTAGAGCCAGACCTGTGGCAGAGGCCTGTTCCTCCCAGCAACCTAAAGTGACACTTCACCTGCCAGACTCGTGGCAGGAGCCTGTCCGGGGGCACTTCACCCACTCTGGATAAAGTGGCGACGAACTGCATCTACTACTACTGAGAGCAGAATTGCTCTTTCTCATATCCAGGCCTGATAATGCAAAGTTCTCTTGCTTCATCAACCTTTTCTCCCTATTTGATGTTGATGTTGGTCATGTTGGGCTGAAAATAAAGCATTCAGAAAACCTTTATTTGATGATTAGACATTCGCTTACTCATCTACTCAGCAATTTCACCCCTAGACATGAGTAAGAGGTAACTTAATACGCCAATCCCAAAACAACCAGTGGCTCCTGCGGGTGTAGCACTACATGCGGCTTTGCCATGAACACCGCATAATGTTCGCTATTCGGTGAACAGGCAAAGACCCGATGTTCGACTCGAACATTGGGCTCATTCCTAGGTGGGATCACGGTTTATGTTTTGTGTGTGCCTCCTAGGTATGAATCCCCATTGTTAATTGAGTCACCTATTGTTCCTCTCTGTTGGCCCAAGGCGGGTACACACGGGCCAAATGTTGGGAGACAATTACCAGTTAAAAAAAAGCCTGACATTCGGCCTGTGTGTATGTCGGTTTGTCTGACAGAAGCCAGCCATCTGGCTGGCTTCTGTTTGACATGCATGCTGGAAAACTAGCAGCCGACCAACTCCCGATCAGCACTCTCCACCACCAATGGTGGAGAGTGCTGATTGGCGTGTTCTGGCGGGGGTCCATCCCCCTGTCAGAACACAACAGCACAGCGGGGGAGATCACTGTACCATCTACGGATAGTTTGTACAGCGGCTCTGACCAGAGCTGTCAGGTTTTTTTCATTAAAAAACATGTAGGTTTAACCTCCAGGCTTATCTCTTGGAGGTTGCTACATGATGGGATTAGTCTGGTGTCAACACAACCTCGTTTTCTAACCAGTGTGCAATGTTTTGGGTAATATTTGTGTAGCGCCCTGCTCCTGTTGAACAGGCGATGCATTACATTTAATGAGGGTCTGAGCTGTTATTTGGCTCAGACCAGAGTGATTACAAGGCAATTTAGCCTCTGTTCCAGCCATGGCTGTGCTGGGAGTATCCACCATTGATCGCCTGGGGGTGTTATTACAGCCCAAGGCCAAAGGTGGCAGCAGTCAGGTCATGGTACTGTAGCGCCCCCTTTACTTTCAGTAAGGGCACTACGCTAAAGTTAGTGGAAGAATGAGAGAGGTAAGTTGCTCTCATTCTTAATTGTGTTAAATTTGGCTGTCGCCAAATCTGGATTGTTCTATGGGTCAGACTGCGTTCTAGGGATGCGGTTCCATCCCTGGGCGGCAGGTGGCGCCAGAGAGGTCCAGGCGGAGCCGCTTTTCCTTAGCAGCCAGCTAGAGGAGTTTTCCCTCGCGGGGCATGCTGGGAGGAGTATTTCTGTGGCAGAGGCCGTTGTTCTGGGTTCTATGCGGGTTCCTGGTTCCAGGTGCGGCACCCACCTTTAGGGTGTGCACACATCGCGGGCACCACCACTATGGCCTACCTGGCCTGGGGTCTCGCGCTACGCGGAGTTCCTGACTCTGGGCCCTCTTGGTCTGGAGCAACTGATGCAACCGAGGGGCCCCAGTGACTGACTGGGTCCCCCTTCTATTGACAAGATCCCAGGCTGTATGCCGTTCGGTGGGGGATCGGCTTGAGGAGAACCCGGAGGCAGGTTGTCCAAAAGGGCTTGAACGAACCATCGGGGATCTGGTGACCGGAACATTGACAGGTACACTTGCACTGTCAACCGGTGACCGTAATGCTATTTACTGGGAGGATTCGCTCAACTATTTAGCTCATCCAAGTACTAGGCCTGTGGCAGAGGTCCCACTAGAGCTAGGCCTGTGGCAGAGGCCTGTTCCTCCCAGCAACCTTAAAGTGATGCTCCAGCTGCCAGGCCTGTGGCAGAGGTCTGTCCGGGGGCACTTCACCCACTCTGGCTGGATTTGCGACGAGCTGTGTTATTGCAGAGAGCAGGATTGCTTTCCTTCTATCCAAAGCCTGATAGCGCAAAGTTCCTTTACTTCATCAACCTTTCCTGTCTACCTCAAGTTGATGTTGGTCGTGTTGGGCCAAGAAATAAAGCATTCAGAAAACCTTATCTGCAGATTGGACATTCGCTTATTGCTCTACTCACTACCTTCACCCCTAGACAACACATAAAGGTAACTTAATACGCCGATCCCAAATCAACCAGTGGCTCCTGAGGGGGTAGCGCTACAGTACATTGAGTGTCCCCCTCAGCAATGAATTGGTGGGAGTGGTTGCCCTGCTGTGCATGCTGGGGAGGGTTACTTAAGGGACAGACGCCATTGGTGTGGGGTCCGTTCGCGCCTCATGGTCCGCCTGGCCGGGGAGCGTGTTGTGAATGCTAGCTCCGGGACCACGTTGGCCTGGGGCTGCGGCTTCGTCTGGGGGCCCAGTTGTCTGGCTGGGGCCTGTACCACAAAGGTGATCCTGTGCTGTTCGTCCCACCGTGAGGAAGCCACTTGATGAAGGAAGCCAGGGGAGGACCTATCCTGGTAAGGACCATGCAAGAGGCTGGTACCTTAGAAGAAGGCCTGGAAACTTATTTTTTTCTCTTGTTGCCCCGAGTTGGAGCAAATACATTCGTCAGGACACTTATTAGTGCATTACATAAAGGGAGAAGAGATTAAAATAGAAACGGAGAAAGGAGGAAACCAGCGTATCCTACCCTAGCCTTAGGGAGTCAAGCTCTCAGGAGCCGCCGAAGGAAGAAGAGCCATAATAAAAAAAATAAAAAAATAAAGAAGAGAATGAACAAAAATAAAGGAAAAACAAAGGGGTTAGGGGTAGAAACTCTAGTGCCCTTATTGTAGGTTGCTAGTTGTAAGGAGGAATTCCCAATTCCTGGGGGGGTGGGGGTCCAGGCCCCGGGGAGGAGTAACCTCTATAAGGGGTATCCCATATCCCCCAACCAGGGCCCCCAGATTCTTTCAAATATTTTATTGTTACCTTGCTTAATAAAGGCCACCCTCTCGCTCCAGATCATTGCATTGATGGTTACAACCCAGTTTTTTACAGATGGGGGGCGTGCGCTTGCCATCTCTGAGCTATTAACTTACGTGCTTGGAATAGGCACCTCAACACACCTTCCAGGGCTCCTGGTGGAACTCTAAAGTCCTCCATGTACCCTAAAAGGCAGGTTTTAGCCTCTGGCTCTAATGAGGTCTTGAAAATTTTGTTGACCCTGTCTATTACCTCTATCCAATATCTATAGAGCTTAGGACACCTCCACACCAAGTGGATAAGATCCCCTGCTGCCTTACAGGGAAACTTCATCCAAGGATGCACCGTACACCGAGAGGCCTGACAGTGTCGTTGTTATGTACCACATACCTGGTAGCCAGAGCCCGGTTGTAGGAGGAGGCCTCTCTTACAGCTCCGGCTCGGTAGCTGCTGGATTTGGAACAGCAGACTCAGGAGCCTGGCGGGGTAGGAGTGCCGGCGTGCTGAATAGATGAAGTTGATGTAGATCCCTGCTTGAAGGTAAAGCTGGAACCGATGAAGCTGGAAGCGGGGGTCAACGACCCTAACGGAAGGTTTGTGGTAGCAAGCTGAGAAGGTAAGCCGGTTAATAGACAGCAGACGGAAGCAGGGTCAGACAAGCCGGGTCACATCAGATAGTTTAGGTAATCAGGTAGGACAAGCAAGAGAGTGGTCGTGGTACAGGCAGGAAGGTCTGGCAGCGGATAAGTCAATGGTAGCCGAGGTCAGGATTGGAGAGGTGCGGAAGGTCAAACAAGCCGGGTCAGAAGGTTTCAACAGGTAATCAGGTTTTTCAGGTTTACGAACGCTCAGAGACTGTAGATCAGACAGCAATGTGCTGGAGCTGTCAGTGTCCATTTAAAGCCGTTTTGGCGCCAAGGAATCAATGTGCACGAGCGCGCTCCCGCCGCGCGCGATCTTGACGTGCACGCGCGCGCCGTTGACGCACGCGCGCACCGTAGGTGCGTAATGGCGCGCAAATGCGCGCCGCTGTGTTAACCCTCTGGAAGGCTGAGGAGGCTGAGAGGTGAGTCCCTGACATTGCCCCCCCCCCAAGGGGCAGCCTCCGGATGCCCAGTCGGGCCATCTTGTCAGGATGAGCAAGAAAAAATGTACGTACCAATCTTCTGGCATGGATATTGCCTTCGGGTTCCCAGGAATTATCTTCTGGTCCGTAACCTTTCCATTTAATCAGAAATTGGTTTTGTCCTTGCCGCTTTCTACAATCTAGGATGGCTTCTACACACAAATTCCTTGCAGCCGTCAACATGAACTGGTTCAGGAGGTCTGGTTCCTCTATTAGGAAAGGGATCAGGAGCTGCAGGCTTTAATAAAGAGACATGGAATACAGGGTGCACTTTAAGAGAATCAGGTAAGGATAGTTCATATGAAAAATATATATAAATAATATTGCGCTATAGTACAATGTGTTAATAAAACGAAGTGTAAATCAATACATGTAAGGCTGCCAGCACAACATGGAAAAACTGTGGAACAAAATATAAAGAAAAAGTGCAGCGCCAATAAGAACAAATATACCCTGTTGGGCAATATCATGTGTAAACTCAACAAAATCAGTGTTAGTGAACGGTGAGTACACAGGGAGCGACAAAAATATCCTCCTCGGTACTAGAGGTCAATAGGGTATATCCCTAGACCAATAATATTTGTGAAAATCTAGGTATAACAACCCAAAGGACATCCCAGTCTAGCTGGAATGAGAAAAATCACAAAAAAAAAGAAAAATACACACATATGAATAAAAACAAATGACTGTGATATTCTTAAAGTGCAAGTGATGTGTGAATGGACAAAGAATGTCATATAACACATAGTCCCATTTCAAGCATATAGGTGGCTTCTATTCTTATGGTTGTACAGTCCAAAAGGAACATCAATCCTTTGGTCAGTGGTATCTCCTTTCCAAACGTGATCAAATGGTAAAAATAGATTTTGCCCTTACCGGATGATGTAGACTAGACATGTGCACAGCAAAAATTTTCGTTTATTTCTGTTTCGTTTCTGTTCGTTTATCGTGATTCGTAACGAGTCGTAATTTCGTAAGACGTTAGTTATCGTATTCGTACTCTTTAGTATTTTCGTAACACTCTTTTTTCCGTTTCCGTTTTTTTCTGTTAGTTTATTTTTCGTTGAATCGAGATTCGTATTTTCGTTATATTTTGTATTCTGCCGCGTTCGTATTTTTAAAATGATTTTATTTGTTCCTTCGTTTTTACGTTAGTTTAATTTTCGTTGTTTTGTTATTCGTATTTACATTATATTTTCCATCATGCCGCATTCGTATTTTCGTAAAGAAATATATTTTCGTTGCTTTATGATCATTCGTATTTTCATGTCTAATTTCCTTTGATTGTAAAAACTTACTTTTGTAGATTTTATTGCATTCGTAATTCTGTTAGAATACATTTTACGTTTATTCGACACACTACTCGTCGTAATTTTGTAATTCGGATTTTACTGTAAATGACTTGACTGTCTTAGTTAGCACACACACCCTGTCTAGAATGAAGTCTGACGTAGAAGAAAACTAAAATATGTCAGATATTACAAATACAAATCTAGAAATGAGATGCACTGCAGTCTAACACAGAAAAAGACACAATGAGCCAGGAGGTAATGAGAAAGAAGCTCATTGGGGGAAGGAACAAACCTCTTCAGAGGAAAGGGACAGCGCTCAGTGGCTATTGGTCAATGTCCAGAAATATTTCAGTACTAACGAAAGCTAATTTACATTATTTTGTATTTTCGTTGTTTTCATTTCAGTTTTCCGAAGATCCGTAATTTATTTTTCGTTAGTTTTGATTTTCGTTTTTTAGTCTTTGTTCGGCATTTCGTTTTCTTTTCGGTCTTCGAATATTAGTAAGTTTGCATTTTCGTTCATTTTGTTTTTCGTAATTATTTTTTTTTTTTGGGTTCGGTATTTTCGTTGTTTCTATGTTTTCGTTTCTTTCATCTTTCGTATCTTCGTTGTTTTCCATATTCGTTATTTTGAAAATATCGTTATTCGTTATTAATTGCGCTAAACCATTCGTTCATTCGTATGTTAACGAATCAACTAAAATAACGAAAAATGACGGAAAACGTATTCGTAACTTAAAAAATTGCACATGCCTAATGTAGACCCACATCTCACCATACGGCGGGGGGTCCTCAAGGCTTGTGTAGGCCGATTGCCTTACCAGGGTGACCCTCCGAACACTCCTGATGCACTTTCCAGCAGGGCCTCTCCACACTGATCAGACCAGAGACCAGGAACTTGTGATGAGAATGGTGATGTTCCTGGTAACGGTGGGAGTTCTCAGGGGATCCAGTGTACCAATATAAAAATAAAAATAAAAGGAGAGAAGAGACACCTCCTCATCGCGTAAAAAAATTATTTAAAACTTCATAAAACAGCATGTTCCCAAAAAACTTTCAAAAATGGGTCTCAGAAAAAAACAATATCACACCAAAAATGGACAACACTGCAAAGCAATCACAGCATCAGGGCACACAAACTTCAGAGAAGGTAAAGCAAACTGTGCGCAGATTAGGGTGGATATGATCAGATGCCCGACCGGTTTCGTATCAAAATACTTCCACTGGGGTGCATATCTGACTCACATCCCCCCCCCCTGCGCTTTAAATAATACCTCTAATTGCCCCCATGAGACCCCAGCACTCACCGTTCCTGGCGTGCATTCCAATCTCCGTTACTTCCGGTTTCCTGTGTTCCAGGCGCCCAGGAAGTGACAAAATCTGTATATCCAATTAGTTCCCTTCAATTTCCTGTGTTCTGCATTCCAGGCATCATGAAATGATGCCTATTCAGCGCCCGCCCCTCACTCAGACCTCTCCTCCAATGATCAGTCTTCCAAATGAATGGCAAGATGTTCTGGCCAATCAGCACCACCCCCCGCTTGTATTGATCGACACAGCTCAGAAGCGAGATGTTAAACAGACGCTGCAGCTATGTATAAGCACAGCGCAGCGTCATGTTAATGTGCTGGGAGGGCTCATCGGTCTGCAAAGGATCATAGGGCCATAAGGGACATACTAAACATGGATATAAAACAAATATTGGTGGCTGTGCCTAGGGAATATGTATAGAGAGCCTCCTAGTGGTCGGAGGTGTTGGCTACACACCACCCACTCCCATAGACCATAGTCATAGACTCTCAACAATACACATTATTCCAACAAGTAGAGCGCCATCTAGTGGTCAAAAATGATATATGGCCAACATTTCAATCCCATAGTATGAACCATAGGGAATAGAAATGATTTTATACTTTGGAGATGGTCTCATAGGAGCAAAAAAAATTTGAGGAAAGAATATTACTCACAAAACAGTGGATGTTATCTGGTAAATACCAAGAAAACATCCAATAGTATGCAAAATTTATAATTTATATATGAATCAAGACTGATTAATAAAGGAGTTGACGTCCCACTCCACGTTAAGGCCATGAGGCACATAACTCCTTAGTTGGTAAATCCAGTAAACCTCGAGTTTTGATACCCCCCGTACACTAGGTTCACCTCTCCAATGAGGGACGAAATGATCTATAACCTGAAAGGTTGTACCCTCAATTCTTTTGTTGTGTTGTTCAAGGTAATGCCTGGGTACCGTATGTTTCGTGCACCCTTTTTTAATTTTGGCTATGTGCTCCCCTACCCATATGGTGAAACTTCTTATGGTGCGACACACATATTGTTTCCCACAGTGGCAGGTGATAAGATAAACCACGTGTTTAGTTGCACACGTGGAAAACTGTTTCATGGGAAACACAAGGCCAGTAACAGTCGATGTAAAACTGACTGTTTTCCGTCTGTTGAAATTGTGTAGGCATACCTTGCATTTTCTACAAGGGTGGTATCCCTTGGACAAGGGAAAGAAAGAGGTCTTGACTGGGGGGTCTGGAATATTTGGTGCTAGCTGATTCCTTAGAGAGATAGCCCCTCTATAAATCACACCTGCCTGTGCAGGGAGAACTGGTCCCAACAGAGGATCATTTTTCAAAACTGCCCAATGTTTTTGAATAATATTTTTGATCTGTCGATGTTGGGTCGAAAAAGTGGTAAAAAAAGAATGTTTAAATTTATTATCTTGTGCTATTTTGTTTTTTTCCACAGTTAGTATGGACCTATCCATTGCAGAAATGTTCTCAATTTCATCATCTATGGCCATACTGCAATATCGCAAATGACAGTAAACAAAGGAAATGGATAAATGACTGTATAGTCAAAACAGTTCAATGTGTACTGTAGCAGCGCTACAAACAGAGTGTGAACTCTGAATCAAAAGTTCTATGGTGACATAGGTATCACAAATAATGGTGCAGGTGGACAGCGGCAATAAACAATGTCTTCATCAATGTGTGCTTCTTATCACCAGGGGGGTTGTGTTTCACCACGTGGGGGGATACTATCCCCTTATGGGGATGCACTCACCAGACCAAGAGTAAAAATCAGCATTGGATACATCAGCCTCTGCCACCAGCCTTGCACTCTCCACAACTCCTGCTTAAGTGTGTCTTGCTTGTGTACATATAAAAGGAATAAACTTTGGATAGTGTATTACCGTTTAAAAAAGTTTATTAGTAAACCCACAGGTCCCCTTATAATATATGCGTACCACAATGCAGTGAAATATAAGCATTAAATGTACTGTGCCTGTTGAAAACAGTTTCTGGCGCTCCAGCGCGTTCCTCTGTTCCTGATCCACCAAGCTGACAGTCTCTGGGTCGTCTGATGTTGGCCACACCCTGACGCGTTTCGTCATTGGCTGACTTCGTCTGAGGGTGTGGCTGCAACATTCGGCGACCTGTTAAATAATGGAGCACGTCCCTTAGTACTGCCCACCTTGACGCCGTCATGGCATCTGACCCGCGCATGCGTATTAGGCATCGCAAGGTCCATGCCAGGCGAAGGGCGGAAGTGGGGCGTGTACTTACATTCCTTGTCCAATCAGGAACGGGAACGTTCGATGCAGCATAGTGATGCTGGTCTCACTTGGACGTGCTAACGTCAGTGAGACCAGTGCCAACACGTGGGCGGAAGTGAGCTCAAAGGCTCATTGTCCCGCGCAGCCGCACATTGTGATTTGAAGCCACTGCCCACAATGGGTACGGGCATATCAGCACAATGCTGTGACAGACAGGATGCGCGCGCATCTCGACACCGAGAACTGCAGGCGCTCACATCCTTGTCACATCAGCTAGTAGGCTTGTGGTGTCAAAATCTCTCAGTACGCTTGCTTGCTTAATACAGTGTATAAGCCATAGCGGGAGATCCACATAAAAGTGTGGACACCCTGTAACTGTGCCATTGGATCATAAATAAATAATTAATGAAAATCACAAATATATATAAAACCAAGACATCAATAATAAAACAAGCCACACTCAAACATAAATAGATAAATATATAAAGCCCACATAAAACATAGGCAAAATATAAAATCTATGATAAAAAGAAGTATATATAAATATATCTATAAAATCAATATAGGCATAAAATAGTATGTTAAAAGGGGCTCCTTAAAATATATAAATAGATAATAATACATTGTTAGAATATTAAAATACATAGTAACACTGTGACAAGGGACCCCCCAGTCTAAAGGGTGCCTAGTCCATATAAGTGTGTATATGTTATGTTCAATCCAGAGAGACATGAGTGACTAGTTAAAGAGCTCAATGTGCTCAATATCATAATATAAGGATTAAAGAGGACCAGTTGTTTTTAGATATTAACTTAGGTGTCGCTTATAAAGCAGTTGATGTCCAGTTCAATGTTCATGCCTTTGGGGGCCAGCGATTCGGTCAAGTAAATCCATTTCGTTTCACATTTTGATAATTCGCGAACTCTATGGCTTCCTCTCCAGTTTTGCATTACATGTTGGACTCCCCAAAATTGTAGTCCAGCTGGATCCTGGTTGTGCTTCAATTTAAAATGGAGGGACACATTGTGGTCTTTATATCCTATCTTGATGTTATTAATGTGTTCCATCACCCGTATTCTCATTTTTCTCTTGGTCCTCCCGATATAGAGTAGGCCACAAGGGCATTTCAGTGCGTACACAACATGATCAGTGTTGCACGTAATAAACTGGTCTATATCAAATTCTGTGTTGTTAGTTGGACAACTGAATTTTTCCAGACCCCTCATGGTTTGTGTGACTTCCCTGCATGGTTTACATTTTCTACATGCAAATAATCCATTTTGATTCCAAAAGGTTTCTGGTTTAGCGGGCGGGTCAAGTACCTTTTTTACCACTCGATCACCATGATTAGGGGCTTTTTTGTAGATGAACTGAGGTTTGGGGGGTAGAAGCGGTCCCAGTTTTTTGTCCAGCAGTAGTATATGCCAGTGTTGGTTGAAGATTTCTTCAACTTCTTTGTACTGGGAGTGGAATTGAGACAGGAAACCCCACTCCTTTGTGTTTGTCACTGGCTCATTGCTGGGCTGTTTAGTTTGTAAACATAATTCTCTGGGGATAATGCGTATTTCTTCTACCAGTTTGTTCATGGTGTCAGGGTGATAACCTCTGGCTTCAAACCTTTCAGTTAGAATTTTTGACTGTATAGTAAAGTTTTCATCTTCCGTACAGTTCCTTTTAACCCTCATGATTTGTCCTTTGGGTATATTTTTAATCCATAGAGGATGGTGGCCACTGGTGGTAGGTAGATAACTATTTCTATCAGTTGGTTTAAAAAATACCTTAGTGGCCAACTTGGTTCCTTGTCGGTATATAGTTACGTCTAAAAAGTTAATTTCAATGTTGTTGGATTCAGAGGTGAGCTTAATATTGTTACTATTGTTATTTAAAACATTTAAAAAGTTTAAAAGGGAGTCAGTAGTACCTGCCCAAATAAAAAACAAATCGTCTATGTAACGTTTATAAAACAATAGTTCACTCCGTCTGTCTTTAAAAATCACCTTGTCCTTCCATTCAGCCATAAAAAGATTCGCGATGCTTGGTGCGAACTTAGTGCCCATAGCAACTCCTCTTTTTTGTGAATAAAAATGACTATTATACCAAAAAAAGTTATGTGATGGGTCGCCTGGCATGGACCTCGCGATGCCTAATACGCATGCGCGGGTCAGATGCCATGACGGCTTCAAGGTGGGCGGTACTAAGGGACGTGCTCCATTATTTAACAGGTCGCCGAATGTTGCAGCCACACCCTCAGACGAAGTCAGCCAATGACGAAACGCGTCAGGGTGTGGCCAACATCAGACGACCCAGAGACTGTCAGCCTGGTGGATCAGGAACAGAGGAACGCGCTGGAGCGCCAGAAACTGTTTTCAACAGGCACAGTACATTTAATGCTTTTTTTTACTGCATTGTGGTACGCATATATTATAAGGGGACCTGTGGGTTTACTAATAAACTTTTTTAAACGGTAATACACTATCCAAAGTTTATTCCTTTTATATGTACACAAGCAAGACACACTTAAGCAGGAGTTGTGGAGAGTGCAAGGCTGGTGGCAGAGGCTGATGTATCCAATGCTGATTTTTACTCTTGGTCTGGTGAGTGCATCCCCATAAGGGGATAGTATCCCCCCACGTGGTGAAACACAACCCCCCTGGTGATAAGAAGCACACATTGATGAAGACATTGTTTATTGCCGCTGTCCACCTGCACCATTATTTGTGATACCTATGTCACCATAGAACTTTTGATTCAGAGTTCACACTCTGTTTGTAGCGCTGCTACAGTACACATTGAACTGTTTTGACTATACAGTCATTTATCCATTTCCTTTGTTTACTGTCATTTGCAATATTTTCTTTATATAAGCGGCTGCTTATTGTGTATCCAGGTGTCTTCTTTACCTGTATATCATTAACCTTAACTGCCTACTCCTGTGTGCTGAGCAGTGCTTTATCATTAGGAAGGGCGGAGTTAAGCACTTTTTCACATACTGCAATATCCCTTATCAACAAACCTTTTTTTCAAAGTCTGTGCCTGGACCTTAAAGTCATCTAAATTCGAGCAGTTCCGTCTGATCCTGAGCATCTGGCTACAGGGTACCGAGCCGAGCCAGGAAGGATGGTGACAACTATCCTTTGGGATAAACCCATTGCGGTCCGTACTCTTAAAGTGGGTTTTGGTTTTAAGTAGATTATTTTCCACAAAGATTTCAAGGTCAAGGAAATGTATACTGGAGAAACTAGCCTCATAAGAGAGACTAATCCCAACACAGTTATCATTCAGGACTGACATAAAGGTGTCCAAAGATGTACGGTCACCTCTCCATAGGAGGAGGATGTCGTCTATGTAACGAGCCCACAGAACAATCTCAGGTCGCTCTAGGGCATAGACGACATCCTCCTCCCATTTGGCCATGAAAATGTTGGCAAGGCTGGGGGCAAACTTGGCCCCCATCGCCACTCCTTTCTGTTGCAGGTAAAATTCTCCTCCATACCAAAAGTAGTTGTGAGAAGTCGCAAACCTTAAAAGGTCCATAATAAACAACTTCTGCACCATGGGAATATTTTCTACTCTGTCCAAAAAACACTCCACAGCCTGGAAGCCCAAATGATGGGCAATACTGGTGTATAAAGATGCCACATCGGCTGTGACTAGTAGGAGGTCTTCTGTGTAGGGTACATCTTGTATTTTGGCAATTGTGTGTCTATTATCCTTCAGATAAGAAGGGACCTTTCTCACAATAGGCTGGAGATGGTAATCAATATATTTCCCTACCCGGGATGTTATGGAGTTAATACCGCTTACAATAGGCCGCCCTGGTGGGCAGGTGCTATTTTTATGCACTTTAGGCAAGTAGTACAAAACTGGTATGCGTGGAACTTTAGGCACAAGATAACTTTTCTCTTTACTATCCAATATTCCCTTTTTAGCCCCAGATTCAATAAGTCTCTTCAAAGAAACCTTAAATTTGGAGGTGGGGTTCGAGGGTAATTTGATGTAAGTAGAACTATCCCCCAAAATGTTGCACATCTCCTCATTATACGCTGTTTTATCAAGAACAACTATCCCTCCCCCTTTGTCCGCAGGGCGGATCACCAAATCCCTTCTTTCACATAGGGTTTTTAAACCAAGTTTTATATTAGGATCAGAATAGTTCCTTTTAATGGGAAGTTCTTCCAAGTCTTTGATGACCAGATCCCTAAAAACCTTGATGTTGGGTGCTATTGAGCATGGGGGGTTAAAGAGGGATGGGTTAGAAAGCCCTGTATGTATAATGTGTGTAGAAACCCCTGGGAGATTGGGTCTACATGGATTCGAAATGAAATACCTTTGAATGTTCATTTTCCTCACGGATTTTTGCACATCTATAAAGGTATTAAATTTACTAATGGTTTTTGGGGGGACAAATTTTAGGCCCTTGTCTAAGACCACTTTTTCTGCAGTGGTGAATTCGGCTGAGCTTAGATTAAAAATCCCTGCCAGTGTTACACTCTTCTCCTTTTTCTTCCTGGCCCTCCTCCCCCCTCTCGTCCCCCGTTTCGTTCTTCCCCCCTGGGATAATTCCCTGGTCCCCTGTGAAAATCCCCCGGATGGGTGGATTTAGGCAGACTTTGATTATAATTATAGGGGGGTCGATCGAAATACTCATCCTCTCTTCCCATATAACCATAATAGGACTCCTGGGCCCTTGGGGGTGATCATATCGAGGTGTGCGAGGTCCATCATTCGTCCTTCCCGGTGTTCCATATGGTCTGGGAGGGTGGTCAAGGTAATCATCTCTTCTATAAGGTGATCGATCATGATAAGATCTATCCCGTGATCTATCCTTATATCCTTGTGATTTACCTTTCGCACCTTTCCCCCTCCCCCTATTCAGGGGTGGGGGACCACCACTATGATGGTTGGGGGTCCTGGGGCCTGTTTTATTATTAGGTCTTGTGTCCTTGGGCATGGACATTGAGATTGTGGCTGGTTGAGAAAAGGAAAGCACTTTTGCCTCACTGGTGGAAGGCTGGGAAACTTCCATTTCTAGATTAGGAACATTAGAGTCTGTGTTTACTTTGGCTTGCCAGCTGTATACCGAACAGGCCTTGTAATCAGCAAAGTCCCTTGCATACTTCTTCTGTTTTTTGTTCTTTTGATCTTTTTCCTCCTTCTCTAAGTGGTTCCTCAAATTGGTGGATAGAGTGATATATTCTGTAGTGGATTTGGAAGACAAGAGTTTCTCCTTGATTTCCTTAATTTCCCTATCTAGGGCGGTCATCCTAGTTTTCTTCTTTTCTATTAAAAAATTCAAAAGGGAAATACCCTGTAAATTGAAAAATTGGTACAAGGACTCCAAGTCTGGGTCACCCTGTTGAGGGTGTACATCCCACCTTAGTCCCCTAGGGACCATTCCTTCCTTGACATAGTGCTCCAGGAACGCTACATCCCACTGGAGATGCAATTCCGAGGTCATCACATTCCTAAGTCTGAGGAAGAGACCACCAACCTCAGAATCTGTGTTAAGAATAGTGAATATCCCCTCTGTGCTAAAAGGTCGACTACTGCGATAATCGAAAACATCCATTGTAAATGCAGCAATATAAACAAATCCCAAGATACAATAAAAAATATATATAAATAATATTGCGCTATAGTACAATGTGTTAATAAAACGAAGTGTAAATCAATACATGTAAGGCTGCCAGCACAACATGGAAAAACTGTGGAACAAAATATAAAGAAAAAGTGCAGCGCCAATAAGAACAAATATACCCTGTTGGGCAATATCACGTGTAAACTCAACAAAATCAGTGTTAGTGAACGGTGAGTACACAGGGAGCGACAAAAATATCCTCCTCGGTACTAGAGGTCAATAGGGTATATCCCTAGACCAATAAGATTTGTGAAAATCTAGGTATAACAACCCAAAGGACATCCCAGTCTAGCTGGAATGAGAAAAATCACAAAAAAAAAATCACCCTCCCAGACCATATGGAACACCGGGAAGGATGAATGATGGACCTCGCACACCTCGATATGATCACCCCTTAAGGGCCCAGGAGTCCTATTATAGTTATATGGGAAGAGAGGATGAGTATTTCGATCGACCCCCCTATAATTATAATCAAAGTCTGCCTAAATCCACCCATCCGGGGGATTTTCACAGGGGACCAGGGAATTATCCCAGGGGGGAAGAACGAAACGGGGGACGAGAGGGGGGAGGAGGGCCAGGAAGAAAAAGGAGAAGAGTGTAACACTGGCAGGGATTTTTAATCTAAGCTCAGCCGAATTCACCACTGCAGAAAAAGTGGTCTTAGACAAGGGCCTAAAATTTGTCCCCCCAAAAACCATTAGTAAATTTAATACCTTTATAGATGTGCAAAAATCCGTGAGGAAAATGAACATTCAAAGGTATTTCATTTCGAATCCATGTAGACCCAATCTCCCAGGGGTTTCTACACACATTATACATACAGGGCTTTCTAACCCATCCCTCTTTAACCCCCCATGCTCAATAGCACCCAACATCAAGGTTTTTAGGGATCTGGTCATCAAAGACTTGGAAGAACTTCCCATTAAAAGGAACTATTCTGATCCTAATATAAAACTTGGTTTAAAAACCCTATGTGAAAGAAGGGATTTGGTGATCCGCCCTGCGGACAAAGGGGGAGGGATAGTTGTTCTTGATAAAACAGCGTATAATGAGGAGATGTGCAACATTTTGGGGGATAGTTCTACTTACATCAAATTACCCTCGAACCCCACCTCCAAATTTAAGGTTTCTTTGAAGAGACTTATTGAATCTGGGGCTAAAAAGGGAATATTGGATAGTAAAGAGAAAAGTTATCTTGTGCCTAAAGTTCCACGCATACCAGTTTTGTACTACTTGCCTAAAGTGCATAAAAATAGCACCTGCCCACCAGGGTGGCCTATTGTAAGCGGTATTAACTCCATAACATCCCGGGTAGGGAAATATATTGATTACCATCTCCAGCCTATTGTGAGAAAGGTCCCTTCTTATCTGAAGGATACTAGACACACAATTGCCAAAATACAAGATGTACCCTACACAGAAGTCCTCCTACTAGTCACAGCCGATGTGGCATCTTTATACACCAGTATTGCCCATCATTTGGGCTTCCAGGCTGTGGAGTGTTTTTTGGACAGAGTAGAAAATATTCCCATGGTGCAGAAGTTGTTTATTATGGACTTTTTAAGGTTTGCGACTTCTCACAACTACTTTTGGTACGGAGGAGAATTTTACCTGCAACAGAAAGGAGTGGCGATGGGGGCCAAGTTTGCCCCCAGCCTTGCCAACATTTTCATGGCCAAATGGGAGGAGGATGTCGTCTATGCCCTAGAGCGACCTGAGATTGTTCTGTGGGCTCGTTACATAGACGACATCCTCCTCCTATGGAGAGGTGACCGTACATCTTTGGACACCTTTATGTCAGTCCTGAATGATAACTGTGTTGGGATTAGTCTCTCTTATGAGGCTAGTTTCTCCAGTATACATTTCCTTGACCTTGAAATCTTTGTGGAAAATAATCTACTTAAAACCAAAACCCACTTTAAGAGTACGGACCGCAATGGGTTTATCCCAAAGGATAGTTGTCACCATCCTTCCTGGCTCGGCTCGGTACCCCGTAGCCAGATGCTCAGGATCAGACGGAACTGCTCGAATTTAGATGACTTTAAGGTCCAGGCACAGACTTTGAAAAAAAGATTTGTTGATAAGGGATATTGCAGTATGGCCATAGATGATGAAATTGAGAACATTTCTGCAATGGATAGGTCCATACTAACTGTGGAAAAAAACAAAATAGCACAAGATAATAAATTTAAACATTCTTTTTTTACCACTTTTTCGACCCAACATCGACAGATCAAAAATATTATTCAAAAACATTGGGCAGTTTTGAAAAATGATCCTCTGTTGGGACCAGTTCTCCCTGCACAGGCAGGTGTGATTTATAGAGGGGCTATCTCCCTAAGGAATCAGCTAGCACCAAATATTCCAGACCCCCCAGTCAAGACCTCTTTCTTTCCCTTGTCCAAGGGCTACCACCCTTGTAGAAAATGCAAGGTATGCCTACACAATTTCAACAGACGGAAAACAGTCAGTTTTACATCGACTGTTACTGGCCTTGTGTTTCCCATGAAACAGTTTTCCACGTGTGCAACTAAACACGTGGTTTATCTTATCACCTGCCACTGTGGGAAACAATATGTGGGTCGCACCATAAGAAGTTTCACCATAAGGGTAGGGGAGCACATAGCCAAAATTAAAAAAGGGTGCACGAAACATACGGTACCCAGGCATTACCTTGAACAACACAACAAAAGAATTGAGGGTACGACCTTTCAGGTTATAGATCATTTCGTCCCTCATTGGAGAGGTGAACCTAGTGTACGGGGGGTATCAAAACTCGAGGTTTACTGGATTTACCAACTAAGGAGTTATGTGCCTCATGGCCTTAACGTGGAGTGGGACGTCAACTCCTTTATTAATCAGTCTTGATTCATATATAAATTATAAATTTTGCATACTATTGGATGTTTTCTTGGAATTTACCAGATAACATCCACTGTTTTGTGAGTAATATTCTTTCCTCAAATTTCTTTTGCTCCTATGAGACCATCTTCAAAGTATAAAATCATTTCTATTCCCTATGGTTCATACTATGGGATTGAAATGTTGGCCATATATAATTTTTGACCACTAGATGGCGCTCTACTTGTTGGAATAATGTGTATTGTTGAGAGTCTATGACTATGGTCTATGGGAGTGGGTGGTGTGTAGCCATCACCTCCGACCACTAGGAGGCTCTCTATACATATTCCCTAGGCGCAGCCACCAATATTTGTTTTATATCCATGTTTAGTATGTCCCTTATGGCCCTATGATCCTTTGCAGACCGATGAGCCCTCCCAGCACATTAACATGACGCTGCGCTGTGCTTATACATAGCTGCAGCGTCTGTTTAACATCTCGCCTCTGAGCTGTGTCAGGAGGGGGCAGGGCTTGCGCTGGATGGTGGCGTGCTCCGCCTACTGTTGATCAATACAAGCGGGGGGTGGTGCTGATTGGCCAGAACATCTTGCCATTCATTTGGAAGACTGATCATTGGAGGAGAGGTCTGAGTGAGGGGCGGGCGCTGAATAGGCATCATTTCATGATGCCTGGAACGCAGAACACAGGGAATTGAAGGGAACTAATTGGATATACAGATTTTGTCACTTCCTGGGCGCCTGGAACACAGGAAACCGGAAGTAACGGAGATTGGAATGCACGCCAGGAACGGTGAGTGCTGGGGTCTCATGGGGGCAATTAGAGGTATTATTTAAAGCGCAGGGGGGGGATGTGAGTCAGATATGCACCCCAGTGGAAGTATTTTGATACGAAACCGGTCGGGCATCTGATCATATCCACCCTAATCTGCGCACAGTTTGCTTTACCTTCTCTGAAGTTTGTGTGCCCTGATGCTGTGATTGCTTTGCAGTGTTGTCCATTTTTGGTGTGATATTGTTTTTTTCTGAGTCCCATTTTTGAAAGTTTTTTGGGAACATGCTGTTTTATGAAGTTTTAAATAATTTTTTTACGCGATGAGGAGGTGTCTCTTCTCTCCTTTTATTTTTATTTTTATATTGGTACACTGGATCCCCTGAGAACTCCCACCGTTACCAGGAACATCACCATTCTCATCACAAGTTCCTGGTCTCTGGTCTGATCAGTGTGGAGAGGCCCTGCTGGAAAGTGCATCAGGAGTGTTCGGAGGGTCACCCTGGTAAGGCAATCGGCCTACACAAGCCTTGAGGACCCCCCGCCGTATGGTGAGATGTGGGTCTACATCATCCGGTAAGGGCAAAATTTATTTTTACCATTTGATCACGTTTGGAAAGGAGATACCACTGACCAAAGGATTGATGTTCCTTTTGGACTGTACAACCATAAGAATAGAAGCCACCTATATGCTTGAAATGGGACTATGTGTTATATGACATTCTTTGTCCATTCACACATCACTTGCACTTTAAGAATATCACAGTCATTTGTTTTTATTCATATGTGTGTATTTTTCTTTTTTTTTGTGATTTTTCTAATTCCAGCTAGACTGGGATGTCCTTTGGGTTGTTATACCTAGATTTTCACAAATCTTATTGGTCTAGGGATATACCCTATTGACCTCTAGTACCGAGGAGGATATTTTTGTCGCTCCCTGTGTACTCACCGTTCACTAACACTGATTTTGTTGAGTTTACACGTGATATTGCCCAACAGGGTATATTTGTTCTTATTGGCGCTGCACTTTTTCTTGATAGTTCATATGAAACTTCATTGATCTTCCTTTTGACCGGAAAAGGTCCCATAAATTTAGGTCCCAATTTCTTAGAAGGACAAGCTAACCTGAGATTGTTGGTAGAAAGCCATACCTGGTCCCCTGTTTTCAGATCCAGCTCTCCTCTCCTTTTCCTGTCAAAGAACCTCTTACTGTCAGCCTGGGCCTTGGTCACAGCTTCCCGTAATAATTGGTTGTTGTGGTTGAGGAACTCCACGGTACTCTGTACTGCCGGAACTGAAGACTCTGAAAGGAAATCTGGTAAAAAGGTTAGGTTGAAACCATAATTGGCAAAAAAGGGAGATTGCCCCGTAGCAGAATGACTGGCGTTGTTGTACGCAAATTCTGCTAAGGGTAACAGAGAGACCCAATCATTTTGCGAAAAAGTTGTGAAGCACCTGATGTATTGTTCCAAGGTCTGATTAGTTCTTTCAGTTTGCCCATTGGTCTGGGGATGATAGGCCGAAGATAGAGCAAGTTCAATCTGTAACATTTCGCAGAGGGCTCTCCAGAATCGAGAGGTAAATTGAACTCCCCTATCTGACACTATGTTGGAGGGTACCCCATGCAGCCTGACGACTTCTTTAATAAAGACACGAGCAGTCTCAATGGCAGAAGGCGTGTTCTTTAGAGGAAGAAAATGAGCCATTTTGGTCAAACGGTCCACGATCACAAAAATTGCAATACAGCCTTCAGAGCAAGGAAGCTCTACAATAAAGTCCATGGCCACCATTTTCCATGGTCTATCGGGCACGGGTAGTGGTTTCAGTAAACCCCAGGCTTGGTTTCGAGGTGTTTTATTCCGATTACAGATAGGGCATGTATTGATATAAGACCTGCAGAAATTCTCCAGACCAGGCCACCAGAAGGTGCGACGCACCAACTCTAGTGTCTTACGAACCCCAAAATGTCTGGCCAATGGGTGGTCGTGGAGGTGTTTCAGAATTTCTACTCGGATGTCTTCTGGGACGAAAATCTGGCTTCCTCTCCAAAATAATCTGGATTCTAAGGAAATATTGGAAGGTTTGGAAGAATCCGAAGATGCTCCCCGGAGAAGAGAAAGCAGGTCAGTATGCAGTAGTAGAAAACTGTTTTCTGGTAGAATGGTGTCAGGAGTGGAGGTATCTTTCGGGTTGTCATACATTCTGGACAGAGCATCCGGCTTGACATTCTTTGATCCTGGAAGGTAGGTGATATGGAAGCAAAAACGGGAGAAGAAGAGAGCCCAACGAGCCTGTCGGGGTTTCAATCGCTTGGCAGATTTTAAATATTCCAAGTTTTTATGGTCCGTATAAATTAACACGGGGTGTGCAGCACCTTCCAATAAATATCTCCACTCTTCTAAGGCGGTCTTGATGGCCAACAGCTCACGATCACCTACGTCATAGTTTTTCTCTGCAGGGGAGAGTTTTCGGGAAAAGCATCTCACTGGGTGTATCAAGTCCTTGTCTCCCATGCGTTGGGAGATAACAGCCCCCACTGCGACTTCGGAAGCGTCCACCTCAAGGAGGAAAGGTAGAGCCAGGTTTGGGTGACTGAGAATTGGGGCAGATGTGAAGAGTCCCTTCAGGGTGTCGAAGGCTTTCTGAGCCTCAGGATTCCAACGCAAACGGAAGTTTTGTTTAGTGAGCTGTGTAATGGGGGCAACAATTGTAGAGAATCCTTTGATAAAACGTCTATAGAAATTTGCAAAGCCTATAAAGCGTTGGACCCCCTTTTTATCCAGGGGTACTGGCCAGTCCAGAATAGAAGACACTTTCTTTGGGTCCATCTCAATTCCCGTCGGGGAGATCACTAGGCCCAGGAACTGGATGGTTTGCAACTCAAATTCACATTTCTCTGCTTTTGCGTATAGGCCATGTAAGCGAAGGCGGTTAAGAACTTTCCGGACATGCTCCTGATGTTTGTCTAATGAGCCAGAGAAGACCAGGATATCATCCAGGTAGACGATGACAAAGATATCTAAAAAATTTCTAAACACATCAGTAATAAAATGTTGAAAGGTAGCGGGAGCATTGCATAATCCGAATGGCATGACTAAATACTCGTAGTGGCCATACCGAGTACGAAAAGAAGTTTTCCACTCGTCGCCATCCCTGATGCGAATTAGATTATAAGCCCCTCTCAGGTCCAGTTTCGTAAAAACAGTGGCGGATCTTAGTTTTTGGAACAGTTCGGGTATCAGTGGCAGCGGGTAACGATTTTTAATCGTGATGTTGTTGAGCTCTCGGTAGTCGATGCATGGGCGAAGGGTCTGATCCTTTTTGGCGACAAAAAATATCCCTTCACCTGCTGGTGAGGTGGATGGACGAATGAACCCCTTATTTAGGTTCTCGTCGATGTAAATTTTCAAAGCATCTTGTTCCTTCTCGGATAACGGAAAAATGCGCCCAAAAGGGATCTCAGCCCCAGGAAGCAGTTCTATCGGGCAGTCATAGGGGCGATGAGGTGGAAGAGAGTCGGCTCCCTTTTTACTGAACACATCGAGGAACTCATGATAGGGTCCCGGGACAGACTGGAGTAAACTGGGATCGGTGTTCAAACATAGCAGAGTAGGAGAAAAACTGGGAAGTCCGGGTAAACAGTGTTCCTGGCAGTAACGGGAAGGAAAAAGTAAAGTTCCAGAGGACCAATCAATCTGGGGGTTATGGACCCGGAGCCAGGGAATGCCGAGAATCACTGGAAACAAGGGTGAGGAGATCACGTCCAAAATTAATAATTCTCTATGGTTGGCAGAAGTAGAAGCAGGCAGAGGAAGGGTTTCTTGGGTTACTTGACCCGATTTAATGTGAGATCCGTCGGCCAGGAAAACGGAGTGTCTGAAGTCCTTCTTTCGGAGAGGGATGTTGTGCAGATTGGCGAAGGTGGCATCAATAAAACAACTGCAGGCGCCAGAGTCAATAATTGCGTTGACCGGAATCGTTCTTTCTTGGAGCTGAAAAGACAGAGAAAGAGCAAGGTGTGTTGTATTGGCTGAGAGAGCGGAAGCGTTGACAGGAACAGAAAAACGACACTTACGCATCTTGATGGGGCAGTTGGCGACGTAATGACCAGGCTCACCGCAGTAGAGGCACAGATTTAACTGACGACGACGTGCTCGTTCTTCAGGAGGTAAGGTAGGTCGCATGACCCCGAGTTGCATGGGCTCGGAAGTATCTGGAGGAGAACTGGCAGAACTTGGACAGGTAGGTGGTTGATAGCGAGAAGAAGGCATGGGTGCTTTAGTAGTGACCCATACTGGGCGGCTTAGATGAGAAGATCGCTCTGCTCGTCGCTCCTGTAGACGCCGATCAATCTGAATAGCCTTGTCGATCAAATCCTCCAGGGTGTCGGGAACACCAATGCGAGCCAACTCATCTTTCAGGGCTTCTGAAAGTCCTAAGCGGAACTGATGTCGCAGAGCTGCGCTGTTCCACTGGGTGTCCGCACTCCAGCGGCGAAAGTCCGTAACATATTCCTCAACTGCTCGACGGCCTTGTTGAAGTGCAAGCAGAGCGGCCTCAGCAGTGGCAGTTCTCTGAGGGTCATCATATAGTTGTGCCATGGTCTGAAAGAAAGCAAGTAAAGTCTCTGTGTTGGTGCCATTTTCCTCTAATAATCGGTGTGCCCAGGTTATGGGGTTCCCCTTGAAGAAGAGAAACCACAAATCCCACTTTTGTGGCCTCTAAGGAAAAAGTCCTAGGTTGAAGGGCAAAATATAATTGACAGGCACTGCGGAAATCCCGGAACTTGGAACGGTCCCCGGTGAATCGCTCTGGCATCGGAACCCTGGGTTCGGGAGGTAGCATCACTACGGCTGGAGCAGCGTCCATTGAAGATGATCTGGCAGAAGATCCAGGAGCTGCGTCTCCGGACAGATTCTGTACTTGACCTTCCAGTCGCAAGTAGCCGTCCTGCAGGTTTTTTACAGCTTGGGTGAGGGATGCAAGGTGTTTACAAATCTCCTCCATGGCTGGGGCCACTCCTGAAGACTCTGTCATGGCTGTCTGATACTGTTATGTACCACGTACCTGGTAGCCAGAGCCCGGTTGTAGGAGGAGGCCTCTCTTACAGCTCCGGCTCGGGAGCTGCTGGATTGGGAACAGCAGACTCAGGAGCCTGGCGGGGTAGGAGTGCCGGCGTGCTGAATAGATGAAGTTGATGTAGATCCCTGCTGGAAGGTAAAGCTGGAACCGATGAAGCTGGAAGCGGGGGTCAGCGACCCTAACGGAAGGTTTGTGGTAGCAAGCTGAGAAGGTAAGCCGGTTAATAGACAGCAGACGGAAGCAGGGTCAGACAAGCCGGGTCACATCAGATAGTTCAGGTAATCAGGTAGGACAAGCAAGAGAGTGGTCGTGGTACAGGCAGGAAGGTCTGGCAGCGGTGGATAAATCAGAGGATAAGTCAATGGTAGCCGAGGTCAGGATCGGAGAGGTGCGGAAGGTCAAACAAGCCGGGTCAGAAGATTTCAGCAGGTAATCAGGTTTTTCAGGTTTACGAACGCTCAGAGACTGTAGATCAGACAGCAATGTGCTGGAGCTGTCAGTGTCCATTTAAAGCCGTTTTGGCACCAAGGAATCAATGTGCACGTGCGCGCTCCCGACGCGCGATCTTGACGTGCACGCGCCGTTGACGCACGCGCACGCACCGTAGGCGCGTAATGGCGCGCAAATGCACGCCGCTGTGTTAACCGTCTGGAAGGCTGACGAGGCTGAGAGGTGAGTCCCTGACAGTCGTCTGTTGGGTCTAAAGGCTTGAGTGAGAAAAGCTAAAGAGATCCGGGTGCTGAATCCTGTGGTAGAGGATTCTGGACCAAAGTGTCTCATCAAGAAAGGAAGGTCTGTGGCAGAGACAGCCATCCCGGCTGCTAGGCCAGTGAGCGGGACCTTTCCGGGTGAGCAATACACACTCTGGCTAGAGTGGCGACGAGAACTGTTTGCTGGAAACAGGAGTGTTTACTTACTTTGCAACTGAACCTACCTACCCTTCCACCCCTTACTCCTCGTTTCTACTAAAGTTATCCAAAATAAACCCAAAGAGAAAAGGAGTACATTGTGTGTGGACATTGAAGTTCTTCAGACTCTTCTTTCACCCTGGACAGCGAGAATAGAGGTGTAGCGGGGTCATTCTGTCAAGAGACTGACAGGCCTGAATCCCCGCTGGAACTATATCCACGCTTGTAAATATGTAAGATACCTTTAAGAAGTTATGCATTATGGGACTAGAAGTAGCGGGAGATATGGACTCCATTGACTCTTAGGAGAAACAGACTACGCTTCCCACAATGCCCTGCATTATTGGAACATGTGACACCTCCGCACAAACTCATGGGGGAGGTTACTTAAGGAAAGGGAGTGGCTGATCTCGCTCTCTCGGGACCTGCATCTTCTCCTCTGTGGAGCTGTGGAGAACAGCACAGCCGTGCTGCTAGGCCTGAAGCCAGGGCCTGGATCCACCGAGAAACCAGCCATTCGGAGGGAAGCAAGACCACAGTACCCAGCTCCTGTTCTAGGAAGACCGGAGAAGCCGTCCAGCTGACAACTGAAACAGTGGAGAGCCTGATACCGGAAACCCTTGTGCTGTGGAGCAGAGACCTACCGACGCGCCTTTGAGAGGAATTCAGGCGGATCGGGCCTGTCCAGGTGAGAGAGCACCTGATCAACTTCCAACTCTCCCCTTTAGATAGACAACTTAGTGCCACCCTACAAGCCGGAGACACACATTTGGCCTCTAGCTGAAACTTAGAGGCCCTCTATTTCGATAGTTGTTACGCAGAAGTGCCTGACGCTGACCAGCGATCAGTACACCAACATTGTTATTCAGAACACCTTGTTTGACTAACTTTATCCTATCGTTTACCACTTGTGGATTACAAATCTAAAGTGTAGCACTACCCCCAAAGGAGCTGCTGCCTGCGAGGAGCCCAGCACTGCTGCCGTGGGTGGTGGGCGGGCAGAACACTTGCAGGGGGGGCAGTCAGCAAGTGAGGCGCTGCTGCCTGCGAGGAGCCCGGCGCCGCTGCTGTTAGTGGTGGATGGCGGGCGGGCAGGACACTCGCAGCTGGGGGGGTGGAGTTAGTGACGTATGTGACCATCCGCAACGTGTGGCAAGTGACAATACCCAACATGTGGCAGGTGACGTCATGACAATCAGCAACATGTGGCAAGTGACAACCGGCAACGTGTGGCAAGTGCAACCCGCAACGTGTGGCAAGTGACAACCCACAACCTGTGGCAAATGACAACCCGCATCTGGTGGTGGAGTCTGAAGCAAAAATGTAAGTACAAAAACACATCACAAGTTGTATGAAACATGAGAGCCTGAGAGGGACTTGCCTTGCCCAGCCCTGATTAACCACTTAAAGCGGAGGTTAACCTATCTCCAGCCTTAATAAAGGCTTGTAGCGTTGTCATTTTTTTTTCAATGTGTACACTTACCTGTATTCAGCCGCACTTCCGGGTCTTCTTCCTTGCGGGGAGTGGGCGTGTCACTCCTTTTCCTTGACGGGGAGCTCTGCGCAATGTCTCCTGGGAGTGAGTGTTGATCCTCCCAGGAGACGATTGACGTGCGGGTAAAGCGCGTCATCGCCTTCCGAAAATATCCGACGGGGACTCGGCTCTTTACGGCGCTATACGACGCCTGCGCCTGCCGTGTAGAGCTGACTGCGCAGGCGCCGTAAAGTGCAGAGTCCCCCTCGGATATTTTCGGAAGGCGATGACGCGATTTACCCGAACGTCAATCATCTAAGAAACGCCTACTCCCGGGGGAGCTAGAACCCGGAAGCCCCGTGAAAAATACCATAAGACCGTAAGTACAGCGGTACAAAAAAAGAATCCAGCATACTGTAGATGTCAGCAGTATGCTGGATGTAACGTTCTATTGTTGTTTTAGGGTGAACCCCCGCTTTAAGGACCGCTTTAAAGACATTGCGGCCGCCCGCCCGCCATGCACAGGTCCCTTTTTACTCCTTTATACATGTATAGAGCCCTGACAGGTCCTCTTTATACTCCTTTATACATGTATAGAGCCCTGACAGGTCCTCTTTATACTCCTTTATACATGTATAGAGCCCTGACAGGTCCTCTTTATACTCCTTTATACATGTATGGAGCCCTGACAGGTCCTCTTTTATGCTTATATGCACATATAGAGCAATGACAGGTCCCCTTTATACTCCTATATACGTGTATAGAGTCATGGCAGGTCCTCTTTATACATGTATAGAGCCATGAGAAGTACTCTTTATAAAGGAAAGGGAGTAACCGCTCCAGGTGAGTAAGTTGAACAATCAGCAACAGTTCAGGAGATCAAGGGTGCCGGCAATGCACAAAGCAATTGATAGAAGAAAAAACGGGATGGACAGCTGCACTCCAAAAAAACATAAGGTTGTCGTTAATATAAAAAATGGAAGAAATGCACTACAAAACAAGCAGAGAACGGGAATAACAGCTTACGCGTTTCACACTCCAAATCAGTGCTTAACCACTTAAAGCGGGGGTTCACCCGAAAAAAAAATTTTAACATTAGATTGAGGCTAATTGTGGGAAGCAGAATCAGGTGTTTTTTTTTAAATGAATGCAGTACTTACCGTTTTAGAGATAGATGTTCTCCGCCGCTTCCGGGTATGATCTGCAGGACTGGGTGTTCCTATTTGATTGACAGCCTTCCGACCGTCGCATACAGCGTGGCACGAGTTGCCGAAAGAAGCCGAACGTCGGTGCGCAGGCGCCGTATAGAGCCGCACCGACGTTCAGCTTCTTTCGGCAACTCGTGTCGCGCTGTATGCGACGGTCGGAAGGCTGTCAATCAAATAGGAACGCCCAGTCCTGCAGATTATACCCGGAAGCCGCGGAGAACATCTATCTCTAAAACGGTAAGTACTGCATTCATTTAAAAAAAAACACCTGATTCTGCTTCCCACAATTAGCCTCAATCTAATGTTAAAAAATTAGTTTTTTGGGTGAACCCCCGCTTTAAGCCCCGGACCAAAATGCAGCTAAAGGCCCAGGCCAGGTTTTGCGATTCGGCACTGCGTTGCTTTAACAGACAATTGCGCGGTCGTGCGACGTGGCTCCCAAACAAAATTGACATCCTTTTTTTCCCACAAATAGAGCTTTCTTTTGGTGGTATTTGATCACCTCTGCGGTTTTTATTTTTTGCGCTATAAACAAAAATAGAGCGACAATTTTGAAAAAAATTCAATATTTTTTACTATAATAAATATCCCCCAAAAATATATAAAAAATATATTTTTTTTCTTTAGTTTAGGCCGATACGTATTCTTCTACCTATTTTTGGTAAAAAAAATTGCAATAAGCGTTTATCGGTTGGTTTGCGCAAAATTTATAGCGTTTACAAAATAGGGGATAGTTTTATTGCATTTTTATAAATTATTATTTTTTTTACTACTAATGGCGGCGATCAGCGTTTTTTTTCGTGACTGCGACATTATGGCGGACACTTCGGACAATTTTGACACATTTTTGGGACCATTGTCATTTTCACGGCAAAAAAATGCATTTAAATTGCATTCTATATTGTGAAAATGACAGTTGCAGTTTGGGAGTTAACCACAAGGGGGCGTTGAAGGGGTTATGTATGACCTCATGTGTGTTTACAACTGTAGGGGGGTGTGGCTGTAGATCTGACATCATCGATTGTGTCCCCCTATAAAAGGGATCACTCGATCGATGCGCCGCCATAGTGAAGCACGGGGAAGCCGTGTTTACATACGGCTCTCCCCGTTCTTCAGCTCCAGGGAGCGATCGCAAGGGGGCGGCTTGAAACGAATAGCCGGGCCCTCATCCCGGATCGCTCCCAGACGATTTCACATGTACCGGGGGGGGGGTCCCGATCGGACCCCCGACCTGCAGAAAGGGAAGGACGTAAATGTACGCCCATCTGCCTGTAGGTGCCATTCTGTGGACGTATATGTACATGCGGCGGGCGTTAAGTGGTTAATCATGGCTGATTAAACACTGATTTGGAGTGTGAAACGGGTAAGCTGTTATTCCTGTTCTCTGCTTGTTTTGTAGTGCATTTCTTCCATTTTTTATATTAAAGACAACCTTATGGTTTTTTGGAGTGCAGCTGTCCATCCCCTTTTTTCTTATATCAAGTACTCTTTATACTCCTATATACGTGTATAGAGCCATGACAGGTCCTCTTTATACTCCTATATACGTGTATAGAGCCATGACAGGTCCTCTTTATACTCCTATATACATGTATAGAGCCATGACAGGTCCCCTTTAGTCATCATGATATAAAATAATGAATGTGGGGGCCTTTTGGTGGATGTGATTTTTTTTTGGGGGGGGGCAGCATTTCATTCTTGGTCCCAGGCAGCACAATGTCTTGGGCCGGTGATCTGCCAATATGGTTCCGGCTATCCAGATGGTTCCTGTAAAGACTGCGTAGGCGCAATCCTTGCCGACAGAAATCTCTGAACCTCGGCCGGCATCCAGGGCAACGTAGAATTTGAGGAAAGTGGCCAGTCGGCCTCACGTCCTCACTTCGCTCGGATGGCTCGCTCCGCTCGCTTGGCCTCCTGACTCTTTTTTTTAACATCCTCCAATCCACGGGGATGTTAAGAAATGAGCCTGGATGCCGGCCGAGGTTCGGAGATTTCCGTCGGCAAGGATAGCGCCTGCGGGAACCATCTGGATAGGGGAACAATACTGACAAGTCACCGGCACTGACTGCAAGGCTAAGGAGAAATAACTTTGTACAATTGTCTCTCTGCTGCTGTAGATGTTGTAGAACACTGCCCCTAGCGGTCAGTGCGCTGGTACTACCATCATAAGGCAGTCCGTGCTCTATTTGGAGCAAAACAGTAGAATAACAGAAAAAAAAAAATCCTCTTCTTTTTTTTTTTTTTTCCTTGCTGATGATGAAGCCGTTGGGACCCATTTCATACTATTATCCCCCAAAGTTCTGCACATACGTCTCAAATGTGGATCCGGCAAGGATAAAAACAAAACTGGAAATGGTGACCACCTCCTCGGGACTTCTTCAAAGCAGCAGCTGACAACAAATAGTACTTGTAGGCAATTGTCCTACTTGTAGAACCTTGGGTCAGGCAAAGTGACAATGTCCCCTCACTTATTAGTAGTGGTAATGGAAAAAACTTGATCCACTTTCTCAGGACATTTGAGGACCACCTTGTCACTGAAGATGTACCGACCAGGGCTCCAGTCCTTCAAGCAGCCCTCAAACCTCTGGCCAACACAAATGAACGCATATTCAGTATTGCGGTCAGTCTTTGGTACTCCCAAGTGTTCCCAAATTGCATCCTTGTACCAACTCTCTCTCTTTTCTTCAATTATGGACATGAGAGCTGGAGGCACATAGGGATATTCCCACCCGTAGTCCATGGCCACCTTTCTCATAAGAATGCGTTGCAGGCGGGCCAGTTTCGGCAAGGTAGGGGGGTGTCCAAGTCCTAACAGGACAATAGCGTCAAGCGCTCTCCTCAACACAGGCAAGGCAGCGGGTATGGGGTTAAAGTCTGCAACAATACTGGTGCTTGGCACCTCAACTCCCCATGTTAGCTGCAGGACATCCGCGGATGGTGTGGTATCCCTGGGGCATCTCTTGTGTTTACAGGGTTTGGAAGCACAGGAGGTTCTGCCCCATTGTGACTCAGGCAGCCCCCAGCTCAAACCACTTGTTATCCCCACTAGGGATGAGCTTCGTGTTCGAGTCGAACCCATGTTCGACTCGAACATCGTATGTTCGACCGTTCGTCGAAATATGAACGATACGGGCCGTTCGCGCCGAATTTGAGTGCCGCGTCACGGCCCATAATTCACTGCGGCATCGCATCATCCTGAAGGGGGTATCTGTATTTTTTAAGATTTATTTTTTAGCTCTGTATAATATATAATTATAGATTAGGGTTAGAAATAAGGGTGTTTCCACTTTAGTTCCTGAAAATGCTACTTTCCTGGCTGTTTCAGTATCTGGAGATAGTGAGTGTCTGATCCAGAACAAGCATGCATCAAGTGATGTCAGAGCAAAGTCAGAGTTCACACACAATATATTCATTTCAGGTCAGTGGCTCTTGTAGTCAGGGAATCAGAATGACAACCAGGTAACTGGTACTGTCAAAAGGAGAGGGTAGTATTGACAGCCACTCAGAGTAATGACTTAACATACTGGTCCTATAGGAATATGGAGGCTCTGACCAATCATATTCTGGAATTTTGTTTCCCCAGCCCCCCTCTCTGACATCACTGTGACCTCCTCCTGTCTCCCGGATGGCAGCGCAGTGGCCGAATGTTCGGTGAAAGGATCAGATCCTCGTTATTCCTGGAGTTTGGATGGAAGATCCGTCTCCTCACACAGCCGGGTAACTCTTCCTCTTCTGGTCTCCAGAACCCTCCGCTGTGATGTCACCAATCAGATCAATACTCTAAGTAGATCCATCAACATCTCCTGTGCAGGTGAGTGAGAGACGGAGACCTCTTCGGAGTTAAAGGAGTTCTCTGACCTAAAACTTTTAACCCCCGCTGTGCCCGGGCTGTAAAAATATAGAAAATAAACTGTCACTTACCTGCCTACGATCCCCCGTTGTTCCGGTATCGCCGTCCCGTTCTCCGGGCCCGGGCCCCTTCCGCTTCCTGTGTGTCGGTGACTCATAGTGCGCTCAGCCTATCAGCGGCCGCGACGGGACATTGCTGAGGCCGCTGATAGGCTGAGCGCACTATGAGTCACCGACACACAGGAAGCGGAAGGGGCCCGGGCCCGGAGAACGGGACGGCGATACCGGAACAACGGGGGATCGTAGGCAGGTAAGTGACAGTTTATTTTCTATATTTTTACAGCCCGGGCACAGCGGGGGTTAAAAGTTTTAGGTCAGAGAACTCCTTTAATATCCATCCTGACACAATACCGGCTCATTCACACCAGCAGACCAGATTATGACACCGCCAATGGTGTATGACGGGAAGAAAACACGGCACTGATCTGATTACAACACATTTTATAGTTTATTGAAATGTTACAAATTGACATTTCATTCATTTTTATGCAATGTGTCACATGACACTGAATAAAAATGCAGCATGCCATAGTTTTTCACGGCACACCAATGCAGCGTGGTTATGTAAACTGAACGCAGAGCCAAATTGCCTTTTCTATTTGTTGGATTGCACAGGGTTGAATGATCCCTAATAGCAATAATAATAATATTACTAATAATAATAATAATAATAATATTACTAATAATAATAATAATGGGTTTATCTCAGAAGATGGAAATGTTGGATTGGTTACATAATCCATAATTCCAGAAATGTGGAGCAGAAAATTCTTCATAAATGGTCGGGGTGGTTCCATGTTCAGTGCCTCTTATGTAATGACCATTCTGATTCCCTCCACTGATTGGACAATAGCTGATCTCTGGAGATATAGATATGGTACCCGGACTTTTACCCTTCACAGGAAAGATGTGATTTGGAAAAGAGTCCAGTTCACTAATTGGACAGATCTCAACATCCAATCCCCATGGATCCACCAAATTTTTCAGCTGTGTGGTGTTTATTATTACATTTCTGGTGTAGGAAACTTTAAATCAGTTCTTAGTTACTGACACTGACTTCTCCTCCATCTGTGTCTCTCAGTTCCGGTATCGGATCCGGTCCTGGATGTGAAGTGTCTCCAGAATGGCAGCGCTGAGATCTCCTGCGGGGTGGAGAAGGGGACTGACCCCTCCATCTACATGACTGTGAATGGAGAATTGGAGGTATACAATGTCACCAGATCAGAGCGGACAGTCCGTGTCACTGTGCCTCCCGTGTCACCCCCCAATTCCTGGAATATCAGATGTTCAGCAAAGAACGACATCAGTGAGAGATCCACCAATCAGACACAAGACGCTTGTCCAGGTGAGTGACACGTGATTCCTTTAACTCTGTAAATATCAGTGTGGTTTTCCTAATCCCTAGGACAGCACATTATACCCACATGCTAGCAGTGCCCATGTGGGTACAGGGAGAGAATTCTCAATAGTGCCCCCAGAGGCTGTCACTAGGTGCAGGAATTGTATTTAAGGCAGAAATCCATCTTAGAAGCTGTACTTCTCTACACAGACATGGATAACTCCTTGTAATCTTTAGCCCAGTTCCTGTAACTCTGTATACACTGTACACTTTGGATAACAGTTTCTCATGACCAGTGTAGTCAAGATAGTAGTCAACATCTCCTCCCCTTTACTTACCACCCTTAAACACAACCAACTCCCCACACTCACATTCCCATACCACTATCCAATGATAAGACCAGACAAGAGTTTGGAGTATAAATGGCCATGGCAGCCTTTTATTAACCAAATATTTTAATAATTTCCAAATAACCTTTGTAACGACAACTTTAAAACACACAGCCTGTTGGTCTTTGACGGCACCCCGAACTTAAGGTTTTCCACCACTACACTGCGGGACCTTTTACCATACCAGGCCTCCAGTCGTATCACCAGCTCGGAGACAACCCCTTTCCCGCAGTGCAACCAATACCAGCAAAAGAGGGGGTGACTAAAGTGCTAGCCAATACTAACAAAGTGAGGGTGAGAAAATGTACTAACAAAATATACAATAAAAATTAATGCAGCTCAAATCTAAATTGTGCTAACAACAAAAAAATTGGGATGAATAAAGTGAATGATGAGCGCAAAAATAAATGGAATAATGCATATACCACATCAATAATGTGAACGATTATGTGATAAAATAAAATAAATAAATATGATCCTCATAATTTGAGGAACTGACACAGAAAACACACCAATCACCACTATACTAGTGGCAGCTGAAGTGTGCAATCAGGGGTGATGATTCAATGAAGTGTCCAAAGTAGTGATAAATAATAAAGATATAAAAATGTCCCAAGTTTCAGCAATAAAGTGATCCGTGTGTAAAATCTGGCAGCGATGGACTATATCCAATACAGAATAATGTAAACTTTCACACGGCAGGTGGGCTCACAAAGCGCTTACCTCCCTCACATGGGAAACCAGCATACAGATCCTCAGATGGAATGCCTGCAATCTTCTCTCTTCTCCGATGGACGACTGTAGTCCAAATGGGCTCTCTCCAGAGACGTGTCCTTCTCACTGTGTGTGGTTCCAGGCTTCACAAAAATGGCCACTCCGTGTCCATACAATCACAGGGGATTTGAAAGAAAAGAAAGGCTCCAATAGTGAAGAATTTCCAGACGGAATTTAATAAACTTCAATAGATGAGTGAAATAGTTCAAACATGAAAACTTAAAATACAGCAACGCGAAGTGACAAGCAACGATGGTACAAACGAGATGTCGCGTCACTTCCGGTTACGTCTAGATGTGCCTTACGCGTTACGTCACGACACGTGACTTCATCAGAGGCTGGGGATTGGCTAGACTGGCTCTTGTTAAATAGTGCCAAAAGCGGAAATTGGATTCGGCCATTTTGGCCAGTTTCTTCTTTATATTCCTGTATAATTTCTTCATTCCGGTATTTTAACTGGATACATGTTGCCCACTAAGTCAGCTAGGATACTGCAGTGATTCCCATACACAAGATGGCCGCGGCTTGGTCTAAGGGCATCCAGCATCCAAAATGGCCGAATCCAATAAGTTTTGATATTTTCCAATTGATAAGTTTCCCCCAATATTAAGTTTCCTTATATATTTCTCAACCTCTATAAATTTTTTTATAGAGGTTGAGAAATATATAAGGAAACTTAATATTAAGAAGCACTTTTCACAACAGAGTATTAGTACACCTACTGTTGAAGAAGACATCTTTGTTCACACAGGACTAAAAAACAATTCTGTTTTTAATCCCAAAAAGGGAACCCACCATCATGTGGAAGTCTTCAGAAATATGATCCAAGGAGATATCAGAGATTTGGAGGTTAAATATGCCAACAGTAGAGGTTTAATAACAGAAGGAATTAAAAAGCTGGAGGAAAATAAGAACATTATTATTCGCCCCGCAGATAAAGGGGGGGGGGGGGTAGTAGTTCTCACCAAAGAGAGCTACTACAGAGAAATTCAAAGATTATTGGAAGATGTAACCACATACAAACCACTCCGAGGAGATCCTCTGGTAAAATTGAAGGAGCAATTACTATTGTGGACATCAGAGGGCACATCAAAATCCATCTTAACCACAAAGGAGGCACGGTATCTAGTTCCTAATACACCTAGGACTCCTGTCCTTTACATAGTTCCTAAGGTGCATAATGACTAGATGAACCCACCAGGAAGGCCCATAATAAGTGGGATTGGATCCCTATATTCCCGGATCGGAGAATACCTGGATACATTTCTCCAGCCCCTGGTCATCAAAGGCAAATCATATCTGAAAGATAGCCGGGAACTTATTAAATCCCTATCCCCTCTAATGGTCACAGAGTCCACCTGGCTGGTTACAGTGGACGTTGAGTCTCTGTATACCAACATTAGACAGGAGGATGCCTTGGAAGCAGTATCTCTGGCACTTAGAAGTGACCCTAGGTTACCGGAGGTTCAGGTAAAGTTTCTTGTTGATGGCCTACAACAGGCAATGGGGAACAATTACTTCTGGGCATTGGGATCGTTCTACAATCAAATCAAGGGTGTAGCGATGGGGGCTCGTTATGCCCCCAGCGTTGCAAACTTGGTATTGAATAAATGGGAGGAGGAAACCATCTATCAAGACAACCATGTACCCCTCATCTACTACATGAGATATATAGATGATATTATTCTCATGTGGGAGGGGTCCTGGACAACTTTGGAACTATTTTTAAAAGGATTGAACAATAACCAATACGGACTCAAATTTACAGCTACGTCAAGTTTGTCATCAATAAAATATCTTGACTTAATTCTAACCAAAAATGGTGATAAGGTTAGCACACGTACGTACTTTAAGAGTACAGATAGAAATGCATTTGTACCAACCAATAACTGCCACCATCCCAAATGGTTAAGCACCATTCCCAAAGGACAATACATGAGGATCCGTCGTAATTGTGATGATATCTCAGATTTCCAATCCCAATCCCAGATCCTAACGGAGAAATTTAAAGAAAAAGGATACCTCCCTCAAATGCTAGAAAAAACAACTCTAGAAGTACTTAATATGGACCGGGATCAACTTTTGACCACTAAGAAAAGGGCCCCATTTTCAGGAGACTTGGCCTTCTTTTCAGGTTTCCATCGCCAATATCAAAGCATCGAAAAAATCTTTAAGAAACATTGGCCCATCCTGCTTAAAGATAATGACTTGGCCGCAATTTTACCCCCTAAACCCAAATTTGTGTATAGAAGAGCTCCAGGATTGAGGAACATGATTGCTCCCAATGTACCGGACCCTCCACCTCGACCTCCAACCTTTCTCGATGGATCAGGTTTCCACCACTGCACTAGGTGCAAATCATGTAAGAGCACCACTAGAATAAGCAGAAAAATCACCAAATTCAAATCTAATATAACACAAAAAGAATATACAGTGAAACCTCTCATAACTTGTGATTCCCATCATGTTACCTACTTGCTCGAGTGCCCATGCTCTTTACAATATGTGGGTCGTACCACCAGAAAATTGAGAGTAAGAATTAATGAACACGTAGCGAATATTAAAAATGGCTTTCCCAACCATAGCGTGTCACGGCACTTCGAACAACACCATAATAAAGATCCCAGCAAGCTATATTTTGTTGGTATAGATAGGATAACCAGCCATTGGAGGGGGACCAACATGACTCAGGCTATCTCACAGAACGAGACCATGTGGATCCATCGTCTGGGGTCGATGCATCCGCATGGACTCAACATTGAACTAGACCTGAATTGTTTCCTCACCAACTATTGATATAGGGTACTGAGTAAAATGTGTTTATTTTACATTTAATTATTTTAAATTTTTAGTATCAATTTTATTAATAATTTTTATATATATCGTCTTAATAGACTATAGTAATATTACTATCAGCTGACTACTTTAACAATTAATGAGAATTGGTAATCCAGGTTATTAAAAAGTATGTTAATTACAACTATCTTCCCCCAAGGGGTTAACCTGGGCACTACCGCCTATTTAAAATTCGTCTGGATGGTTTTAACATTTTAGGTTCTCTGATTATCATCATTTTCTTTTCTCTAAACCTAGCAATAGTCTGGTAATAGTCACGATGATTGTACTGTATTGCATGAACCTTGTATAATGTAAGGGGCGTGACGGTACTGCCGTCGAACGTGTCATTGTAGCACCCAATCCGCTACTGAGGCTGGTATTAGTCACTCCCCGCCCATAGTGATTGACGGACAAATAAATAAACCTATTCAGCGTGGTTGGGCACGCCTCCTGAGGACGTTAACCACGAAACGTACGTCGGGGCGGCACCCAACCACGCAATCGTACCTGTCACTTCCTGTATCCTGCTCTGCTGGCTCCGTTCATCGCGGACGTGGAATGCACGCTCGGGACACGAGCTGAGCATCTAAGCGCCCAGGATCCTGCTATCTGACCCTATGCTACTGAGCCTCAGTGCCGGGTTTGAGGTACCTCTTAAAGTAAGCGGCCACTTGGCTCCCTCTGTCTATTATTTTAACATTTATTAAACAAAGTTACACTATGTTTGGCCACATTTTATTTTTCATGCTCATATTGGATTTCCAATGATTGCAACTGTCACTGCTGCCAGGACGTATTTGCCACTACAGGTGATCCTGTGACAAGCTTTAAATGTCCTCCTTTTTGATACCAAAATAGGGGGCATTTTCATCTGGTAAGGAGCCAATTTACATATTCACTTTGGGTGTAAGCCAACATTATGGTGAAGGTGGATCTATAGCCTGATTGCAAGCATGTCTTTTTCTTCAACTGAGGACTATTCAAGAGATTAATATCTCCAACCACTTATGCCTACCTTTGGACTCTTTTTATGTTTTGGCACTATTCACTTTTGAGCACAACAGATAACAGCATTTTAATTATTTTGGACTTTTTTACTAGATCACTTACTAGTAATAGGTGTTATAGCATTCATATATTCTGTTTATTAATTTATATTTGATTATGCACATTAATTTATATTTGATTATGTATTACTATTGATCTATCAGCGCACCCATTCACCAATATTTTTGCACTGTATAATCACTTGATTATTCTTGGGTAGCAGCGATTTCATTTATTTTTATATTTAAAAATAATTTATTTTGGCGCGAGTTACCATAAATACACATGATTGCTACTATACCTTACTGGGTTACAGGAATAGGGAAACCCCAATCGCAGAAGTGAGTAAAGGTCGGACTTTGAGGCAAAGCGGAAGTATATATAAAAATTATTATTTATTACAAAAATAGAAAATTTACAAAAATACAAATATATAACAATGAAAAGATAATAATGAATAAAATAGAACCATCTAAATTAATAATTCATAGGTAATAAATCCTTTGAAGTCACCTACGCGTTTCGCTGTTGGGCTTCTTCAGGACGAGACAAGCAGGATTTTTTGACAATATATAGACATTGTTTCATAATCTAGCACAACGTGGCCAGTGTATTCATCCAGACTACTCCGGGCATTTCACAATAAATGCCGAAATATCAGAAAAGTCGATGTATTGTCACTTCCAATAGTATCAGAAAGATTGGTTATCAATAGTCCAGATTAATTGCACCTAGGGTAAAAATCCCATAGTATCAAGGATTAGGAAATCAAATGAAAAATTGAGACAGAGTTGCAGGGGTATTGCCAGAAAATCAGCAAGAGAAAACCCTGTTCTAAGCAATCCTGTGGTGGAATTAAGACTGGGGCAGAATATCACCAAGTCAGATATAGTGGAGATCCAAACCTAGTTTGAGCACTCAACACCAAAGGACAATAGAGTCCAGATAGCCCAACGCTCTGAGATTAAGTGCGGTCCGCGTGTGCCCCAGGGTAACAGCCAATGCTGACTACTGGGTTACAGTTAAAGCGTTAGTAAAGAAAAAAAGTTTTTTTCATTTAAAATAACAAACATGTCATACTTACCTCCACTGTGCAGTTCATTTTGCACAGAGTGGCCCCCGATCCATGTCTTCTGGGGTCCCTCGGCGGCTGTCTCTGTCCTCCCCGCAATTACTCACCACAGTCATGCGAGAGCTCGCATGGTGGTCAGTAATTGCGGGCGCGCTCTCGTGATACAGCGAGCAGCCATAGCCGCTCACTGTATCACTCGGGCCCTGCCCCTCGGCGTGCCACGTCACTGGCTGCGCTGCTCTCAATCCATGCTCTCTAGCCAATCATCGGCCAGGCTGAGCGGCAAAGAGGATATCGGGACCGCGAAGGACTTTCGAGGGGTCAGGTAAGTATAACGGGGGCTCGGGGGGGGGGGGCGGCAGCATTCGATGTTTTTTCACCTTAATGCATAGATTGCATTAAGGTGAAATATTTTTTTTCTTTACAACTCCTTTAATCACTTGCTTACTGGGCACATATACCCCTTTCCTGCCCAGGCGAAATTTCAGCTTTCAGTACTGCGTCGCTTTAAACTAAAATTGCGCGGTCGTGCGACGTGGCTCCCAAACAAAATTGACGTCCTTTTTTTCCCTAAAATAGAGCTTTCTTTTGGTGGTATTTTTTTGCGCTATAAACAAAAAAAAAGCTTTTTGCTATAATAATTATCCAATTTTTTTTAAAAAAAACTATTTTTTTTCTCAGTTTAGGCTGATATGTATTCTACATGTTTTTGGTAAAAAAAATTTTTTTGCAATAAGCGTATAGTGATTGGTATGCGCAAAAGTTATAGTGGCTACAAAATAGGGGATAGAATTCTGACATTTTTTTTATTATTTTTTTTTTACTAGTAATACGGCGATCTGCGAATTTTGTCAGGACTGCGATATTGCGGCGGACACATCGGACACTTTTGACACATTTTTGGAACCATTCACATTAATACAGCGATCAGTGCTATACAAATGCATTAATTACTGTATAAATGTGACTGGCAGGGAAGGGGTTAACACTAGGGGGGTAAGGAAGGGGGTAAATGTGTATCCTGGGTGTGTTCTAACTGTGTGGGGGGAGGGGACTGACTGGGGGAGGTGACCGATGCTGTGTCTCTATGTACAAGGGACACAGCATCTGTCTCCTCTCTCCCCTGACAGGACGTGGAGCTCTGTGTTTACACCTCATCATTACACACAGAGCTCCACGTCCCTGCTCTGTCATTGCCGATCGCAGGTACCTGGCGGTCATCGCGGCTGCCAGGCACGCGCATCAGCATCTCTGGGACGAGTCGGGTGCGCGCGCCCCCCAGTGGCCGGAGGACGCGAGGATGTCAAAAGACGTCGTCCCGGATTTATAGAGCCACCTTGAGGCCGTCTTTTGACTATGGCCCGGGGCTCAAGTAGTTAATGAGCTCCTACATGCCTGTGAAGAATATCAGATCTGCAACGGGGACATTACTGTTATAGGGCTCTTATACCTTTACCTTTAAGTCAGACCTCTCATTAGAGTTAACGGTTAATAGTTTGGCCTGGGGTTCCCCTTTAGTATTGGTAATATCTATAAGTATACAATATTTTTAAAGAAGGTATTTACAGATTATCTGTCACTGACTGTATTGATGCTGTCTGTTTGCATATCTTATAAATTATTTAGCATTATAAAAATCACTTCAACCAAATCCAGGTTGTTTGTCCAGGATCTGGCTGACCAATACTATTTTGAGTTTCTTGCTACCTAAGTAAATTGAAGAAACTTGAACTGTGTCAGTGTGTCATTACTGTGCTATTCTACTAATTACTTTGCCAGATGTGCCAGAGGGGCTGAGGCCATTCTTGGGGTTGACAGGCAGAGTAACGTATTGAGCAAACTTAAGCAGCTCCTTTGGGGGTATCGCTACATATATATATATATTTCTTTTTTCTCTTTTATATACCCCAAACTTCTCCTTTAAGGTTGTTATATAAAAAAAAGTGGATGTAAGATTGCATTGCTGAGTTTGGCACAAAACAAGTCAGAACTCCATCTTGCAGTGGATTAATAAAAAAAATCTCCATTATTCGGGGTTGTGTTTCTTTATTTTAAGTCTATAACTGACATATTCTGGCTAAAAAGTGTCATTGTCCACCCATTACAGATAGAAGCTGAATAAACATTACCTTCTGTAAATATCTCACTCCGATCTCTTCCTTCTCTTGCAGGTAAGCCTTGTCTCAGCTGTTTGTGGAAATCTATAATTTGGGGCTTCCTGGTTCTGCTTGTGACAATGCCCCCCATCTTCATCGCTCATTGGTACATACTACGTGGCATTAGAAGAAATCTGAGAGCCTCTCCACATAAGACACGGAGGAACAATCCATCTTCCATCATGAGAAAACAAAGACGTACATCTCGATCAAAATGAATCTCTATCACTTTATGACTTCAGCTGCGCTATGGAAGACATAAACATTTCCTACAATCTTTCTTCTTTCCCCAATACTATCAACAATCTCCTTGTATGACTTCAGAATGGGTACATTTCCTACAATCCTTCCCCCATTTCCCTTCATCTGCTTGTATGGCCTCAGTGTGTCTACATGCTGACATCATACAAGCAGATAGAGGGAAGTGCTGCTAGGTTAATTGGATCCAGTGTACATTAGCCCTAGTATGTGTACTGTATGTATGAATATGAATTAGGGACCTTAAATTGTAAGCACCTTGGGCAGGAACTGATGTGAATGTTCAATTTATATGTAAAGTGCTGTGTAAATTCATGGTGCTATATAATTACTGTACCTGTAATAAATACAGGTGATAAACCGCTCCAGGTGGCAATGTAACTGCTACACCTTCCCTGCATGAGAAAAGGGTGCTGGCTCTGCATGCAATAGCTGTGCAAAATGAAAAGTTCTGGATTGCCAAACTTCAATGCAATCACCTTTATTGGTCTAAAAATAGGTTCATGAAGCAAATGGAGGTAGAAATATCAACTTTAACTAATGCGTTTCACACCTTTACTGGTGCTTAGTAATAGATAAAATAACAGGCTAAAACACAGTTTAATATACACATGTAAATTAGATGTCTCAATGGATTAACTTAGACAATACCATGTGTAGTCAATAGAACACATATACATTTACTTTATGGATAAGTTGGTTTAGGGTGTTTCACAATATTAGGTTAATAAATAATGGAAAATTGTCATCCATACTTACCATAATTTTTCTTTCCTGGCTCTGCCTCTGGACAGCACAACCTTGGGTCAACCCCGACCCTTGACTCCGTATAGGACACCCCTGTATAGACAGATTTTTATGAATAGCTTGCAAAGGTCCAGGGAGGGTGTGTGCTGTCCTGAGGCAGAGCCAGGAAATGAAATATTACAGGGAGTATGGATGACAATTTTCCGGGCTCAGCCTCATGCCTGCACAACCTCAGGACCCAACTAGCAGACACAAAGCAGGGAAATAAAACGAAAACTCAGACACCAGGTGCTGCCAAAAGGTAAATTTATTAACATCCAGACAGAGCAGAAGACCATACAGAAGTTCCCATGAGACTTAACTGGGAACATCTAGTTCGTAATGTTTAATGAAAGTGTTAGGAGAACTCCAGCTTGCCGCCTTACAGACCACGTCCGCCGATACCTTGTACCAGTCTGCCCAGGAGGATGAGACCACTCTGATTGAGTGTCCCCAAATCTTCTGAGAAGGGGAGAGACCTTCTAGTAAATATGCCGTCTGAATTCTCTTCACCACCCATGATGACATTACCCTTGAGGAGGCCGGCATGCCTCTCCTGGGGCCACTTGGATATATAAAAAGAGCTTCAGACTTTCAAAACACTTCCGTTCTCTCCAAATATATCTGAAACATGGCTTTCAGGTCTAACTTGTGCAATTCCGACCCTTCTGGGTCTACAGGTGGCGGTGGAAAGGCTGGAAGTACCAACTGCCAATTAAAGTGGAACTCCGAAGAGACTTTCAGTAGGAAATTTGGAAGACGCAACACAACTCTCTCCGGGAAAAATGTGCAATAGGGCTCCTTACAAGAAAATTCTGCAATATTGGAAACTCGTCTAGCCGAAACCACTGCTGTCAGGAACATCATCTTTAAGGTTAGGTAATATATTGAGCTGGTCGAGTCCGGAAAAAATGTGACTTCAGCAATCCCTTCAGTACCAATGGTAAGTCCCACCTTGGGAACATGGAACAAATCGGGGGCCGAATCTTGATGGCCGCCCTGAGGAACCTGTTCACAAGTTGATTTTTGGCCCAAGGAACATCAGTTAATGTTGCCAGTACCGAAACCTGTACCTTAATGGTATTGTAACTGAGGCCCGCATGCAGACCGGACTGAAGGAATGACAACCCATTAGCCACAGATGGGTTCTGAAACGAAAATCCCTGTTAAGTGGAAAATGTCTCGAATTTCCTCCAGACTCAGTGGTAGGTGGTTTTAGTAGACGGTTTCCTTGCTGTAAGTAGGGTTGACACCACTGATTCAGACAGATTCAGGTTGTTCAGCCTGTCCCTTTCAAAATCCATGCAGTCAAGGCTAGGCGGGCTGGACTGGGATGAAACTGGTTGTGCTGAAGAAGCAGGTCCCTATTCTGAGGCAACTTGACCGGTGGGCATGTCGGCAGGTGACAAAGGAGAGAGAACCATGCCAAAACCTTCTCCTCCATGATTTTTAGTAATGACGGATGGATTAGAGCCGTCGGGGGGAAGATGTACATACGATTGAAATTCCATTCCTGGGAGAGAGCGTCTTGTGCCAGAGCCTGCTGACAGAAGAACCAGGGAACCTGACAATTTTCCAGTGTCGCCATGAGGTCCACCTCGGGTACCCCCAATCGATTGAAGATCTCCCTGAGATATTTTGGGTTCAGACTCCACTCTGTGTTGTTGGTGAATTTGCAACTCAGATGGTCCGCCAAGGTGTTCTGCACCCCCGGGAGATAAGCCGCTGCAAGATCTAGCAGGAGATCTTTGGCAAACTCAAAGATCTCTGATGCTATCTGTAGCAAGCGTAGACTTTTCGTCCCCCCCTGCTTCATGACATAAGAAACAGCTGTCTTGTTGTCCATTAACAGTCTGACCCTCCTTCCTTGAATGAGGGGAAGAAAAATCTTTAGAGCTTCTCTGGCCGCTGCAAGTTCCAGCAGATTTGATGAAAAGGGGGTCTGAGGGGGCCATCTGCCTTGAGCATGCCGTCCCATGCAATGAGCACCCCAACCTTGAAGACTCGCATCCGATGTGATCGTGACCTAGCCTCCAGGGTTGATGGGTTTGCCCCAGGCTAGGATGTCCCTTCTGCTCCACCACTGCAGATCGTTGCAAAAAAAGACCGGAATGTGTATTTTCTGATGTAGTGAGCCATGACTCCATTGGCTGAGAAGGGCAAATTGGAACCGCCTTGTGTGCCACTGTGCCCATGGCACCGCTGGAATACAGGCCATCCGGCTCCCTAAAAAAACTCATCCCCTTGTGTACCGTAATGGTAGGGGGAGACTCCCATCTTCAAGGTCTCTGCTGACACGTGATCTATCTTGTCTTGTGGAAGAAACACCTTGTATTGGAGTGTGTCAAAAGACATGCCCAGATAAACTAAGGTTTGGCACGGAGTGAGCTGGCTTTTTGCTGTATTTATCATCCAACCGAACTGTGTTAAGGTGGCGAGGACCTGATCCCGGTGCCACAGCAAAAGATCTTCGGACTGGGCAAGGATCAGGACATCGTCCAAGTAGTGGAATATTCTTATCCTTCTTTGTCGAATAAAGGCATTTACCGTTACGAGAACTTTTGAAAAAGTCCTTGGAGCCAAGCTGAGCACGAAGGTAAGGCACCTAAATTGAAAGTGGTCGCCTGAGTAAAAGAATCTTAGGAAGCGTTGATGAATATTGGCCACTGGGATATGGAAGTATGCATTTTCAAGGTCCACCGAGACCATCCAGTCGCCCTGACGGATTACCGCCGAAATAGTCTTGAGAGACTTCATCCGGAATGGCTGTGGCTTCAAAAAAGAGTTCAGGCTTCTTAGGTCCAGGGTAGGATGCCATTTTCTTGATGCTTTCTGGACAAGGAAAAGAGGGGAGTATACCCCGCAACCCTGCTCCTCCTTTGACACTGGTACAACAGCGTGAAGAGCGAGTAGCTCCCTGAAGTATGCCTCCAGTGATGCTCACTTCTCTGCTAAAGTAGGAATCTTCGATGAACTTCGAAACTGAAGACAAAGGCCTATCCAAACTACTTCCAGGACCCAGGATTCCATTACTTTCTCTGCCCAGGTATCGCCGTAGATGGCCAGTCTTGCCCCTACTGGCGATCCCTGGGCAGGCCGCTCTTCAAAAGGACTTGGCTGTGGGTTTTGGAGCTTGAGGAGCTTTTGACTTAAAGTTATCGGCAAAGATACCGCAAGATTGCCATGAAAAGCGTGGAAACTCTCTGCCCGGCCAATAGGACCTGGCCTCCTTAAACTGATCCCGGGGCCTTCTATTCGTCCAAAATGACTGCAGACGCTGTTTCCGATCCTGGGTAAGAAGACCAGACTTTCCTCCCGTCACCTGGCGAATTGCCTCCTCCAGCGTCTTACCAGAGAGTGTGTTTCCTGAGAAGGGAAAGGAGCATAAAGCTTGATTTGAGGCAGAATCTGCGGGTCAATGTTTGAGCCAAAGAGCCTGCCGAGCCATGACCGAGTGGGCCATGATACAAGAGGTGAATCTGACCAAATCCACCGCTGCCTCTACTATGAACTCCGCTGCCAACTTCAAGCCTTGAAGGTTAGATGAGATTAGTTCTTCCTGCGCTCAGGAACCTAACGCAGACTCTAAATTTGAAGCCCAGACCCTGACGGCTTTGACAATTGAGGTCAGGGCCACCGCTGGCCTGCAGGCTGCCGCCGCAGTGGTGAAGGTCCTCTTCAGTTCTGAATTGGCCCTTCGTTCCACTGAATCTTTAAAAGACACTGTTTCTTCCAATGGTAGGGTGATATGCCTTGCAAGACGTTGTAAGGACGCATTCACTCTAGGAGGGGTATCCCATGGTTCCACGCCCGCGGTTCGGCTTGGACCACTCCTCCTCCATTAACTCCTTAATGTCCACTATGAAAGGACATTTTGGGAACTCTCTCTTCAAATTTGGGTAATATTTTCTCTGCCCCTGAGCACCTGAAGATTCTTCTTCCCAATCGATGGCCTGTTTGACCGCAGATATAAATGAGGGTACCAGAGAAAAGTCAAACAAATACGTGTCCAAACTATGTTGATCAAAGTCCCCTTCTGAGTAAGAACTAATGGCCAGGTTTCGGGGAGTCTTCCTCCCTTCTCCTTAAACGACTAGGGGCCCTTACCCCTTCTTCCATGGCCCTCTTGATGTCTAACTCTATGTTCTCGTTGACCACTTGGAGCGGTACAGCACGACCAACAAGTATTGATGACCATATCCGCCGGAATAGCCGGTCCATGATCGGACGAACGATCGATGATGCTTAGATGAGGGGCCTGCAGAGTCTGCCGAAGGGCTGCACTGGGTACGGTTGCGCTTTGACTTTGTTTTGGGGTGAGAAGCGTGAGGAGACGAAGAACGGTGATCACTAGAGGATGAAATTGCTCTCTTGCAGCCAGTGTTAGTTTTGGCAGCAATTTTTTATATAGTTTTAGTCTAAAGCCTCATACACACGATCGGACTCCAGACAAACTTTTCCGTGGATTTTTGTCTGAAGGGCGTTGGCCGTGAACTTGGTATGCATACACACAACAGGACTTTTTTTTAGCAAACTTTCCCAAAGTCACATGTTTTTTCTGCTCTTTTCTGCTCTTTACCACCACCCTTTGGTCAATTTCTGCTATTGTTGGTTGATTTTAACATTGGCTCTGAGCATACGTATTTGTAATTCGGACTAAAATCGGATGGATTTCTATACAGACGGCAGGACTTTTGTTGCCGAAAAGTTTGTCTGTTTGCAGAGCAAACTTTTGTCCAATGAAAGCCGAAAAAGTTTGTCCGATGGAGCGTACACACGGTCGGATTTTTTGATAACCTGGAAATTTAGAAGTTTGTTGTCAAAAAGTCCGATCGTGTTCATGGGGCTTTAGTCTTGGGGCTAAAATGGCATTCTAGTTTTAGTCCCATTTTAGTCTGCTGCAATTGTTTTAGTTTTAGTCGACTGAATTTTCAGTACATTTTAGTCGACTAAAACTAATTTTAGTCATCTAAAATCTAATGGGTGTAAATAAATTGTAATGCATTAGTTAACATTTCTCTACAATGTCCAAACTCATTATATACTGCTGGAGTGAGAAATCGAATATGTTATTAGTGGGAATGCTTTAATAAGCATTCCCAGTATTGATATTAGTTTTTTATTATTAGTGGGAATGCTTTAATAAGCATTCCCAGTATTGATATTCGTTTTTTATTATTCTTAATTAGTGGGAATGCTTTAATAAGCATTCCCAGTATTGATATTCGTTTTTTATTATTAGTGGGAATGCTTTAATAAGCATTCCCAGTATTGATATTCGTTTTTTATTATTAGTGGGAATGCTTTAATAAGCATTCCCAGTATTGATATTCGTTTTTTATTAGTGGGAATGCTTTAATAAGCATTCCCAGTATTGATATTCGTTTTTTATTATTAGTGGGAATGCTTTAATAAGCATTCCCAGTATTGATATTCGTTTTTTATTATTCTTTTTAATTAGTGGGAATGCTTTAATAAGCATTCCCAGTATTGATATTTAGTGGGAATGCTTTAATAAGCATTCCCAGTATTGATATTCGTTTTTTATTATTAGTGGGAATGCTTTAATAAGCATTCCCAGTATTGATATTCGTTTTTTATTATTAGTGGGAATGCTTTAATAAGCATTCCCAGTATTGATATTCGTTTTTTATTATTCTTCTTCTTAATTTTAATTTTAATTTTATTCCGTACGTTTTTTGGCTCTGCGTAACTTCTGCATACTTTCAGCTATTGAGACCATTTAACTTTTAAAATGTTCGTCTCATTCAGCTAACGATGGGACTTCTTCAAGTTTTTTTGTACTATTTATACTTTTTAAAATATTAAGCTTTTAGACACTTTTTTTTAACATTGAAGTCAATGAGAACATCCTTTTTCCTGCTTCAAAACACACGTTCTGCCAAAAGTTTCAGCTCCTTCATACTTTCACTTACAGACACCAAACAAACTTTAAAGCGGTCACAAAATATTCAGCTATCCAAACATGACTTTTTAGATTGATATCTTATACGGTTTTTGTGAAAACGCAATTTACGTTTAGTGATTTTTTTATCGGTTATAATGTAATCCTATGGAGCAGGTTTAGAGTGTGTCATGTGACCTTTAGAGTGGAGATCTTTGAAAACAAAAATTATCTTTAAAAAAAGGGCGAACAAATTGCTCTCACGCCCACAAGATCTACTTGTCATACACAATTTATATATCAAAACGTAGGTATGCTTGTCTGGTTTCAGGCAATGTGATCAGTTTTGCGATAGGCATTTGACTTTTAGTTCCAGGAGCTTCTAAAGGACAAGTGCCTCAAACGCCCTCCCATTGACCGTCATGTTAAAAAGTCTAAAAAAAATTCCTGCAAACGCACAAAGACGCTCTTTTCTAAATCGCTGGCATGGCCACAATTTTAAGTTTATCAACATAAATTTCATATCGATGCGTTCACAAGGGCCGTGTCTTTCAAACGGTGAAGTCGCTGTATCGATCGCATGTACGGTTGTGGATTAATTACGTTTTGTTTGGAGGCGTAATTAATGTATTGGTCTGTGAATTAAAAGGCGTTTGTAATGGAATTTCTTTCCATAAATAGCTTTCTACCTCAGTGCAATATTCCTCCTCACTGACCTGGGGGGAGGGGAAACCTCTTGAGGGGGGAGGGGCGACCAGGAAGTCAGCATACTCTCTACTTTGCAGATAGAGAAAGGAGCTGTGTGTCCTAAAGATAGTGTAGTGGTTATGGTGAATGGCTTTGGTGCGGGCTCAGCAATTCAGCATTCCCACTCGCATTTTCCTCAGGGAATGCATTTTCTAGTTAGTGGGAATGCTTTAATAAGCATTCCCAGTATTGATATTCGTTTTTTAGTGGGAATGCTTTAATAAGCATTCCCAGTATTGATATTCGTTTTTTATTATTCTTAATTTTAATTTTATTCCGTACGTTTTTTGGCTCTGCGTAACTTCTGCATACTTTCAGCTATTGAGACCATTTAACTTTTAAAATGTTCGTCTCATTCAGCTAACGATGGGACTTCTTCAAGTTTTTTTGTACTATTTATACTTTTTAAAATATTAAGCTTTTAGACACTTTTTTTTAACATTGAAGTCAATGAGAACATCCTTTTTCCTGCTTCAAAACACACGTTCTGCCAAAAGTTTCAGCTCCTTCATACTTTCACTTACAGACACCAAACAAACTTTAAAGCGGTCACAAAATATTCAGCTATCCAAACATGACTTTTCAGATTGATATCTTTTACGTTTTTTGTGAAAACGCAATTTACGTTTAGCGATTTTTTCAGAAAATGGAATCGGTTATAATGTAACCCTATGGAAGGGATTTAGAGTGTGTCATGTGACCTTTACAGTGGAGATCTTTGAAAACAAAAATTATCTTTAAAAAAAGGGCGAACAAATTGCTCTCACGCCCACAAGATCTACTTGTCATACACAATTTATATATCAAAACGTAGGTATGGTTGTCTGGTTTCAGGCAATGTGATCAGTTTTGTGATACGTATTTTAGTTTTAGTTCCAGGAGCTTCTAAAGGACAAGAGCGACAAAACCACTCTCATTGACCGTCATGTTAAAAATTTTAAAAATGTTCCTGCAAAACACACAAAGACGCTCTTTTCTAAATCGCTGGCATGGCCACAATTTTAAGTTTATCAACATAAATTTCATATCGATGCGTTCACAAGGGCCGTGTCTTTCAAACGGTGAAGTCGCTGTATCGATCGCATGTACGGTTGTGGATTTATTACGTTTTGTTTGAAGGCGTAATTCATGTATTGGTCTGTGAATTAAAAGGCGTTTGTAATGGAATTTCTTTCCATAAATAGCTTTCTACCTCAGTGCAATATTCCTCCTCACTGACCTGGGGGGAGGGGAAACCTCTTGAGGGGGGAGGGGCGACCAGGAAGTCAGCATACTCTCTACTTTGCAGATAGAGAAAGGAGCTGTGTGTCCTAAAGATAGTGTAGTGGTTATGGTGAATGGCTTTGGTGCGGGCTCAGCTATTCAGCATTCCCACTCGCATTTTCCTCAGGAAATGCATTTTCTAGTTTTAATTTTAATTTTATTCCGTACGTTTTTTGGCTCTGCGTAACTTCTGCATACTTTCAGCTATTGAGACCATTCAACTTTTAAAATGTTCGTCTCATTCAGCTAACGATGGGACTTCTTCAAGTTTTTTTGTACTATTTATACTTTTTAAAATATTAAGCTTTTAGACACTTTTTTTTAACATTGAAGTCAATGAGAACATCCTTTTTCCTGCTTCAAAACACACGTTCTGCCAAAAGTTTCAGCTACTTCATACTTTCACTTACAGACACCAAACAAACTTTAAAGCGGTCACAAAATATTCAGCTATCCAAACATGACTTTTTAGATTGATATCTTTTACGGTTTTTGTGAAAACGCAATTTACGTTTAGTGATTTTTTTATCGGTTATAATGTAATCCTATGGAGCAGGTTTAGAGTGTGTCATGTGACCTTTAGAGTGGAGATCATCCACAAAAAATATTATCTTTAAAAAAAGGGCGAACAAATTGCTCTCACGCCCACAAGATCTACTTGTCATACACAATTTATATATCAAAACGTAGGTATGCTTGTCTGGTTTCAGGCAATGTGATCAGTTTTGTGATACGTATTTTAGTTTTAGTTCCAGGAGCTTCTAAAGGACAAGAGTCATGTTAAAAAGTCTAAAAAATGTTTCTGCAAAACACACAAAGACGCTCTTTTCTAAATCGCTGACATGGCCACATTTTTAAGTTTATCAACATAAATTTCATATCGATGCGTTCACAAGGGCCGTGTCTTTCAAACGGTGTAGTCGCTGTATCGATCGCATGTACGGTTGTGGATTTATTACGTTTTGTTTGAAGGCTTCGATAACTGATTTTGTGTGTGGATGAAAGCGTTTCTAATGGTATTTTGATTCCCTAAATAGCTTTCCTTACCTCAGTGCAGTCCTCCTCCCCCACCTCATGTGGAGAAAGCCTCTTGAGGGGGGAGGGGCGACCAGGCAAGTCAGGACACTCTCTATATTGCAGATAGAGAAAGGAGCTGTGTGATATTAGGCTTTATAAGTACTGAAGGAACACTGGTTGTATGTCCTAATGATAGTGTAGTGGTTATGGTGAATGGCTTTTGTGCGGGCTCAGCAATTCAGCTATTCAGCATTCCCACTCGCATTTTCCTCAGGAAATGCATTGTCTAGTTCTTCTTCTTAATTTTAATTTTAATTTTATTATTCCGTACGTTTTTTGGCTCTGCGTAACTTCTGCATACTTTCAGCTATTGAGACCATTCAACTTTTAAAATGTTCATCTCGTTCAGCTAACGATGGGACTTCTTCAAGTTTTTTTGTACTATTTATACTTTTTAAAATATTAAGCTTTTAGACACTTTTTTTTAACATTGAAGTCAATGAGAACATCCTTTTTCCTGCTTCAAAACACACGTTCTGCCAAAAGTTTCAGCTCCTTCATACTTTCACTTACAGACACCAAACAAACTTTAAAGCGGTCACAAAATATTCAGCTATCCAAACATGACTTTTTAGATTGATATCTTTCACGGTTTTTGTGAAAACGCAATTTACGTTTAGTGATATTTTCAGAAAATGTAATCGGTTATAATGAATTCCTATGGAATTCCTATTAGAGTGTGTCATGTGACCTTTAGAGTGCAGATCATTGAAAAAAAATTATCTTTAAAAAAAGGGGAAACAAATTGTTCTCACGCCCACAAGATCTACTTGTCATACACAATTTATATATCAAAACGTAGCTATGCTTGTCTGGTTTCAGGCAATGTGATCAGTTTTGCGATAGGCATTTGACTTTTAGTTCCAGGAGCTTCTAAAGGACAAGCACCTCAAACTCCCTCCCATTGACCGTCATGTTAAAAAGTCTAAAAAATGTTTCTGCAAAACGCACAAAGACGCTCTTTTCTAAATCACTGACATGGCCACATTTTTAAGTTTATCAACATAAATTTCATATCGATGCGTTCACAAGGGCCGTGTCTTTCAAACGGTGAAGTCGCTGTAACGATCGCATGTACGGTTGTGGATTTATTAACTTTTGTTTGAAGGCGTATTTCACGTATTTGGTCTGTGAATTAAAAGGCGTTTGTAATGTTATTTCTTTCCATAAATAGCTTTCCTTACCTCAGTGCAATATTCCTCCTCACTGACCTGGGGGGGAGGGGAAACCTCTTGAGGGGGGAGGGGCGACCAGGAAGTCAGCATACTCTATACTTTGCAGATAGAGAAAGGAGCTGTGTGTCCTAAAGATAGTGTAGTGGTTATGGTGAATGGCTTTGGTGCGGGCTCAGCAATTCAGCATTCCCACTCGCATTTTCCTCAGGGAATGCATTTTCTAGTTATTTATGGTATTGAGGTACGAACATGCACTACAGACCAGTGTTAATTTTGATGTCAAATTTAAATGTAGTTTTAGTCTTAAGGCCCGTACATACGATCAGACTTTTTGACAACAAACTTCAAAATTAGCAGTTTTTTTAAAAATCCTAGCGTGTGTACGCTCCATAGGACCAACATTTTTGTTTTTTTATTGGACAAATGTTCGCTCTGCAAACAGACAAACTTTTCGGCAACAAAAGTCAGATGGTGCAAAGTCCGATCGTGTGTACAGAAATCCATCGGACTTAAGTCTAAAGTACAAACACGCATGCTCAGAACCAATGCAAAAGATCAAGCAGCAATAGCAGAAGTTGCCCAAAGGGTGGCACTAAAGAGCAGAAAAACCACATGGTACGTCAATTACGTCACTACGTTCATGTTTGTTGGCTGAAAAAGTCCTGCCGTGTGTATGCATACCAAGTTCACAGCCAACGCCCTTCGGACTGAAATCCACTGAAAAGTTTGTTTGAAGTCCAACCGTGTTTATGAGGCTTTAGTCCTTTGACTAAAATGGCATTTTAGTTTTAGTCCCATTTTAGTTTTTTGACTAAAGTGGCATTTTAGTTTTAGTCATATTTTAGTCACCTCAGTTGTTTTAGTTTTAGTCATATTTTAGTAGACTAAAAAAGTATTCATTTAGTCGACTAAAATGTTTTAGTCATTTTAGTCTACTAAATTAACACTGCTTGCGGCTCCTGAGTGAAGGACCTCTCCCCCTGCAATAAGGAGGAACCATTAGTAAGCCTGAAATAGACAACCGGTGTTAGAGGCAATTTTAAAGCCTAGACGTCCCTTACCTTTCCAACGTTTTCAGTGCCTCTTGTATAGGAACAGGCAAGCTCATCCTGGGGTAAGGGACAGGAGCAAAAATAAAATACTCTATAAAAAATCTATCTCTGTTTTAAATTTTTTTTATATTTATATAAACTCCCTTTTTACCTTTTTCTCTTTATATTTTCTTTTTTTTTTTTTTTAAACCTGAATACACTCCACTTACCGGCTGGGCAAGGTGAGTGAAGAAAGAAGGCAAGATCTTCTGGGGACTGTCAGCAGGCTGCAGGGGAAGAAAGGCAGGATTATTACACACAGGCAGAGAAGGAGAAGGACAAAAAATAGGCAGCTCCAGCGCTCAGCTTACCAGTCTGGTAGATCATTGTATACTGACAGCCACACAGAAGCCTACCCCTTGCAGGTTTAAATTTGCTGCCCTCTTGCCGCTTCGGCCAATCAGAAGCAGCGGACTGGAGAGCCAATCACAGCCGCGACTGACCGACCAATCCGGACGCAAGCGGTGACGTCATTCACCCGTGCCAGCCTCATTCGAACGCAGGTGGGACACAGAAAAAACCTCCCTGGCGTCACTACCCAGCGCCCGGCCAACCTGACACGAACACTGGGACCGCATGGAGGGGAACTGAAACTCTAAGCGCAAACATGAAAAATAATAGGGAAGTGAAACTACAAGCCCAGGATGGCCACCTCCCGTGCGACTTACGGCATTTATCCCGCACCTCACTCCAGCACTAGGAGAGCCATCCTCAGAGAGATTTACCCCAACAATGGACCTTCCACCACAGGCAGTACTAACAGGAATGGCCGGGGGAAGGACAGAATAAGAACACCTGTACCAGGTACTGCCTGCCTTTTATCTGTCTATACAGTGGTGTCCTATACTGGGTCGAGGGGTGGGGTTGACCCGAGGTTGTGCTGGCATGAGGCTGAGCCAGGAAAGCTTTGTTATTATACAAGTCTATTTGATCACCTTGATTGTTGTAATTATTTTCATATGTGTTCCATTGGCTATGCATGGTATTGTCTAAGTTAATCCATTAAGACATCTAATTTACATGTGTGTAGTGCCTGGTTACTTCAAAGTACCGGTGCTATTTAAATTTAGAGGGAGATCAAAGTGTTATTTAAACTCTGATCTGGTTAATATGTTCAAATTTGGGTCTCTGTCTCAGCTTGGCTGTGCTGTGGGCTCATTCTGTTGTTGGTTGGGTGCTCTTCCCACCCCAGGGCAGTAGATGGCAGCAGTGGAGTCAAGGTTTGGGTGCTCTTCCCCAGCAGTCAATCAGGAGGGTTGAGCCTTGCTGTGCATGCTGGGGTATTTATGGGGCAGACTGTCAGGGCACAGACCTTTCATGGTCACATTCCCCAGTTGGTTCTGGGTAGAATCGAACCTGGGACCTCTCCATTTACAAGTCCAGCTCTTTGCCTCTGAGCCACTGCTCAAGTGTTAGTTTGCTTGCTTTCCGTTGGAGCCTGGTGCTGAACCTATGTTACTTTGGACCAATCAGTGGCCTGAGCGGCCTATTTAAGCCAGCCCCTTCCTCCTTGCTAATTGCTGGTTCGTTGTCAGCTTTACCCTGTGAGAGAACCTTGAAACCTGAATACCCTGACCTGTTTGACCCGGATTGGACCTTGACTATTCTCTGCCGTCTCCTACACTTGACCCCTGCCTGCTTATCGGATTTGCTGTTGTCTCCTGCCCCTTGACCTTGGCTTGCTCTCACGGACTTCCTCTGATCTCCCCAACTCCTGACCCACGGCCTGTGACCCGGATTTGCCTTGTTTCCTGTTGGTCCCTTCTGGACTTACCTGCCTGTTCCTGCCTGATCAACGACTGTCTCCAGTCCTCTGCACCTGCCCTGTTTTCGTCAGCTGCACCAAGTCTGCCTACCGGTTCCCGGCACTGGTGCCTCCTTGTGCCGTCCCTCCTCTGTTCTAACTCCAGGGAGTGGTCTGCACAGGGTCGCAAAGGTGAGCCGCCCTCAACATCTCGGCCTCGGTGAGTACTTACCTTAATGGTCCTGACAGTACGAACCAGCCAAAATGTCCGAGACCGACAGGGTGCGCTCACCTTTTGAAACCCTGTGCCAACAGGTGTCTGTTTTGTCTAGTGCCGTTCAAAACCTCCAAGAAGGTAAGCCCTTACATAATGGACTGACCGATAACATGGAGTCCGCAGACTTATTCAAAATGCTCACTTCCTTGGCTCTGCAAGTCTCCAGCCTGAACCATACTATTCAGGAACTACAACAAGAAATCCAAATATTTAAAGGGACAGCACGCCCAGCCCCGGAACCAGCATGTTATGAACCATTAGTCGTCATGCCAGAAAAATTTGATGGTAGCCGTGCATCCTTCTTGTGCTTTAAAACCGACTGTGAGCTATTGTTCACCCTTAAACCTAGGACCTATGCCACGGACTATATTAAGGTTAGAGCCTCCGTCAACTTGCTAACAGGGCAGGTCAAATCGTGGGCTCACCTGCTGCTGCAGGAAAAAAGTCCAGTCTTGGACAGCTGGGAGACGTTCATGTCTGCTCTGGACTCATATATTCCTGCTTCCAAGAGGACCAGCACTCCCAGGTCTGCTCTTACTCCACGGGGCCTACGGGTACCCAGGGACAGGAAGCCCCAGTACAGTTATGACATCCAGCCAGCCCAGTGTGTGCCAAATTATGAAACTCTGTATATGCCCAGCCTGGAAGCTTCCCCATCACAAGGTCTTGACATTTCTGTGGATGCACACACGCCCACCTTGGAGGAGGAAGAACCCATGCAGATCGGGGCCATCCGGTCCAGCCTATCTGAGGTAGAAAGAGAGCGGAGGAGAGGCCATGGACTTTGCTTTTATTGTGGTGCTAGCGGGCACCTTATATCGATCTGCCCAACTCGCCCACCTCGGCCAAAGCTTCTTCAGCTGGGTACTATTGGGAGTTTTTTCTATGCCTCAGAATCTGTACCTACCTTTCCAGTGTCCCCAGTTCCGGTTCCTGTGTCCCCAGTTCCAGTGTCTTCAGTTCCTGTGTCCCCAGTTCCAGTGTCTTCGGTTCCTGTGTCCCCAGTTCCAGTGTCTTCGGTTCCTGTGTCCCCAGTTCCAGTGTCTTCGGTTCCTGTGTCCCCAGTTCCAGTGTCTTCAGTTCCTGTGTCCCCAGTTCCAGTGTCTTCGGTTCCTGTGTCCCCAGTTCCAGTGTCTTCGGTTCCTGTGTCCCCAGTTCCAGTGTCTTCAGTTCCTGTGTCCCCAGTTCCAGTGTCTTCGGTTCCTGTGTCCCCAGTTCCAGTGTCTTCAGTTCCTGTGTCCCCAGTTGAAATTCCAGATCATATCTCCCCAAGTGAAGTTCTCCCTCCAGACTGCACATATGCCTCAAATGGTACCATGGTTTGTAAACGGGATCTGGAGATATTTGAACGAGCTTTACAAGCGAGGAGGGCACCCCCTACCAGAACTTCAGGATCAACTAAGTCCAAAAAGAAAAGGTAAAGATCTACATGCTCCCGGTTCTATCCGAGCTTCCATCAGGAGCATCCGGAACTAATGGACAGTTTGGGTGTCCGGAGTCCGCCCCTGGGGGGGGGGGGGGGCACTGTCAGGGCACAGACCTTTCATGGTCACATTCCCCAGTTGGTTCTGGGTAGAATCGAACCTGGGACCTCTCCATTTACAAGTCCAGCTCTTTGCCTCTGAGCCACTGCTCAAGTGTTAGTTTGCTTGCTTTCCGTTGGAGCCTGGTGCTGAACCTATGTTACTTTGGACCAATCAGTGGCCTGAGCGGCCTATTTAAGCCAGCCCCTTCCTCCTTGCTAATTGCTTGTTCGTTGTCAGCTTTACCCTGTGAGAGAACCTTGAAACCTGAATACCCTGACCTGTTTGACCCGGATTGGACCTTAACTATTCTCTGCCGTCTCCTACACTTGACCCCTGCCTGCTTATCGGATTTGCTGTTGTCTCCTGCCCCTTGACCTTGGCTTGCTCTCACAGACTTCCTCTGATCTCCCCAACTCCTGACCCACGGCCTGTGACCCGGATTTGCCTTGTTTCCTGTTGGTCCCTTCTGGACTTACCTGCCTGTTCCTGCCTGATCAACGACTGTCTCCAGTCCTCTGCACCTGCCCTGTTTTCGTCAGCTGCACCAAGTCTGCCTACCGGTTCCCGGCACTGGTGCCTCCTTGTGCCGTCCCTCCTCTGTTCTAACTCCAGGGAGTGGTCTGCACAGGGTCGCAAAGGTGAGCCGCCCTCAGCATCTCGGCCTCGGTGAGTACTTACCTTAATGGTCCTGACACAGACGCTATTAGTTCTGGGTCTTCTTCTTCAAGTGCGGCATCCACCTTTTGGGGTGCCTGCACCACGGCGCCCTGGTGTTATGGCCTACTGGGCCAGGGCATGCGTGCCACACAGAGTTCCCGGTTCCGGGAACCATGTTGGTCCGGAACATTTAAGCTGGGGCAGGGAACCCAGTGGTCGACTGGGTTCCCAAATTCTGAAGATCCCAAGCGGTATAGCTCTACGGTGGGGAGTCCATCTGAGGAGAGCCAATGAGAGGCTGGCGATCCAACAGGGTCTCGACAATCCACCGGGGATCGAGGTATCCGGACACTGAGAGGCTGGTCACCTGTCAGTCGGTATCTGAAAGCAACTTGAAAGAGATCCAGGTGTAATTCTACCAAGGAGGCTCATCTTCGTAACCACAATCAGGAGGGCCTGTGACAGAGGTTTCTCTCTGAATCCATTCCAGGAGGGTCTGTGGCAGCAACTTATCCTTAAAGGTTCGAGCGATACTCCCGCTGCCAGGTCAGTGAGAGAGGCCTGTCCGGGTACACAGGGGCGGACTGACAGCTCATGGGGCCCCCGGGCAAAAGAAGATCATGGGGCCCCCTGTGTCCCCGCCCACGTTCAAGCTACATCCACACAAAGTCCCACCTACCCATTGCACTGCCCACATTGCAAGCGTTCAAAGAATTTCTCTTCAAAATAAATGTTTATTATAGGAATTAAATTCTTCCCACTGATCACCAATGTAAGGAACATTCTTCTCACTGATCACCAATGTAAGGAGCATTCTTCCCACTGATCACCAATGTAAGGAGCATTCTTCCCACTGATCACCAATGTAAGGGACATTCTTCCCACTGATCACCAATGTAAGGAACATTCTTCCCACTGATCACCAATGTAAGGGACATTCTTCTCACTGATCACCAATGTAAGGAACATTCTTCTCACTGATCACCAATGTAAGGAACATTCTTCCCACTGATCACCAATGTAAGGAACATTCTTCTCACTGATCACCAATGTAAGGGACATTCTTCCCACTGATCACCAATGTAAGGGACATTCTTCTCACTGATCACCAATGTAAGGAACATTCTTCTCACTGATCACCAATGTAAGGAACATTCTTCTCACTGATCACCAATGTAAGGAGCATTCTTCCCACTGATCACCAATGTAAGGGACATTCTTCCCACTGATCACCAATGTAAGGAACATTCTTCCCACTGATCACCAATGTAAGGGACATTCTTCCCACTGATCACCAATGTAAGGGACATTCTTCTCACTGATCACCAATGTAAGGAGCATTCTTCCCACTGATCACCAATGTAAGGGACATTCTTCTCACTGATCACCAATGTAAGGGGCATTCTTCTCACTGATCACCAATGTAAGGGACATTCTTCCCACTGATCACCAATGTAAGGGACATTCTTCCCACTGATCACCAATGTAAGGAACATTCTTCTCACTGATCACCAATGTAAGGGACATTCTTCTTACTGATCACCAATGTAAGGGACATTCTTCTCACTGATCACCAATGTAAGGAACATTCTTCTCACTGATCACCAATGTAAGGAACATTCTTCCCACTGATCACCAATGTAAGGAACATTCTTCCCACTGATCACCAATGTAAGGGACATTCTTCCCACTGATCACCAATGTAAGGTGCATTCTTCTCACTGATCACCAATGTAAGGAACATTCTTCCCACTGATCACCAATGTAAGGGACATTCTTCCCACTGATCACCAATGTAAGGGACATTCTTCTCACTGATCACCAATGTAAGGGACATTCTTCCCACTGATCACCAATGTAAGGGACATTCTTCCCACTGATCACCAATGTAAGGGACATTCTTCTCACTGATCACCAATGTAAGGGACATTCTTCTCACTGATCACCAATGTAAGGTGCATTCTTCTCACTGATCACCAATGTAAGGGACATTCTTCTCACTGATCACCAATGTAAGGAACATTCTTCCCACCGATCACCAATGTAAGGGACATTCTTCCCACTGATCACCAATGTAAGGGACATTCTTCTCACTGATCACCAATGTAAGGAACATTCTTCCCACCGATCACCAATGTAAGGTGCATTCTTAGTGTACAGATGACAGTATTAGGCTGCTTTCACACTATTTTTAGCGGCGCTTTACCGTAATTTTTGTGGAGGTATTCGGCCGCTAGTGGGGCGCTTTTAACCCCCACTAGTGTCTGAAAATGGGATAAAACAACCCGCAAAGTGCCGCTGCATTTCAATGGGCAGAGATGCTGCTTGCAGGACATTTTTTAACGTCCTGCCAGCGCATCGCCTCAGTGTGAAAGTATCTGGCTTTCACATTTACACTGCAGGGGAGACATTTTTCAGGTGCTTTACAGGTGCTATTTTTAGCCGAAAAGCGCATGAAAAATATCCCAGTGTGAAAGGGGACTTAGGGAAAAGCACTCAGTGTATACATTTCAATAATTTTATGTAATGTGTGTGTATATATAGGGAATAACACTCACTTACGCCCAGGTTTACACTGACAGCAGGAATTAAATCATGCAAGTTCAGCTAAACTCGCACGATTTCATACCCGCATGTCAGTGCGAGTTTGGCGGGCGATTTCAGAGACATCTGAGCGGGTTGCTGCACAGATGTCGATGGAAATTGCACCCCGAAGTCAGCAAAAGTTGTAAAGAAACTACTTTTGGGAATCGGTGCAGGGCCACAAATGGGGCATCGCACTGATTCAGGTAGTGCCATTACCATGCGATTTGACATGTCAAATCGCATGGCAAATTGCTCCAATATAAACCAGGGCTAAGTGCTATTCCCTATATAACACTGATATCTATACACTGAGTGTGTTGAGTGGCATGCAGTGTACCAGATATCAGTGTGCATTAGTGAATAGCACTTGATCTGGTAAATAGGCACACAGCACAGGGAAAGAAGGAAGGAACCAGGAAGTAACACTCAGCATGGCTTAGAACAACACACAGACACAGTAACTACAGTGATTTCATTATCACACTGACCTCCTGCTGCTTCACAAGGCAGATCAGTGTGGATGGATGGATGCCGTTTGGAAATTCCAAGCTGACTCAGTCAGCTCTCCTCTATGTGCAGTGCTCTCTGCCTCAAAGGCTCCTTCACAGACTGTAACCCACGGCAGACTTATGGCCCCACCCCCTCAGCTGGATTCCCCAGGAGAGAGCAGGGGGGAGAGGTGGCTGGAGCGCCTGTCTCTGAATATCCCCGCACGGCTCAGGGCTCTGATGAGCCATTCATCCCAGTCAACAAACACCTCTGAGCTGCTCACACAGCCACAGCCAATGGTTCCATGGCACTGCTTCCTCGGGGGTACAGTTTTTTTTTTTTTTTATTGTGCATAATAATCAGCGCTGCTGCGGGCACCTTCAGGGACAGACTAAGCCGGCCGGGCCCCCCTCCCCACGGGCCCTCGAGAACTGCCCGACTCACCGAATGGTCAGTCCGCCCCTGCGGGTACACTATTCCCACTCAGGCAAGAGTGGCGCAAGAAGTGTTACACATGGGAGCAGGACTGTTTCCTTATTGCTACGCCTGAATTTGCTATTCTCCTTTTTTCAACTCTACCTTCTTCACCACAAGTTTTATTGTTTTTACCCGGCTGGGTAATAAAGAGCACAGCAAAAGACACCTGTTGTGGACATTCCTTTACTTCTGCTATATGTACCATTCACCCCTAGGAATTCGGAGAGCCACGAGGTAAATGTGCCACCCAAAACACACCAGCAGCTCCTCCGGGGGTAGTGCCACACATGTATATATACCTGTGTTTTAGCCCGTTATTTTAGCTATGACTAAGCACCAGTAAAGGTGTGAAATGCGTTAGTGAAGCTGATATTTCTACCTCCATTTGCTGTATGGACTGTTTTTACACCAATAAAGATTGCATTGGAGTGTGGTTATCCAGAAATTTTCATTTTACCTGTAATAAATTAATAAAATGATTTTTATAACCACACTCCAAACAAACATAGCCTTTATTGGTAAAATCAGGAACAAGCACTACAAGCCACAGCAACCAGGACAGCTGACGCGTTTCACACTATACTTAGTGTTTGATCATTATATTACGATATTATTATTATTTTATTTCTTATGGTTGAACTTGATGGACTTGTGTCTTTTTTCAACCTAACTATGTAATTATGTAACACTAAGTATAGTGTGAAACGCGTCAGTGGTCCTGGTTGCTGTGGCTTGTAGTGCTTGTTCCTGATTTTACCAATTAAGGCTACGTTTGTTTGGAGTGCGGCTGTCCAGATTTTTTTTCCAGTCTGCTATATGCATTGCCTGCACCCATGGTTTCCTGAGAGGAAGATTGTCACTTATTAGATCTACCTGGAGTGGCAATTCCCTCGTTCCTTAGGATTTTTATAACAGCTTAACTGTAAAATCCTTTTCTTGGAGTACATCACAGGAAACAGAGCAGCCATAGTAATAACTATGTGGGTAATAGGCCACCTTCAGGTGATGGACACTGACACACCCAAGACAGGAAGTTCCCTTCCCTATATAATCCCTCCCATACCGGGATTACCTCAGTTTTGTAGCAAAGCAATATGTGTATATCCCGTTAAGAGGGGTGGGAGCTCTGTGTCCCGTGATGTACTCCAAGAAAAGGATTTTACAGGTAAGCTGTTATAAAAATCCTATTTTCTTTATCGTACATCACAGGACACAGAACAGCCATAGTAATTACTATGTGGGATGTCCCAGAGCAATTCTATTTAAGGGGAGGGAGACACAAATCAGGTAGACCGCCATCAGATGCGAAGGCACCTATACTACTGCCTGCAGCACACTGCGCCCAAAGGCAGTATCCTCCTGTTGTTCTACATCCACCTTATAAAACTGGGTGAAGGAATGTACTGATGACCAAGTTGCAGCTTTGCAAATCTGAGTCATGGTGGCTTGGCCCATGAGGCACTTACTGCCATAGTAGAGTGAACTTTAACTCGGAAAGGCGGAACCTTTCCTTTCAAACCATAAGCCTGAGTAATAGTCTGACAAATCCATCCTGTAATAGTCGCTTTTGACGCTGCCTGCCCCTTCCTGGGGCCTTCTGGCAACACAAACAAAGCGTCAGTCTTCCGTATCTGAGCCGTCGCTTTCAGATAGGCCTTCACTGCTCTCACTACATCTAGGGAGTGCAATCACCTTTCCTCCGCAGAGCGTGGTTTTGGAAAAAAAGGAAGGTAGGGAAACATCTTGATTCAGATGAACTACCATTGGCAAAATGGTTTGGTGGGCCTGCAACACCACCCTATACTTATGAATAACCAGGTATGGCTCTTTACAAGAGAGAGCTACCAACTCTGAAATTCTTCTTGCGGAGGTTACTGCAACCAAAAATACCAATTTCTATTTCAAAGGGGTTAAGGGATCCTGGTGCATCGGTTCAAAAGGATGTATTTGTAAAACCGATAATACCAGATTTAAATCCCAAGGGCATAAGGGTTACATAACTGACGGATTTATACGTGTTACTCCTTGTATAAATGCCGGACCAGAGAGTGTGAAGCAAATGGCTTCTGGAAATATAATGATAAGGCCGAGATCTGACCCTTGATAGTACTCAAGACTAGCTTAATTTCTAATCCTAACTGTAGGAAAGTCAGAATTCTTCCTATAACATACTTCCGAGGGTGCCATCCTTTGGCTTCACACCAGGAAACATAGGCCTTCCAACCCCTATAATAAATGGTCCTAGAGGCCGACTTTCTTGCATTAATCAGGGTAGTTAACACTGAACCTGAAAGCCCCTGTTTCCTTAGAATGTGGGTTTCAACCGCCAAACCGTCAAATTTAGCATTTGTAAGGCAGGATGGAATAACCGCCCCTGCAAAAGCAGGTCTGGACGAGATGGAAGCTACTAGGACCCCTACTGCCATCCTCGCGATCTCTGCATACCAGGATCGCCGGGGGCCACTAAGATCACCGGCTTCCGTTCCTCCTTGATCCTGCGGAGGAGCCATGGTAGTAGAAGCACTGGGGGAAGCGCATTGATTTGTGAAAACTGATCCCATGGAATCACTGACGCATCCGTCCTGAATGCGAGTGGATCCCTTGTACTTGATAAGAAGATGTTCAGCTTCTTGTTGAACCTGGATGAAAATAGATTCCTCCTATTGCTACTGCTACGTGCATTGCCAGCACCTTGGTAATCCGACCGTCCCTGATTGTCTATAGGGCTCACCTGGAGCGGTGAAAATCTTCTTCTCGAATCTCTCTGATGTTGATAGGCAAGCTCTTTTCGGACTCTGACCACTTCTCCTGGATAGTGGTTGTTTTCCATGACTGCTCCCCAGCCCAAGAGGCTGGCATCCGTCGTTACTATCTTCTAAGTAACCGTTAGGAAGAATTTCCCCTTCTGCAGATTCTTAATTATCAACCACCACCTGAGACTCTGGAGCACACTTGGAGTCAGGCGCATCGGATAATCCAAGGCCTGAGCCTTCTTGTTCCAGGCAGACAGGATACTTTTTGAAACAGTCTTGAATGGAACTCGGCATAGAAAATGGCTTAGAATAAAGCTACCATCTTCCCTAGCAGCCTCATGCAAAGGCGAATGGAAGGACTCTTCCTTAGAAAAATGGGGCCTAAAACTAAGATTGGGACTTTCAATTGAGGCAATAACTAGCATGCCTCCATCCCCGATAGGTTGAATGAGAGAAACTAAGGGTGGGACTTTAAGGAAGAACATCACTGGCATATGAACCAAAAACATATGGTAAAAAATATTTATTATACAAACAAAGGAGGTATGACAAATACACATTCAGATGATAAAATGGTACAATTAGTAACCACCTAGAAATTATATAATAGTACAAATTAGTCCAACAAAACATACATGGTAATGCATAATAGTAATGGGTCTAGGTACATAATTCTAGAGGAAACAAGAGGGTACATGATGGTCTATGATAGGTACTCATAGTGGGGCATCTGGTACATGAGAACCGGCTTTGTAGGGGTAGCATAGAAAAAATAAATAAAAATGAGTTGGTTCATAAAATTGCAATGTTAGAGGGTAAATATTATACATGTACACTGTGACATATCATCGTATAATGGCTCTACGCGTTTCGTGTTCACTTTAACACTCATCAGGAGCAGATACACAGTGTACGGGTATCTATAATAGAGAAAGAAATGCCATAGTAAAGTAATGGACATAATAGGGAACATAGAAAAGAGGGGAACAAAAATAGTCCCAAACACTCTCACCTAGTTATAGTAAAATGGGTAGAATCATAAGATGGTACTGTAAGAGAGGGGCAGCTATAAATAGCATCATCCCCGGGAGCTGAATTGGTGGCACTTTGGCACGGCAGGAGCAACAACAGTAAACAGTATTGGCCATGAGCATCGGATAGTGGATGTCAACAGTGGTAGAATTGATAAAGTCTGTGGTGAAACCCAGAGGTATCTGTGGGGTAAATAATAAATAATTGAAAAATAATAAGTGAGAAGTGTAGTGTAGGGTTAAAGAGTTAGACATATGAATGAAGACATGCACCAGGATGTCCAAAATGGACATGAATCAAAAAGTAGTAAGGGTGCAGATATAATGATGGAAGCACTGCACCAAAAATAGTGGGTAGGAAGTGAAGTGTAAAGTTAGAAAAGTAAACATGTGAATAAAGACATGCACCAGCATGTTCAAAGTAAGCATAAGTCAAAAAGATAATAAGGGTGCAGGTGTGATAGTGAAAGCACTGCACCGTAGGTACCTACCCAGCGAGGGTGGATCAAGAGGTGGCACCATAAAATGTGTAGGGTCCCATGAGGATGATACAATCCGAAGTGATGGCTCAATATGGGTAAGTATATATAGCGGCCGTATACCAAGAGTGGCCAATAAACGCCACGCAGCGTAAATAGGGGGGAAGGCCCGCATCGCCGTCCAGGCAGTAGCGTGCCTGGCGTTGGCGCGCAAACCCTCCTCGTACTAGCCGCAGATGGATAGTCCACGCCCGCATCGCGGCGTCACAAATGACGTCACCTGTCGAGCGTGGAAGCGTGGCGTCGACACGCAGTGAGAGCCCGACCAACCCTCCCTAAAGGGGAGGGGAGGGGGGGTACCAGAGCGAGTCGCAGCTCCCGGGGATAATGAGAAAGCCAGCCCCAACTGGCAGAGCTGATCTAGGAGGGGAAAAGTTGTAAATAGGATAAAGAAACGTATGGCAAAAGACAGTCACAGTGATATAGGTCATGTTTAAAATAATATGGTAATGTACTTCCATCCCCGATACATTGAAAAATGGGGCCTAAAACTAAGATTGGGACTTTCAATTGAGGCAATAACTAGCATGCCTCCATCCCCGATAGGTTGAATGAGAGAAACTAAGGGTGGGACTTTAAGGAAGAACATCACTGGCATATGAACCAAAAACATATGGTAAAAAATATTTATTATACAAACAAAGGAGGTATGACAAATACACATTCAGATGATAAAATGGTACAATTAGTAACCACCTAGAAATTATATAATAGTACAAATTAGTCCAACAAAACATACATGGTAATGCATAATAGTAATGGGTCTAGGTACATAATTCTAGAGGAAACAAGAGGGTACATGATGGTCTATGATAGGTACTCATAGTGGGGCATCTGGTACATGAGAACCGGCTTTGTAGGGGTAGCATAGAAAAAATAAATAAAAATGAGTTGGTTCATAAAATTGCAATGTTAGAGGGTAAATATTATACATGTACACTGTGACATATCATCGTATAATGGCTCTACGCGTTTCGTGTTCACTTTAACACTCATCAGGAGCAGATACACAGTGTACGGGTATCTATAATAGAGAAAGAAATGCCATAGTAAAGTAATGGACATAATAGGGAACATAGAAAAGAGGGGAACAAAAATAGTCCCAAACACTCTCACCTAGTTATAGTAAAATGGGTAGAATCATAAGATGGTACTGTAAGAGAGGGGCAGCTATAAATAGCATCATCCCCGGGAGCTGAATTGGTGGCACATTTTTGGTGCAGTGCTTCCATCATTATATCTGCACCCTTACTACTTTTTGATTCATGTCCATTTTGGACATCCTGGTGCATGTCTTCATTCATATGTCTAACTCTTTAACCCTACACTACACTTCTCACTTATTATTTTTCAATTATTTATTATTTACCCCACAGATACCTCTGGGTTTCACCACAGACTTTATCAATTCTACCACTGTTGACATCCACTATCCGATGCTCATGGCCAATACTGTTTACTGTTGTTGCTCCTGCCGTGCCAAAGTGCCACCAATTCAGCTCCCGGGGATGATGCTATTTATAGCTGCCCCTCTCTTACAGTACCATCTTATGATTCTACCCATTTTACTATAACTAGGTGAGAGTGTTTGGGACTATTTTTGTTCCCCTCTTTTCTATGTTCCCTATTATGTCCATTACTTTACTATGGCATTTCTTTCTCTATTATAGATACCCGTACACTGTGTATCTGCTCCTGATGAGTGTTAAAGTGAACACGAAACGCGTAGAGCCATTATACGATGATATGTCACAGTGTACATGTATAATATTTACCCTCTAACATTGCAATTTTATGAACCAACTCATTTTTATTTATTTTTTCTATGCTACCCCTACAAAGCCGGTTCTCATGTACCAGATGCCCCACTATGAGTACCTATCATAGACCATCATGTACCCTCTTGTTTCCTCTAGAATTATGTACCTAGACCCATTACTATTATGCATTACCATGTATGTTTTGTTGGACTAATTTGTACTATTATATAATTTCTAGGTGGTTACTAATTGTACCATTTTATCATCTGAATGTGTATTTGTCATACCTCCTTTGTTTGTATAATAAATATTTTTTACCATATGTTTTTGGTTCATATGCCAGTGATGTTCTTCCTTAAAGTCCCACCCTTAGTTTCTCTCATTCAACCTATCGGGGATGGAGGCATGCTAGTTATTGCCTCAATTGAAAGTCCCAATCTTAGTTTTAGGCCCCATTTTTCAATGTATCGGGGATGGAAGTACATTACCATATTATTTTAAACATGACCTATATCACTGTGACTGTCTTTTGCCATACGTTTCTTTATCCTATTTACAACTTTTCCCCTCCTAGATCAGCTCTGCCAGTTGGGGCTGGCTTTCTCATTATCCCCGGGAGCTGCGACTCGCTCTGGTACCCCCCCTCCCCTCCCCTTTAGGGAGGGTTGGTCGGGCTCTCACTGCGTGTCGACGCCACGCTTCCACGCTCGACAGGTGACGTCATTTGTGACGCCGCGATGCGGGCGTGGACTATCCATCTGCGGCTAGTACGAGGAGGGTTTGCGCGCCAACGCCAGGCACGCTACTGCCTGGACGGCGATGCGGGCCTTCCCCCCTATTTACGCTGCGTGGCGTTTATTGGCCACTCTTGGTATACGGCCGCTATATATACTTACCCATATTGAGCCATCACTTCGGATTGTATCATCCTCATGGGACCCTACACATTTTATGGTGCCACCTCTTGATCCACCCTCGCTGGGTAGGTACCTACGGTGCAGTGCTTTCACTATCACACCTGCACCCTTATTATCTTTTTGACTTATGCTTACTTTGAACATGCTGGTGCATGTCTTTATTCACATGTTTACTTTTCTAACTTTACACTTCACTTCCTACCCACTATTTTTGGTGCAGTGCTTCCATCATTATATCTGCACCCTTACTACTTTTTGATTCATGTCCATTTTGGACATCCTGGTGCATGTCTTCATTCATATGTCTAACTCTTTAACCCTACACTACACTTCTCACTTATTATTTTTCAATTATTTATTATTTACCCCACAGATACCTCTGGGTTTCACCACAGACTTTATCAATTCTACCACTGTTGACATCCACTATCCGATGCTCATGGCCAATACTGTTTACTGTTGTTGCTCCTGCCGTGCCAAAGTGCCACCAATTCAGCTCCCGGGGATGATGCTATTTATAGCTGCCCCTCTCTTACAGTACCATCTTATGATTCTACCCATTTTACTATAACTAGGTGAGAGTGTTTGGGACTATTTTTGTTCCCCTCTTTTCTATGTTCCCTATTATGTCCATTACTTTACTATGGCATTTCTTTCTCTATTATAGATACCCGTACACTGTGTATCTGCTCCTGATGAGTGTTAAAGTGAACACGAAACGCGTAGAGCCATTATACGATGATATGTCACAGTGTACATGTATAATATTTACCCTCTAACATTGCAATTTTATGAACCAACTCATTTTTATTTATTTTTTCTATGCTACCCCTACAAAGCCGGTTCTCATGTACCAGATGCCCCACTATGAGTACCTATCATAGACCATCATGTACCCTCTTGTTTCCTCTAGAATTATGTACCTAGACCCATTACTATTATGCATTACCATGTATGTTTTGTTGGACTAATTTGTACTATTATATAATTTCTAGGTGGTTACTAATTGTACCATTTTATCATCTGAATGTGTATTTGTCATACCTCCTTTGTTTGTATAATAAATATTTTTTACCATATGTTTTTGGTTCATATGCCAGTGATGTTCTTCCTTAAAGTCCCACCCTTAGTTTCTCTCATTCAACCTATCGGGGATGGAGGCATGCTAGTTATTGCCTCAATTGAAAGTCCCAATCTTAGTTTTAGGCCCCATTTTTCAATGTATCGGGGATGGAAGTACATTACCATATTATTTTAAACATGACCTATATCACTGTGACTGTCTTTTGCCATACGTTTCTTTATCCTATTTACAACTTTTCCCCTCCTAGATCAGCTCTGCCAGTTGGGGCTGGCTTTCTCATTATCCCCGGGAGCTGCGACTCGCTCTGGTACCCCCCCTCCCCTCCCCTTTAGGGAGGGTTGGTCGGGCTCTCACTGCGTGTCGACGCCACGCTTCCACGCTCGACAGGTGACGTCATTTGTGACGCCGCGATGCGGGCGTGGACTATCCATCTGCGGCTAGTACGAGGAGGGTTTGCGCGCCAACGCCAGGCACGCTACTGCCTGGACGGCGATGCGGGCCTTCCCCCCTATTTACGCTGCGTGGCGTTTATTGGCCACTCTTGGTATACGGCCGCTATATATACTTACCCATATTGAGCCATCACTTCGGATTGTATTATCCTCATGGGACCCTACACATTTTATGGTGCCACCTCTTGATCCACCCTCGCTGGGTAGGTACCTACGGTGCAGTGCTTTCACTATCACACCTGCACCCTTATTATCTTTTTGACTTATGCTTACTTTGAACATGCTGGTGCATGTCTTTATTCACATGTTTACTTTTCTAACTTTACACTTCACTTCCTACCCACTATTTTTGGTGCAGTGCTTCCATCATTATATCTGCACCCTTACTACTTTTTGATTCATGTCCATTTTGGACATCCTGGTGCATGTCTTCATTCATATGTCTAACTCTTTAACCCTACACTACACTTCTCACTTATTATTTTTCAATTATTTATTATTTACCCCACAGATACCTCTGGGTTTCACCACAGACTTTATCAATTCTACCACTGTTGACATCCACTATCCGATGCTCATGGCCAATACTGTTTACTGTTGTTGCTCCTGCCGTGCCAAAGTGCCACCAATTCAGCTCCCGGGGATGATGCTATTTATAGCTGCCCCTCTCTTACAGTACCATCTTATGATTCTACCCATTTTACTATAACTAGGTGAGAGTGTTTGGGACTATTTTTGTTCCCCTCTTTTCTATGTTCCCTATTATGTCCATTACTTTACTATGGCATTTCTTTCTCTATTATAGATACCCGTACACTGTGTATCTGCTCCTGATGAGTGTTAAAGTGAACACGAAACGCGTAGAGCCATTATACGATGATATGTCACAGTGTACATGTATAATATTTACCCTCTAACATTGCAATTTTATGAACCAACTCATTTTTATTTATTTTTTCTATGCTACCCCTACAAAGCCGGTTCTCATGTACCAGATGCCCCACTATGAGTACCTATCATAGACCATCATGTACCCTCTTGTTTCCTCTAGAATTATGTACCTAGACCCATTACTATTATGCATTACCATGTATGTTTTGTTGGACTAATTTGTACTATTATATAATTTCTAGGTGGTTACTAATTGTACCATTTTATCATCTGAATGTGTATTTGTCATACCTCCTTTGTTTGTATAATAAATATTTTTTACCATATGTTTTTGGTTCATATGCCAGTGATGTTCTTCCTTAAAGTCCCACCCTTAGGACTCTTCCTTACTCTGACTACTTAAACCAGCTCTCTTATGGCACTGATCTTTGTCTGAGGTAGGAACACTCTTTTTTGGGCTGTGTCTATAACCAGACCCAAATACTCCAGCCTCCTTACTGGTTGTAAGGCTGATTTCTCTAGATTGAGAATCCTAGGTGTTCCAGATATTCGACCGTGCTGGCGACATTCTGGTTTAACCGTGCCATGAATTGATCTATCAGTAACAGGTAATCTAGGTATGCCATTACCGATATGCCCCTGACCCTTAATCTTGTCAGACGTGGGGCTAGAACCTTTGTGAATACTCGGGGCGCTGTCGCCAATCCGAAAGTCAGGGCCACAAACTTATTGTGGCGCTGTTCTACTGTGAACCGCAGGAACTTCTGATGAGCGGAGAAAATTGACACATGTAGATATGCATCCTTGATATCTATTGACGCTAGAAGTTCTCCTCCCCGCAGGGTGGATTGTCTCCATGCAAAAAGAGCGGACCTTTAAGAACCGATTTAGATCTCTGAGATCTAGAAGGCTGTCTGCCCTGATATTGGAGAGGCAGAACGTTTGAAAGAAGGACGTCTATTCCTCTTCTTAACCAATAGGAGAGTAAGGTGTGACGCGTCAATTGCAAAACATAAGGCCCGTGGTAGCTTAGCCAACTCCTGGGCCTCCTCTCCCTCAGAAGATCCTTCCTTAGTGACCTGCTTAATCTTGTCATGCACAACCTGACAAACCTCAATTGCTGCTACTGACAGCTGCACTACTGTGCCAGCCACAGCAAAGGAGGCTTTAAGTAAAGATTCCAATATTTTGTCCGCTTGATCTTTAAACACCTGGACATTGTCTGCTGGAAAAGTGAGACTCCTATTCATGGAAAAGAGATAGCAGCATCCACTGCTGGTTCATTCCACTTCTTAGTAAATTCTTCCTCCATAGGATAGAGAAGCGAAAATCTCTTAGGAGGAATAAAATGCCTATCTGGATGATCCCAGTCTGCATATATAAGTTGCTCCAGAAATGGGTGCATAGGGAATGCGTGAGAACCCTGAGGAGGTTTTAAAAAACCCAAATCTGAAAAGGGAACTTCAGCCGCCTTTGCCAGGGGCAACTTATATCCCTAATGGACCAACTCAATAAGCGATTGAACTAGCAACCTCTGGGATTAAAAGACTAAGGAGGGTTCTTCTGAGGCTGAACCCCCCAAAGAAGGAGCCTTCTTCCCTCTCTACTTGGTCCCCCAAGAGTGATTCACCATTCTCTACCCGTTCCTGCTCCCCTGAGGGACCTGGGGCAGGAGAGGGGGACCTATCGCACTTCCTTCCAGCATGGGAGGAGGACGCAAACATATCAGCTATCTTACCGTCCAAGCCAGCTAATGCTGCAGCCAAATTGTCTTTAGTGACGTATGCAGAGGCTGGAGTGTTGGAAGTAGCTACAATGCCTGAAGCAGACATTGGCTCAGCCCGGTCAGCCACTTCAGGTCTATCAGGGGAGGATGATACTGTGGTAGTGAAACTAGGATCCACCAACCCTGATCACGGCGCCCTTGCGCTCCTTACTGATTTTACATTCCTCTTTTGAGAATATATAGTTCTAAGCACAAAGCAGAGATACTACCATCAAATGCATCTGCTGCTGAGCTTTAGTCAAGCACTGTTTTATCTGTCTCTATCAGTGCCCAGGCTGATGCTGAATTAATGTGCCTTGATAATGCCTGTATTCAATACCATATACCGCTTACGTGCCCAGATATGATGCTTTGTCTCTCCTTCAGTCAGACTCACACAGAGAGTGTTTAAAGGCAGCTGCCTCACGCATGCACTGTATATATCGTATGTGTCAGCCATGCTAAGCCATGCCCCCCCATAGCACGCCTCCCCTCCCTCTCCCCTTTTTTTTCCAGTGCGCGCACGCGGCGATCCACGGGACCGGAGGGGGGGCAGGGGGAAGAGATAACCCACCCCAGCAGGATGCCCAATGCCCAGCAGGCGAGGCTCCCCCAAAATCCTATTTTTAAAGACTGACAGGAGTGGAGAAAAGCAAGGCTGTCCACAAGCAATGCTGACACTGAGCCTGGAGAAGCATGGTATGTTGATACTAAGGATGTTTTTAGTTTGCACCCTCTAGTGGTGTACAATAGGCATGACAACATCTTACTCACACAAGAAGTCCATAAATAAAACTTAAAGCGAAGCTCCACCCTAAAGTAGAACTTCCACTCATCGGAAACCCTCCCCCCTCCGGTGTCACATTTGACACCTTTCAGGGGGGAGGGGGGTGCAGATACCTGTCAAAGACAGGTATTTACATCCACTTCTGGGAGTCCTCACTGCAGGGATTCTGCAGGTAGTGTGTCACTTCCCACCCCCGCCCGTTGTGTTCTGGGAAACACTCGGCTCCCAGAACACAGCGAGTACCAATGAGGACGGCGCTGCGCGTCTCGTGCATGCGCCGTAGGGAACCGGGCAGTGCAGCTGCAATGCTTCACTTCCTGGTTCCCTCACCGAGGATGGCGGTGGGGCAGCAGAGTGACGAGCGATCGCTAGTCCTCTGCTGCCAACAGCGCTGGACTCCAGGACAGGTAAGTGTCCTAATATTAAAAGTCAGCAGCTGCAGTATTTGTAGCTGCTGGCTTTTTTTTTTTTTTTTTTTTTTTTTAATCAAACAAGTTCTGTTTATTGAGTAAAAGTTACATACATAAATAAATGTAGCTGCTGGCTTTTAATATTTTTTTTTTTTCGGCGGACATCCGCTTTAAGGATCTTCTTACACTTACCAATCCCCGCCACAGTGTACTGCTGGAATATCACAGACAGACCCAATCTTCACCCATCACGGCGGGCCGTGTCATGACAATCTTCAAGGACTGGGTCCCCTTTGTATAGAGTCTCACTGCCTTGGACCTATATAGCACTCTGCCAGAGCAAGCCTTTGGTTTGTTGTTATGACCAAGGTTGCTGGGTCCTAGAGTCCATCTCTCAAAGAGAAGCATTATAGGCAACACCTTAGATACTGGCGAAAAAACTGAGGTACTCCCAGTATGGGAGGGGTTATATAGGGGGAACTTCCTGTCTTGATTATGCCAGTGTCCAATCACCTGAAGGTGGCCTATTACCACATAGTAATAACTATGGTGTCCCGTGATGTATGATAAAGAAAAGTATCGTATTTATCGCGGTATAACGCGCTCTGGCGTATACCGCGCACCCCCAAAGTGGCCCCCAATCCTGTGGGAAAAAAAGTTTTTTTGTTGTTTTGTACTTACAGTTTTGATGTCTTGCGCGGCGTCCATCTGCGGCCTCGTCGGGTGTCCTCTTCGGCGGGTCGGGCGTCCATCTTCGGTGGGTCGGGCGTCCATCTTCGGCGGGTCCGGTGTCCATCTTCGGCGGGTCCGGTGTCCATCTTCGGCGGGTCCGGTGTCCTTCGGCGGCGTCCTCCCGCTCGTTTCCCGCCACGACTTTGAATACTGCGCCCGCATATAGCGAGCGCAGTACACTCGTGGAAAAGGAAAAAAGTGAATCTGCGCTACAGAATATTTAAAAATAAGGTATATAATATAATAAGTGTGAGGGGCTGCCCCTGCAGAAAAATCCCCACAGAATGGAGAAAAGGTGTGAAATATGAGAAGCAGGTGGTGGCGCCAACCTTAAGTGTAGATTAAATATCAAAAAATAATGAATGTTGTATGGGTGGTATAATAAAGCCAGAACCAAAAACAAAAAACAACAAATTGTTGCGTGGTGATCCAAATAACAAACTGATCAAAAAACTATTCAAGAAACAAAAAACTCAAAAAGTGTTCAAGTGCTGAAAAATCATTCCATCTCTGCTTCATGCAAAATTGAGTGAATCAATAAATATAAATATAAATATAAATATAAAAATAAAAATATAAATATAGTGCAGTGTGCTTTCAACAAACAGTTTCCATACTGTCAGTAAAAAAGTCTTTATGTAAAAAATCCATGCAAAAATAAATAAATAAATAAAATATTAAAAGTGCTGTGTGCTTCTTCCACGTGAGAGCAACGTAGGTATAAATCTTCTGTGCAAAAAAACCGTGCTCGCTCCCTATGGTCCCGCACTCACCAGATGCTTGAACCCCTACAGGGGTAACAGGCGTTCACAGTATAAATACTGACAAATCCCTGGATCTTCCCAGAATCTAAAATTCCACCGCTCAGAAGAGGAGGAGACAAATGGATTGCCCAATAGTGTGATATCGTTTTTAAAAGGAACAATTTTTATTCACATTATACAGGGTACTCACAATTTGGTAGAAAGGTTAATACACATAACATAAAAACGCATAACATAAAAACGTGCTGTAGCTTAGAGTAGCGTCTGCTCTACCGGTTTCGTCGATCTGACGTCATCTGGAGCGCGCCTCTAAGCCCCAGCACTACCTTATTTATATGGGACGTTTATGTCTGAAACGTCCGCCATGTTGTTTCAGACATAAACGTCCCATATAAATAAGGTAGTGCTGGGGCTTAGAGGCGCGCTCCAGATGACGTCAGATCGACGAAACCGGTAGAGCAGACGCTACTCTAAGCTACAGCACGTTTTTATGTTATGTGTATTAACCTTTCTACCAAATTGTGAGTACCCTGTATAATGTGAATAAAAATTGTTCCTTTTAAAAACGATATCACACTATTGGGCAATCCATTTGTCTCCTCCTCTTCTGAGCGGTGGAATTTTAGATTCTGGGAAGATCCAGGGATTTGTCAGTATTTATACTGTGAACGCCTGTTACCCCTGTAGGGGTTCAAGTATCTGGTGAGTGCGGGACCATAGGGAGCGAGCACGTTTTTTTGCACAGAAGATTTATTGCTCTCACGTGGAAGAAGCACACAGCACTTTTAATATTTTATTTATTTATTTATTTTTGCATGGATTTTTTACATAAAGACTTTTTTACTGACAGTATGGAAACTGTTTGTTGAAAGCACACTGCACTATATTTATATTTTTATTTTTATATTTATATTTATATTTATATTTATTGATTCACTCAATTTTGCATGAAGCAGAGATGGAATGATTTTTCAGCACTTGAACACTTTTTGAGTTTTTTGTTTCTTGAATAGTTTTTTGATCAGTTTGTTATTTGGATCACCACGCAACAATTTGTTGTTTTTTGTTTTTGGTTCTGGCTTTATTATACCACCCATACAACATTCATTATTTTTTGATATTTAATCTACACTTAAGGTTGGCGCCACCACCTGCTTCTCATATTTCGCAGTACACTCGTGAATCTTCGGGCAGGCTCGGGCGCCTCTCGCACTGACGTCCTGTACGCTCAGGACGTCAGGACGTCAGTACGAGAGGCGCCGAGACTGGCCGAAGATTCACGAGTGTACTGCGCTCGCTATATGCGGGCGCAGTATTCAAACTCATGGCGGGAAATCGGGTATCGGCGTATTCTGCGCACCCACGATTTTGCCCTGATTTTCAGGGCAAAATAGTGCGCGGTATACGCCGATAAATACGGTAAATTTCCTACAAGACCTTCCTTTTCCTATATTCTACCTGCTTTTATCTTGTATGACCTTGAGTTATGTACATTTCTCACCTTCCCTCCTCCTTCCCCAATATTACCTGCCATACTTGTGTATGACCCCAGCATGTATACATTTCCTGCAATCCCTTTTCTTTCCCCAATACTACCCCGCCATCTTCTTGTATAACCTCAGCATATCTACATTTCCCACATTCTCTTCTCGCTCCCCAGTACTACCCACTATTTTCTTGTATTAACTTGGCAAATCTACATTTTCTTCAACCCCCCGTCATGCACCAAAACTTCCCTCCATTTACTTGTATGCTCTCACCGCGTCTACATTTCATACTTTTTTCCTGGCTCCCCATACTACCCGCCATCTTCTTGTATGAACTTCCAGATCCTCCAACGTGTCAAATGAAATTCGAAATTTAAGTTCCAGTTTATTTTTAATTTAGTACTAAAAATAGTTTTGGAGTGTTACTTTGGGTTACATTTTATGTTATTTGTTTAAATAATTAGGTGATTTTTTTTAATGTATTTTTATAAAGTTTTTTACTGTATGCTGCTGTTTATGTAGTATGTTATATGCTTGCTTTCTATGGATTTTTTTTTCCAATGAATTGTACAGGAAAATATGAGAAAGATAAATTCAATAAAGAGTTGAGATTCCTGTGTTCATTAACAAAGAGCAATCAATTGGATTGTATTCATTCAATCAGGCTGGCTACTGTGGGGTGTTGGACAACATGCTGACATTATATTGTTTCTCATGTGGGTTAGTGAATTACTTCACCAAGCCCCACACACAGAAGGATCACATATTATCACCTGTCTGTCAGGCCCCATACACACGAGAGGATTTATCCGCAGATACGGTCCAGCGGACCGTATCCGCGGATAAATCCTCTCGAGGATTTCAGAAGATTTCTATGCGATGGCGTGTACACACCATCGCATTGAAATCCGCGCTGAAATCCTCTGGCGATGACGTGTCGCGCCGTCGCCGCTATTATGACGCGGCGACGGGCGCGACGCTGTCATATAAGGAATTCCACGCATGCGTCAAATCATTACGACGCGTGCGGGGAATCCCTTTGGACGGATGGATCCGGTAAGTCTGTACAGACGAGCGGATCCATCCGTTGGAATGGATTCCAGCAGATGGATTTGTTGTGCATGTCAGCAAATATCCGATCTGCTGGAATCCATCCCAGAGGAGATTTCTCCGCGGAAACAGATCCGCTGGCGTGTACACACCATAGGATCTATCCGCAGAAACCCATTTGCTGGGATTTATCTGCGGATGGATTCTATCGTGTGTATGGGGCCTCAGGGAACCAGTTGCTCCAGCGGGCGATTTGCTATGTGCCCGTGCGCGGCGCGCGCATGCGCGCCTCTGCGTTCCAGCGTGGTTCTGTTCTACGGCGCGTGCGCCCACCAATCAAGGCTCAGCCCGGCCTATTTAAACCAGCCCCAAGCCTATGGCGGGTTGCTGGTTTGTTGTCAGCTTATCCTGTTTTGAACAAATCCTGAAACCTGAACCTTGACCTGTTTTTGACCCGGATTGGACCTGACTTCTCTACGCCTTCTCCTGTACCCAACCCCTGGCTTGTTTCATCGGATCTGCTGCTGTCTCTACCCCTTTGACCTCTGGCTTGTACCTCGGACTTCCTACCTTCTGTAATCCCTGACCATTGGCTTGCATCCCGGATCTGCTTAGAGTCCTGATGCAAACTAGCTCTCAGTTTCCTGAACTTTGCTTGCACCTGAATCACTGCTTGTACCTGCCACGGTCCTGCTCTGTGTCCGCTGACCAGTTCTCCAGTGATCTACTATCAACCCATCATCCATTGCTGGTAACCGGTGCCTCTTTGTGCCCTTCCCCGCTGTCTCCACCTCCAGGGGGTGAAGTGCACAGAGTCACAAAGGTAGCCGCCCTCGGCATCTCGGCCTCGGTGAGTACTTATCCTGACAGTACAAACCAGCCAGATGTCTGAGGCCGAAAGGGCGCGCTCGCCTTTCGAGACCCTCTGCCAGCAGGTCTCTGCACTTACGGAAGCAGTACAGGCAGCTTGCTGGACTACCTGGTCCCTCCGCTCCAGCCACGGCTCCCGCTACTGACGCAGTCTCACAGGCCTCTGCAAACCCGGCCGTAGTAGTGACTCACCCTGAACCTAGAGTTCCAACTCCTGAGCGATTTGCAGGTGATCAAAGAAAATACCGTGCCTTCAAAAACGCCTGCTCTTTATATCTCGCACTGCAGCCCATAACTTTCTTTTCGGAAGCAGTAAAAGTGGGCTTCGTCATATCCCTCTCCGAGGAGCCACAGGCATGGGCGCATGGCCTTATGGAACAGAGAAGTCCAGTGCTGAATACGCTTGACGCCTTTTTCGAACAAATGGCTAAACTCTATGACGACCCACAATGCACAGCTACGGCTGAAACCATCCTTCATAACTTAAGTCAGGGAAGGAGACCAGTAGAAGACTACACCACTGAGTTTCGGAAGTGGTCAGCCGATACCGGCTGGAATGAAGCAGCGCTAAAGTATCAGTTCCGGCAGGGACTCTCGGAAGCTCTCAAAGACGAGCTAGCCAGAACTGAAACCCCTGCTACTCTGGAGGACTTAATTCAGGCTGCCACCCAATTGGATAGATGTCTACGGGAACGGCGCTCTGATTGCTTTCAAACGTCTTGTCCAAACTGGATCCCTCCGAGACCAGCTCCTATGCATCCACCTCCTCCAGTCCCTTCCACCAACCCGGTTCCCGACCCGGAACCTATGCAGCTTGGTCTGGTCCGTTCTCTGCTCACCTCTGAAGAAAGGCAACGCAGGCGTCAAGCCAATCTGTGTCTGTATTGTGGAGGCACTGGCCACTTCCTTCGCACCTGTCCGGTGAGACCCAGTAAGTGTGCACCCAAGCTCGCTTCCAACTGCCCTGTTGTCAGCGCTCCACAGACTTACCTTATTCTCTTTATTTCTCTACAGCTACAGGAAGGGGTAACCCGCTTACCAGCGATCATTGATTTGGGCGCTTGCAGTAGCTTCTTGGACTCCGCCCTTGCTCTGAAGCTACGTTTCTCTGTTCATCCTAAGGATCACCATCTACAGGTACGCCTCACAGATGGCTCTCTCCCCCGCTCGGGACTAGTCACACAACAGGCCGACCCTGTTTTGGCCACCACCGACTCCGGACACCAAGAACTTCTACAGTTGGATTTGATTCCATCTCCCATATTTCCTATTATTTTGGGCCTCCCCTGGCTACAGACTCATCAACCGCATATCGACTAAAGATCCATACCAGACCGAAGGGCCTCCTCAACCCCCCTTCTATATGGTCAGACTTCAAAGCATAAGCTAGATTGGGTGATGGGCTCAGTTATGCCAGGACACAGCTACCATTTTAGGTGACGCCTTTCACATTGATAAACAACGCTTAGTCATAGCTATGACTAAGCATTGTTCATCAATGTGAAACGCGTCAGCTCTATTCCCCCACTGTTTGCTTTTTTTTTTGCTTTTGTAGTGTTTTTTACTAGAATAAAAGGCACAACTTTTTTACTTTTTATTGGAGTGCGGCTGTCCATAATTCCTCTCCTTCCATTTCTGGTATAGATCTTGGGGGAACCCCCATGCCATTTTTTTGGTGTGGGGGTTCCCCTTAAGATCCATACCAGACCGAAGGGCCTTCTCAACCCCCCTTCTATATGGTCAGACTTCAAAGGATAAGCTAGATTGGGTGATGGGCTCAGTTATGCCAGGACACAGCTACCATTTTAGCCTATAGTCCTTCCTGTCCCTTTGTCACGTCCCCCCCCCCCCCTGAGGTAACATCCATATACCAACAAATGGTCAAATAAGAACCTTTTGTCAGGTGAAATTCCACAGCTAGGTAAGCTGTTAATTCTAAACATGTTCTGACACTATAGAGTCATTGAAAGATAAATTTAAGTCACATTAATAATAAAGTCTTGTAAAAGAAAAACATACACATCTTCTTGTTATAAATATGGATTTGAAAATTCTCCACCACAGTTCCCCCTGAAGTTCATCCTTGAACTTATGTCCCCCCTCAATGATTTTGTACCCACCCCCAACAACCCATCATGGTAGATTTGAGACAGTTCTGGTGCCTTTGCAACTTCACATCCGACCCACGAGAGTCTGTACTGCAATGTTTCATCACCCCTTTGCTTTGGAAGAGCAGAATTCCAACATTGATGGTGGGATCCTGGCATACCTAGTCCTGTAACTTGGGAATATGATGTAATGATTGTAACGATTGGATCAGACCGTGAGACAGCACTTTTTAGCATGGTGAAGGAAATTTCAGAAGAGTCTTATTTGTGGCACATTTGTCTCAGGAAATTACTCGGTTGTTGTTGCTTTTTCAGGTGGTGGTTGGGCGGGCCTCCAGACAGTCATGCATGAATACAAAAAAGGAGAACGTCAGTTATACAGTTATTGGAGGAATGTCAGACAGGAGCAGTGGGGTGGCTTTTACGACTATAAAGCCGTAGGTAGACTAGGGGAGGTAGAATTACATTAAGACATAAAAACCTGGATGTTCAGGGATACTTTGGTTTCACTGGGTGTACAATATGGCACTGGCGGGCAGGCATGCTCACGCGTCTTAAAAAAACAGACTGATGTCCTAGTTCAGGGGTGCCCAACCTTTTGAAGAGCGAGGGCCACTTAAGCGACTTGGTAACAGGTCACGGGCCACAATGAGCAGAGCGGATGGATGGCATGTTCGTGTCTGCTCTGCATATGCAGAGTGGACACTGACACAGCCCACTATACTTTTTAGCAGATCGTATTGGAGGTAGGATTCAAGTTTGTTTACGTCTTCCACTACTTAGAGGTGAATGGAGGGTCCAATTGGTCGGAATGACAGTGTAAATGGGGCCCAAGGCTGCTTTCACACTGATATGCTGTGGTTTAGCCACACCACCGGTGCAACGCAGTGTACCTTTGGCTTTCCTGCACTTTGCAAAAGACTTCTATTATTATATTCTGCAGGTTCGGGGCACTTTCAGAAAGCTCACCAAACTCGCAGGTAATAACAGAAGTCTGTGGTTCAAGTCAGGTAACCTGCAAGTAAACTAATCTGGACCTGCGGATCAGTTTTAAAGCATCAGTAACCACTGCTGAAAAGATATGCCCATATATACACCGATTTTAGTAATAAACGGACCTTTAATAACAGTATTCTACTCTATTCCATCCCAGAGCAGGAGGTCACGGGTCACATCAGAGGGCTCCGCGGGCCACTGGTTGGGCACCCCTGTCCTAGTTACATTATCTTGAGAAGATGGATGATAGAAACCAAAAGAAAAACTTAGAGAGAATAATATTAAAGGAGGAAAGGAAGAGAGGTGAGTAATGAAAAAGAATAAGGAGAATAGGAAAAAAATAATAAACATAAAAAAAAAACTACAGATTTAATGCTGCTCCAACCAAGATCTCCAGTTTACATTCCACTTTAGATTGTTAAAGAGCATTGAATCCGTATCCAAAAAAAACTAATACCTAGTTGCCCTGCCAACTTTAGCTGACAGCGAGAAAAAAATAAAAATAAAATATTGTTCCGTTAACAAACAACTCCTCTCTCATACTAGTAATTGGCCGTATTTTTGCCGGTCAGGTACATAATGAGAGAGAGAGATGATTAAAATTTGTAGAATTTAAATAAACAGGAACAAAAAATAAAAATAGACTCCTCTCCCCTATTAGTGATCAACAGGTGAACATGATCATGGTCACTTAATTTACAAGTTGGGTTAAAAACATAAAAAATAAAAATATTAAAAAGGAGAGACTAAACAATGGTTGCCAAAAAACTTTTAGAATTTAGTCAAACCCAACTTACTACTAAAAATTTTTTTTAGAGGCTTTTTAAAAAAAAAACAATGCACTATTTGTATTTTCAGGTCTATGCACTACTCCCCCCTTCAGGTGGACAAAGTTCAAACCTTTTGGAACTTTTCTTACCTGAATGAAATGAGAAAAAAAAATAATGATGAAAAAAAACTTTAAAAAAATTAAAAGTAAAAAAATTATAACCATAACACTACCGGGAGAAAAAAAAAACAGACAAAAATAAAAATAAAAAAATGAATAAGAAAAATGAAAAAAATATATATATATTATATTATATTATATATATATATTTTTTTGAAATGTGAAAAATGATAAAAAAATAGAAATAAAACAGAATGAAAAAAAAAATGAATACAAAATAGAAATAAAACTGAGAGAGAAAAAAAATAAAAAAATTGAAATAAAACTGAGAGAGAAAATAAAAATGAATAAAAAAATAACTTTTATAAAAATGTATAAAAATGAAAAGTAAAAAAATTCTAATGGATAAAAAATGAATAAAAAATTGAAATACAAAATTATTTAATTTTTTTTTGGATATATACATATACTGTATATATATATATATATATATATATACACACACACACACATACACAAAAAATTGAACATGATAAAAAATTAAAAATATGAGTGTTAAAAACAGTACCGTACATTTGTACTGGTCTGGATTGGAACAGGCTTCCTCAGAAATTTGTTTCTGAGTTAGTGGCTTTTCTGTTCCTTGAGAGAAGATACCTTGTTGAGGTGCACATTCTCATAGTTTTGGCGTTCATTCTCCTGATAGTAATGCACATCATTACTTGCATCAGGGAGAGCAATACAACTACACCGATTAGGACAACAACAGGGTGGAGAAAAATGTTTATGAAAGCTGACGCGTTAGGACTATACCCAAATATACTTTCCTACCAGGAAATCTTAGCGTCTGCGTCTAAAGCGGGGGATACTTGGATCAACTTATTTTGATCATGGGTGAGTCGTATGGTGGCTTGTTTCTCAGCATCTTTTAGAACATTTAATATTTCATCCTGTTGCCCAAAATCTACCAGCCAAGCCCTTAACGCAGCCCCAAATCCCAGAGGAAGTTTCTGTATGTGTATGGGGGTTTCAGGTTTGATATCAAGCCTTTTCTCTGGGGTAACAGGGGTACGTCCTTGTGTCTCGACTATATTTATTCCCAGGACCGGGGAAGATGTACAGTTCAACCCGTAGGCAGAATATAGAGCATTATTGGACATTTGATACCAGCACCAATACCCTTGCCTCGGCCTCATAATAGTGACCTGCATCGGGACCGCCCACGGGTGCAGTTTAAAAGTTTTTTTTTTCCTAAAACATCCTGATTTCCATCTCCCTTGTTACGTCCTCCCATGCTCAACCTCAGGACTGCTCCAAAACCTCCGGAACTCCCCACCCCCATATGCCCAGCCAGGCGCTACCCTTTCCTCTCCTAGGTGTCCCAAAAAAAACTATTTTATTCCGGGAAGCCTACCCCACCTCCACCTAAAATATTCTCTCAGCCAGCTCCATATCAGATAATTCCCAGCAGTTATTTTTGTTCCACCCCCCTCCCCTTAGATTATAAACCCCTTGAGACGGGCCTTTCTATTCACGCCTTGCACAAACTGTTGGCACCATTTAAATCCTGTTCCCCAAAGTTTAACTACCTAACTTTTAACTCCTCCCCGAATCTCAACGGAAGTTTCAGTAAGTGTAAAGGGGATGTCAGGTTTGCTATAAAACCTTTCTTCGGGGCAACTCGGGGTGCAACCCGGGGTTCCTTCTATATCCATCCCCAGGAAAAGAGAATAGGTACAATAGACTCCCCCGAGGTAGTGTACCCAGCTGAGTACAATTCAACCTAATGCTGACAACAGTGCATCATTAGACATGTGATACCAGCACCAGTACCCTGGCATTCGGTATTGAGTCTTAACAGCACATATACCATTGAAACAATGACAAAACCCACAAAAACTCCACGCTTGTGACTGGATTTCAGTGACCATGCCCCTCTCCCCCTTGGTAGGTTTCAGAAACACCCTAGTTCCATGACTAACACCACATCGGTATCCTCTAGGACCAAGAAGCAAAACTCGCCTATGTCTTAAATAATACCCAGGTGCTTCCTCCCTTGCAATGATCTCCAGAACACAGAGTGAAATACCTTCCCAACATTCCTCATTCACCACCGTGTATTGACCTGGAATGCAAAAGACATTGGCCCAGATTCACAAAGCACTTACGCCGACGTATCTCGAGATACGCCGCGTAAGTGTAAATGTGCGCCGTCGTATCTATGCGCCGTGCCCACAGAACTAGATATGCCTGAAAATAGGCTTCATCCGACCGATGTAACTTTCCTACGCCGGCGTATCGTGGGCGCATATTTACGCTGGCCGCCTCATTGCAAATATGCAAATTAGGGAGATACGTATATTATGCGCCCGGTGCATAATATACGCAGTTTGCGTAAAGGGTTACGTCTGGCCAGGGGCGTTGCTAGGTGCCAAAAATACCAGGGGTTTCAGCGCAAAGCCAAGCCGGCACCTGGGGGGGGGGTTCGAGCGCGGTCGGTGGAGTGGTGCGGGGTGACCTACCTGACACACATACTCTGTTCTACGTGTGTGTGTGTGTTTGTTATGACATAACCTACATACACTGACCTGTTCTACATACACTGACCTGACCCACTGACCTGTTATACATACACTGACCTGACCCACTGACCTGTTATACATACACTGACCTGACCCACTGACCTGTTCTACATACACTGACCTGTTCTACATACACTGACCTGACCCACTGACCTGTTCTACATACACTGACCTGACCTACATACATACACAATCAACTATAAACCATACAAGTTATTAGTAGACACATACACGTTATATGTAGAACCATACAAGGTATTTGTAAACATATACAAGTTATTTGTAAACTACTCTATACAGCTAAATACATAGAAGTGACATGCTCGGCTCTTGCCATTTTACTTAATTTGTACATGCTACCTAACACCCATTATTAATTATTAGTGTTTGCATCAGCTTTTACTCTCCCTTTTTGCTTAGGGTACATGGATTACATGTTGTCAGATTTGGGATTAGTCGGTGGACATTAAGTTTGAGAAGTATTCTCAACCCCTCCCCAGTATAAAGATATTTAGGATAAATGCCCTTTTCACTTACCTTAAACCGTGTTACATGATGCCCCAGCCCACAGCCATTTCCTCTTCTGTTTACTTACTTGTTAGGTCCTTTTTCAGGGATGGTTGAGGGACCTAGATATAGGACTTAGGTGAGCATCACTGGCTTCACAAGGTAAGAAAAATAATATCTTGTTAGAATGGGTTAAAGGGGTGGCAGAGAGCACTGGGTGGTGGTGTGGCAGAGAGCACTGGGGGGTGGTGTGGCAGAGAACACTGGGGGGAGATTTGACAGAGAGCACTGGAGAGGGTGGCAGAGTACTGGGGGGAGGTGGAGATCACTTGGGGTGGCAGAGTACTGGGGGGAGGTGGAGATCACTGGAGGTGGCAGAGTACTGGGGGGAGGTGGAGATCACTGGGGGTGGCAGAGTACTGGGGGGAGGTGGAGATCACTGGGGGTGGCAGAGTACTGGGGGGAGGTGGAGATCACTGGAGGTGGCAGAGTACTGGGGGAGGTGGAGATCACTGGGGGGTGGCAGAGTACTGGGGGGGTGGCAGAGTACTGGGGGAAGGTAGAGGTCACTGGGGGGAGGTGGAGATCACTGGGGGTAGGTGGAGATCACTGGGGGAAGGCAGAGTACTGGGGGGAGGCAGAGATCACTGGGGGTGGCAGAGTACTGGGGGTGGCAGAGTACTGGGGGGGTGGCAGAGATCACTGGGGGGTGGCAGAGATCACTGGGGGGTGGCAGAGATCACTGGGGGTGGCAGAGTACTGGGGGGAGGTGGAGATCACTGGGGGGAGGTGGAGATCACTGGGGGAAGGCACAGTACTGGGGGGAGGCAGAGATCACTGGGGGTGGCAGAGTACTGGGGGGTGGCAGAGTACTGGGGGGGTGGCAGAGATCACTGGGGGTGGCAGAGATCACTGGGGGGTGGCAGAGATCACTGGGGGTGGCAGAGTACTGGGGGGAGATGGAGATCACTGGGGGTGGCAGAGTACTGGGGGGAGGTGGAGATCACTGGGGGTGGCAGAGTACTGGGGGGGTGGCAGAGTACTGGGGGGGTGGAAGAGATCACTGGGGGGTGGCAGAGATCACTGGGGGTGGCAGAGATCACTGGGGGGTGGCAGAGTACTGGCGGGAGGTGGAGATCACTGGGGGGTGGCAGAGTACTGGGGGGGTGGCAGAGTACTGGGGGGAGGTGGAGATCACTGGGGGGAGGTGGAGATCACTGGGGGTGGCGGAGATCACTGGGGGGTGGCGGAGATCACTGGGGAGGTGGAGATTACTGGGGGGAGGTGGAGATCACTGGGGGTGGCAGAGTACTGGGGGGAGGTGGAGATCACTGGGGGTGGCAGAGTACTGGGGGGTGTGGCAGAGTACTGGGGGGGTGGCAGAGATCACTGGGGGGTGGCAGAGATCACTGGGGGGTGGCGGAGATCACTGGGGGGAGGTGGAGATCACTGGGGGGAGGTGGAGATCACTGGGGGTGGTGGAGATCACTGGGGGGAGGTGGAGATCACTGGGGGGTGGCAGAGATCACTGGGGGGTGGCAGAGATCACTGGGGGGTGGCAGAGATCACTGGGGGGGTGGCAGAGATCACTGGGGGGTGGCAGAGATCACTGGGGGGGTGGCAGAGATCACTGAGGGTGTGGCAGAGATCACTGGGGGGGTGGAAGAGTACTGGGGGGAGGCAAAGAGTATGGGTGGTATAGGAGGAGCAGTGGGGGCGGCTGCATATAAAAAATCATTTTCTCCATCTCCCTTCTGCAGTATTGGAATTCCTGCTTTTCCTTTACCTCCCGCAGCCTCAGGCATTCCAATATTGCAGAAGGGAGATGGAGAAAAAGATTTTTTATATGCAGCCGCCCCCACTGCTTCTCCTATCCAGGTTACAGGAGGGGGGGCTGTACTCACGTTTTCTGCTATCTGATGGCAAGGATACCCATCTTCATGAGATACAGATCTCCATGCTACACCGGTGTTGTAGCAGCAGCCAGCAGGTGTCTGCTCTGGCTCCTCCCCGCCCGCAGTCACACCCCCCCCCCGGCCGTGGAGAGGCCGAAAGCTTTTCATCTAGCTTCTCTCCGTCCTCAGACTTCTGAGTCCCGCTTCAGCGCTGAGCGGGGATCTCAGTATTGTGATGCGGCGGCGACTGCGGGATTGGAAATTCCCGCCATCTGGAGCCGGCGGCGCGTATGATGGACGTCACATGTCCCACGGTTGGACATTGGACCACTGGGACATCCATCATATGTTCTGCAGGCTCCAGAAGGCGGGACCTGTGACTCGGCGGATCAGATCGCTTCCTGCTTGGCGGCGTTCGGGGCTAACTGGTGTATGGTGCCTTTTTGAGACTCTGGGCTTTTCGGGGTCACATTCGGGGCTCCAGCCCCCCTAGCCCGGGCCTAACGACGCCCCTGCGTCCGGCGTAAAGGTATTCCCCATCTATGAGGCGCAGCTCATGCAAAGGTATGGACCAGGGAACACCCGTCATATTTTACGTCTGTAACGGAATGACCCGTGACACCCAAAGACTTTGTGAGGATGGAGGATACTCCTGTGTCAGCGTCACTGATAACTCTTGGGTCGGAGTCCACTCTGTGCCCTTTGGGCATGGAGTGGCAAGTGAATCATAATTCATGTATTACATGAGATTTGACATCACGGATAGTTCGTATTGCAGGATTTTGAGATACTGCAAGATGTTGGATTGTTTTGGCGTGGATAGTGATTTACAGTATATTCCTTAAATGCCTGCAAAGAATATTCTATGACTCATTTCTAGTGACATGCTAATTGAATCAGGGCTTGGAAGACATTCCATTGTCCTTGTGTAAAGGTGTTGTAACGGACAGGTGTTAATCCCAGGTCTGCTCCCAGACCTATAATTATGCATGCTAAAAACTGTTTATGTGTGATAACACTGTCTACAACCTATTGATGCTCAGAGGTGTCAAGCTGTATGCGGAGACGAAACGTCTGCCTAGGAGACGGAGTGGGTGAAGGTGTTTTGTTGTTGATTAAGGAATGTTAAGTAATTACCCTTAGTGTGTGATTAGGGGGGTGGAGATCTCATTGTCCCTTTGAATACTGTCACATGGTTGTACTGTATATAAGACTGAGAAGAAACCATTAAAATCATTACATTTGAAACCAGAAGCACAGAGCTGTGTGTCTCGTGTCTGGGGGGGAATTCTTATGGATCGGGTCCTGTTGATTGGAGTGTCGATAAGCTGTCTTGGATGGGATGGAAGGTCGTAAACGGTGGTGACCGTTACAACGTCGTTAACGTAGTAGTACGTGAATAGGGCTGGGCGTAGGTTACGTTCACATCGTAGGCAGTGATTCGACGTATCTTAGGGAGTAGTTTCGATGTGATTCTGAGCATGCGCACTGGGTTGCGTCCATGGGACGGCGTTCATGCCGTTCATTTTAAGTACTTGTCTGTCACTCGGCACATCATTAGCATGGGGTCACGCCTCATTAGCATGGCTCACGCCCACTTCCACCTACGCTGGCTTACGCCGAGGAAACCCAGCGTAGATTTGACAGCGAGTGGGAGCGGAGTGCTTTGTGAATACTGTGCTTGCCGCTCTGCGCTACGCCGGCATGGCCTAAAAATGATACTCTATGCCGGCATAAATATGCGCCAATGTATGTGAATTCGGGCCATTGTGGTCACGCTTCTGACAGGGGAAAATATCAACCTGCCACATGTGGGTCACTTAGCCACAAATGCAACAAGATAGAATCCCCAGTCAGTAAGCCCGTTGATACCACCGGATCTACAGACCGAGTCTGTATTACAGCGGGAAGAAGCGTTGCGTCAACATCGGAAGAAGAGAAGAAGGCAGAAGACAGCAAAGAAGAGCGGGCTTGCGCCGTCGCTAGGAATTGAGCTAAAATGAAAATAGCGTCGGCCAGCCCTGAAGAAGAAGGCACCGAAAAGCGAGTGGGAGAAGAACCGGGGAGTGCCGAGACGACTGCGGAGAGCGGAGAAGATGGAAGAAGACCCCCCGGAGAGTGGAGAAGACCCCCGGAGAGCGGAGAAAAACCCCGGAGAGCGGAGAAGACCCCCGGAGCTGACTAATAAATTATTTTAAAACCTTGTGTTGTGTATTTATTTTTATTGACACTTTGCCTCCAGGTGAATGGGTAGGAGTACGATGTACCCCATATTCATTCACCTAGGTTTGGGGGCCGGTATCTGGGGGCCCCCTTATTAAAGGGGGCTCCCAGATTCCGATAAGCCCCCCGTCCACAGACCCTGACAACCAACGGCCAGGGTTGCCGGGAAGAAGCCCTGTCCTTATCAACATGGGGACAGGGTGCTCTGGGGTGGGGGGGCGCTCGCTGGTCCCCACTCCTTTCCTGACCGGCCGGGCAGCGTGCTTTGGATACAGGTCTGGTATGGATTGTAGGGGGACCCCCACGCCATTTTTTCAGCATAGGGGAGGGGGGTTCTCCTTACAATCCATACCAGACCTAAGGGCCTGGTATGCCCCTGGGGGGGAACCCATGCCGTTTTTTTATTTAAAATTTGGCGTGAAGTTCCCCCTCATGATTCATACCAAACGCTGCAGGCTAGAATTGGCGGGAATCCAAGTCCGATCCCTGTCACTTCTATGAAGCGCTCACTGGAATGTGCTTTTTCTATTCCAGCGAGTGCGAGATGTCGGCACCATTTTGCCGAGAATCAGCCCGATGCTGTCATGCTGGAAACACATTCTCGGCGACAGGTACAGTATGTCATCCTTCACCCCTACAAAACAAACTGCCTTCACTATTCAGATAGGACTCACATGAAAGACAGGAGTCTAGTGCCTCCCTGGGGCACTGATATTCTTGGCATGCAGGACACAGACCACAAGTTAAGGTACACAAGTCATTTAAGACAGGAAGGACACCTATGCATATTAACTGAGGAGAATACTGCATGCCCACACATATATCAGAAGTGAGGGCCCTTGGAACAGGCAAGAGCTGGTATCACCCCATACGATCTTCCTGCACAACTTTTCTCCAGACTCAACCAAAACTATACAATACGAGGCCAGACCTATACACTTTCAACTTGTATGCAATCAGGCAGGCCCTCGTACCACACGTCTGCAGGTAAATCTAAAAGAAATTGGAAAACAAAAATTGCATAATGTGTATCCAGCTCAAGGAACTGGTGCTACCCGACACAACTGACCAACAGACTAAGAAAAATCCTTGCAGTACTGAGGCGCCGGGATCACTGAACAGTAGGGGGTACACGACCTGACCAGTGTGCCTTGAAACACATAGATATTCATTAGGCAATTGGTAACAAATATCCACATCAAAACTGACAAACAGGAAAATCTAGGAGAAAATAGGATTAAATGAATGAATGAATGAAAACTTATATAGCGCAGCACATGCAAACTTAATCGCCTCTGGCCGCTTTTTGTTTCTGTCTCCTTTGATATCAAAAGAGATGAGTCTTGATCTTTCTCCTAAACGCCAAGTGGTTCTCCTCCAACCTAATGCTGGTTGGTAAAGCGCTCCATAGTCTAGGCCCTTGGACCGCGAATATCCTTTCTCCTTTGGACTTGTAGTTGGCTTTTGGTATCTGGAGGAGATTTTGATTGGTGGATCGCAGAACGCGATTGGGATTATGAGCTTTTATTTTTTCGCATAGATAATGGGGAGCATTCCCATAGATACATCTATGCGTTAGACAGAGTGCTTTAAAAGTGATTCTGGGCCATATTCTCGTAGATCGGCGCATATTTACTCAGGTGTAGCGCATCATAGATGCGCTACGCCGGCTTAACCTGGAGAGAGCTCTCCCATATTCCCGTACCACATGCGTCCTACGTTGCGCTCGCGGAGCTGAAATGTGTTGGCGTAAGTAGGCGCAAGTGACGGTAGGAGGGATGTGGGCGTGAAGAATGCTAATGAACCGTGACCCCATGCAAATGATGTCCAGACCGAACGGAGCATGCGCCGGACGTGCCCCGCCCTCTGCGCATGCGCAAAACAACAGTAGGCGTAAATCCCTGCTGAGTTGGGCCGGCCCAGTGCATAAAAACGTCACCACATGCGCCCAACAAGTGCAAAGTGACTCCATTTTCATTCTGTTGGTGGTGTGATATATTGGAGTGTGAACTTTGCAATGCCTGGACCCAGGAAGGAAAGGAGGAAGAAAAATTTCTCCCAAGATGAGAGGGCCATCATAGTCTCTGCCATGGAGAAATATGATTCTAGACTCCATGGTGCTGACAGTGGCAGCACAAGTAAAACAAAAAAGGAGGAGATCCTTAAGAAAGTGACTGCCCAGGTCAATGCCTTAGGCCATGAGGCCAGGACCCCCCAGGACATTGTTAAAAAAATGAATGACCTGCGTGGTGTGGTCAGGAACAAGATGGCCATCATTGCGAAGCATGCCAGGGGCACAGGAGGGGGGCCACCCTGTTCTACCCGGCTCACTGAAGAGGAGGAAGTGATTGCCCGCTGCCTTCGGAGGGAGCAGGTGGAGGGCCTGGAGGGCCATGACTCAAGTGAGCCACCCATGAGGACAGGTAAGTGTGTTTTATCTTCTATCTGGTGTGTTGCATGTGTGGTGGGGGTGGTGGGTTATGTGACAAGTGTGTGGATCCACCAACATGTGAATGTTTTGTGTCATCCACAGGTGAGCAGGATGAAGCGGGGCCATCCAATGCTGCCAGTGGCCGTCACATACCATCATTCACTGAGCAGTCTGCTTCTGTGACTGACCTCCTGGGAAGCCAACAGGCCTTGGTGGAGGGGAGTGGTCAGTCCTCCGCGCAGGAGGTTGTTGAGGAGGAGGTCCATGAAGAGGTGGTCCAGGAAGAGGTGGTCCAGGAAGAGGTGGTCCAGGAAGAGGTGGTCCAGGAAGAGGTGGTCCACAGCGAGCAGGAGGTCTTCCTTTTTTTGGAGGAGTCGCATGTGGTGGCAGGACCATCACAAAGCCACCGCATCTCCAGCCCCTCAGGGTCCTCCAACACCCTCTCCAGTCCCTCCCGTCCCATCCCCCTTATCTCCAGCCCCTCAAGGTCCTCACCCTATGCAAGGGGCCCAGCCACTCCTGTCCCCAGGAGGGCAACCCACAGGACAAGGGGTGCGGCAGAAATGCTGCATGAGAATCTTGCCAGGCAGCAGGACCAGCAAAGCCGCCATATGGGGGAAATGGTGGTGGAGTTGAGGCGCCTGTCCGACAGCCTGGCCTCCTCGGGAGCAGTACCAGATGCTCTCCAAGATGTGGCTGGAAACAGCGCAGCCACAATCACCAGCCTGGGTGAGCTGCAGACTACAACTGCAGAACTTGTGGGGGAGGTCAGGTGCCTGCGAATGGCTGTTCAGGCCCAGATAGCTACCCAGGAGTCATTGCTCACCCGCATAGCACTGGCTTTGGAGGGCAGACAGGCAGGCAGGGAGGCACCTGTGGATGTTCCTCCACCTGGAGATGCTCCTCCACCTGATGCCCCAGCTCCCCCCAGGCAAGTGAGGGCCAGGAACCTGGGCACCAGGCGTAGCCCGCGCCGGGGCAAGTGATTGTTTATTCTTTATTTGCTCTGGTTAAGAGCTTTTTTTATTATTTGCTCTGGTTAAGAGCTTTTTGTATTATTTGCTCTGGTTAAGAGTTTTTTTTATTTTTGGGTGCTGCACACAGGCAGTGTTGCAGAGTACAGTGTGAATGGTGTGTGAATGTGGGGTGGTGACATTCCTGCCAGTAAGGGGTGTCACCCTCGGGCGCTGGTGATAAGTTCTCCCCAGGTCCGTATGAATGACGTATGAATGGACAGCAACATCATTGGGGCCTTGACGCGGCGTTGCTGCTCCTTAGTACCGTGCGGTGTACTTTGGTCTAATCCAATGTTCTGTGCATGTGGGGTGTGTGTTAGGGACCACAGTGGTGTGCATGCGTGCATTTTCTGTGTGCCATGTTTAATGTGTGTGTTTAACGTTCAAAGATTCGCTCCACGAGACATCTCCTGACTGCTGTACCATCAGCAGACGGGGTAGCCACGGTTAGGGGGGGACATGGTGGTTGGGGGGTCAGGTCCTCACGTAGGTCAATCTGCAGGCCCTTTCTCACTGCGAAGTTGTGCAGCACGCAACATGCAGCGATGATTTGGCACACGAAGTTGGGGGAATACAGCAGGGTACCCCCAGTCTTATCCAGGCATCGAAAGCGTGACTTAAGGATGCCAAATGTTCGCTCAACCACTGCACGGGTGCGTGCGTGTGCTTCGTTATATCTTCTCTCTCCTGGTGTTTGCGGATTGCGGAATGGAGTCATCATGTGAGGTCCCAGGGCATATGCAGAGTCACCTGGAAGGGAAAAGACAGGAGGATGTTAGTCATGCATGTGCCCCTCGTGATGTCTGCATCATGGGGGGGGACAGTCATACCTGACACCCATGTCACTTACCAACCAGCCAACTGTCCCCATACACATTCTGCTCATATTGTCTTGGGATGTCACTTTGCCGGAATATAAAGCTGTCATGGCTGGCTCCGGGGTGTTTTGCACGGACGTGCCATATGAGGCCATGTGCATCCACGATCACTTGGACATTGATGGAATGCCAATGTTTTCTGTTGCGGTATATGTGCTCGGTCTCGTGGGGGGGCTGTATTGCCACATGGGTACAATCAATTGCACCCACAAAGCGTGGGAAACCATCAATTAGGCAGAAATCTCTCATTGCCTTCAGCCGCATGTCCTCCTGGGTGGGTCTGATTATGTGGTGCGACATGCGTCGGAGTATTGCGGGGACAACTTGGTGCACGCATCTACTCATGCTGGTTTGGGATATCCCAGCCACGTCTCCACTGGTTCTTTGAAAAGAGCCTGTGGCAAGAAAATGCAATGTTGACAGGACCTTCACCAGTGGCTGCACTGCATGGGATCGTTGTGTTGGGCTGCTGATGTCATTCTGCAGGGCTCTGGTAATTTCAAGGATGGCATCAGGGTTGAATCTATAACGGTGATACACATCCAAATCAGCCATGCCAAAGAGGCTAATGCGCTGTGGGTAGATCCTCTCATGTGCCCTCCTACGTGCCCTCCTCCTTCTACGTGCCTCTTCCTCTTCACACACTAGCAGTGCTAAGACCACGCCTGCCCCTGGCATGTTGGCATACGAATCTGTTGTCCGATAAATTTGGTTGCTCAGCTCGTCTGGGATGGTGCTGCTGTGTTTGCTTTTTTCAAGCTAACTTACTCAGGTCTGGAGCAAAGTTAACCAAGCTTTTATAAAGGGTAACTTTCAGCCGGACAATCGTCTTACGCGCACAGCGCGTAGCCTAAGCCGATCGCGCGTAGGTTCGGGAATCAGCGCATCTACATCATTTGCATATTTGAATACTAATTCTATGGCAGCCTAGGATGCCATCAGCTGAAATATACGCCTACGCTGCGTAAACTTAAACTAGTTAAGACGGACGGGAGTAGCCTGATTTCTGGCGGATCTGGTTCTGTGACTACGGCGCATAGATAGGACGGCGCATCTTTACACTTACGCCGCGCATCTCCATATACGCCGGTGTAACTTGTTTGAGAATATGGCCCTCTGTCTTTTACTGGTAACCAGTGAAGGGTTCTCAGTGAAGGTGAGATTGATTCCCAAGGTTTTTTCCCAGTCACAAGTCTAGTGGCCGTATTTTGAACGACTTGTAGACGAGCGATTTGGTACTTGGGGAGTCCGAGGTAAAGGGCATTTGCATAGTCCAATCTTGAGTTTACAATAGCTCCCACCACGACTGCTATGTCTTCCTTGGGAATAAAAGGAGTAAGTCTGCGTAGTAGGCGCAGCAGATGGTGAAATCTGCTGACTACTGACCCTATTTGTGCATCCATTGTCATGTAGGAGTCAAAGATGACCCCAAGACTTTTGACTTTGGCGCTAGGCGTGAAACAGGAGAAGTTCTGTTTTCGCTCCGTTGAGTTTAAGATAACTCTTTGTCATCCAGTCCTCTATCAAAGAGAGGCGTGTCTCTAGATTGAGATGGTGATCCTTTCTATTGCAAATGCGGAAATATAGTTGCGTGTCGTCTGCATATGAGTGATAGAGCAGTTTTTGACTGCTAATAATCTCAAAAAGAGGGCGAAGATAGATGTTGAATAACACCGGCGACAGGGGGGATCCTTGAGGGACTCCGCATGATAATGTGCGTTTCTCAGAAGTGAAAGGTCCTAACTTCACTATTTGCGATCGGTTTTCCAAAAAAGAGGAGAACCAAGATAAATCGCCTTCTGCGACTCTGGCTACTTCAGCTAGCCGAGTCAATAAAAGCTTGTGGTCTACCGTGTCGAAGGCTGCGCTTAGGTCCAACAGAACCAGAAGACAAGATTCTCCTTCGTCTGCGGCCTCGAGAGCGTCGTCCCATATATTGAGCAATGCGGATGTATCAAGTCGGTTGTGGGTATCTAGATGCTGTTGCAGCTGTTGTACCACTACTTTTTCCATTACCTTTGAGAGTACATTTAGGCCTGTTATTGGACGACGGTGGAGTGGATCCTTGGGGTCCAGGTTGGGTTTCTTCAAGATGGGTCGAATTATACCCTCCTTCAACTGGGAGGGCACTATGCCTTCCCTGAAAGATTGGTTGATAAGCTGCGTGATAGGAGGTGCCAGGATGTCGGCGCATTCCTTCAGCAGTTTAGTGGGGATGATATCATTCGGCGCGGTGCTGTTACGCAGAGTACCGATGATATTTTTTGTGGCATGGATAGAGATAGGTTCGAGCGTGAACCTACCTGGTTGTGGTGAATTACTGCAGGTGTTGTGTAAATAATTATGGGGAGGGTTGAGGGGGGAATTATTTTGCTGAATGCTTTGTCGGATCCCCTCGATTTTATTAATGAAATAATCCGACAATTCACTGCAAAATTCTTGTGAGTCCGAATTGGGGGCTTCAAGACATCCTGGATTCATGGTCTGAGTGACCAACTTGAAAAGTTTGCATGGGCGATTAAGGACGCTGTTGATAACCTCAGAAAAATAGTTTTTCTTGGCTTTGAAGATTTCTTTGTGGTATTTTCTTGTTGTTGCTTTGTAGACAACGAGGTTCTCATCGGAAGAGCTTCTTTTCCAGGCGGCTTCCGCCCTTCTGCGCTCTTGCTTCAGTAATGCCAGTTGGTTGTTGAACCAGCTGGAGTTATTTTTCCGGATGCAGGTTTTACGTTTTGGCGCTATTAAGTCGGCTGACTGTAATAGGGCTGTGTTTATGGTATCCAGTGTTTCTTCAGCCGTTTGATGCGGCTGAATTGTATTTATTTTTTTCCTTAACGTGGCTTTGAAGAGTTCCGAGTGGAGCTTCTTCTGACATCTAGTCCAGTGTGTTATCACTGGATTTGATGTTTTAGTTAAGGGTGGGAAATCGGAAATAATCAATTTAATTGCATGGTGATCTGTCCATGGCAATGGTTCATTTTCCAAGATTTTTATTTCCAGATCTTGTCTGAAAATAAGATCGAGTGTGTGGGCCCACATACTAGTTGTTGTAGCCCTAATCCTTCAAAGTGATCAATGCAGGCGTCGGCAACGGGGTCTTGCGGGGAGTTGGCCCAGAGATTGAAGTCCCCGAGCAGCAAAAGGTGTTTGCTGTTAAGGGTATAGGTGGAGATAAAGTCCGTCAATGATGGGAGAAACTGCGATTTTGGGCCAGGGGGCCTATAGCAGAGTAGAATCCGGACGGTCTCCTGGGAGTTTGTTTGTAGTTGCAGGGTAAGGGTTTCCATAAATGGAAGAGGGTTTTGAAGGACAGGTTTAGTGATTGCAAGATGAGTCTTATGGATCACCGCCAGTCCTCCTCCTCTTTGCCCTATTCTGTTTTCAGTTATAATCCGACAGTTTTCTGTCACCAGTTCTCCTAGAATGGTGTTGCAGTCGGCTGTGAGCCAGCTCTCTGTAATAAAGAGGCAGTCTAAATCGTATTGTAGAATGAAATCATGGATTTCCAGTCGGTGTTTTACTGCCGATCGTGTGTTGATCAAAGCACATGATATATGCTTAGGCTGGGGTAAACGGCTGAGATTTTTGATAGTCGATCGTCGATCGATTCTCAAAAGTCGCTCAGTTCTTAGGGCTTTTTTAGTGATGGCTGGTAGTATTGCGGCAAATTGCCTCAAATCCCCAATGGTTTCTGCAGAATATTGCAGATTAACCATAGTCGCCAAACACCAGGGGGGGGAGGGAGGGGGGATTATCAAGGATTAACTTTATCCTCGATCCTGACTTGGTCCAGAGGAAGGCAAAAAAAACCCTGGTCGCGCTACGCCAATATGCTACGACAGGGAAAAAAATTCCTTCCTGACCCCTTGAGAGGCGATCGGGCGAACCCTGGATCAAGTTTAAATGGTATTGAGAAAGGGGGAGTGGGGCTTGGGTGTTGCAAGATGGCCACCACTCCGGCTGCAAAAAGCCAAGGTGGTGACCTCGAGGGGGGGGGGGGGGGCAGGGTGGTGATTGCCAACTGGTAGTTATTGAGTCAGGAGAGGGTGGTAGGTGACCCAATTACAGGGGGGTAGCAGGCTGGTATCTGGAGGGGAGGTGCGGGGGGCCACTCGGTCGCGGCGATGAAGGGGGGGGAAGGGGTCCTACCTATCTACATCCCGTGGGCCACACATCCTACTCCTAGGAAGTGTGTGCCGGTAGCTGCCGGGATGCAGTTCTAGCCCTAGGGAAGTAGGGGGTCCTGCAGGTGTCCGGGGGGATTAATGAACAGCTGGCAGGTTGCGGCAATGAATCGGGGGGGGAGGGGGCCCTACCTATCTACATCCCGTGGGCCACACGTCCTACTCGTAGGAAGCGTGCGCCGGTAGCTGCCAGGGGGCAGTTCAAGCCCTAGGGAGAGGGGGGTCCTGCTGGTGTCTGGGGGGGATTGATGTGCAGGTGAATGGTGTATCAGGGGGGGGGTTGGGCCGCCAAGCCGGGGGAATACCGAGTTGCCGCCGGGGGCTACGCGGCTGGATTATGTGAGGAGGCGGCTCAGGGGGTAGCTGGTGGTGTGGTGCAGCTCTCACTGCCCTGTCCAAACAGATGCAGCTGATCCGTATTGAGAAAGGGGAGAGTGGAGTTGGGTTTAGCAAGATGGCCGCCGATCAAGCAGCAGGATCCAGGCTGGGGGCTATCAGATTGAGTGGATCCGTGCTGCTGGGGAGGGTTTGATCGATTGCCGGGAGAAGAAGGTGCTCTTCAGGGGTAGGGGGGGCTTTACTGGGCCGTTTGGGCAGTTTGGTGATGGTTGCTGGGGGGGGAGAGCGGCGTGCCGCTAGGCCGTGAATGAAGCCGCGGCCTTTCCTAGATCGCGGCTGCTGCGATTCTTTACAGGCCGGCGCGGATGTATAAGGAAACGCCTGAAAAGGCGGAAATTGAAGCAGAGAGGTGGCGGAGGGGTGCCCTGAGTAGGGGTGGTAGTGTGGGGGTACAGGAGAGGGGATACAGAGTCTATCCGGGTGGAAAGCCGCGGCTTTATCCTTAAAAGGACGGCCGCAACCTACCCCCGGACAGAGGGCAGGAAGAGGGGCGGTGAACGGGCAGCGAACTGGTAAACACCAGGGCTTACCTTCAAGGAAGGAGGCTGTGAGGGGGGCAGGAGATGGTCTGCTGGAGGCAGAGGGGAAAAGAGGCAAACGGTTGGTCCTGGAAGTGGTGGTGTGTGCTTTGCCGCTGGGGGCTGGGAGGAGTGCACCTGTCTGCACCTGTCTGCAGACTGACTGCCTGTCTAGCTTGCACTCGGCTTCTGAGGAAATGGGATAGAGATCTTGGCACAGGATTGCATGGTGACACAGAAGGAAACAGGTGTGAACTACATTTGGGGACATACATATAGCTAGGGACATTAGCATACCTTAGCCTAAGGCAATGCAACCTTGTACAGCCAGGCATAACAGCGGGGAAGTTTAAGCAGTCCTAAACACAAAGTAGCATCAGACCTTTACCTTTTAGAGCTATGGAACTAAATGTGTCAGCATGGCCAGGGCCAGGGCCGATCCTAGGCAGGGTGCACAGGGTGCATTGCACCCAGGCGCCTGCAGAGGTGGGGGCGCCGAACATCTAACAGACTCTCTAACAGAAGCCCTCTCTGTGTCCATCACAGAGGCCCCCCTCCAGGTCCCAATAAAGTGCTCTGCTTCTCTTCCTGTATTTTGTTTATTGTTAAGAGATCATGTAAGGATCCCAGGGTAATGAAGATTTCGTGGAGGAGCATCTCTGTGGCTGAGTCATTGCCATAGAAACATTTGTAAAGGGGAGGAGTTAGTAAAAATGACCACGCCCATGTAGGGGGCGCCAGAAATATTTCTGCACCCAGGCGCCTTTGAAACTAGGATCGGCCCTGAGCATGGCTGATCTTCGGTAATTAAAAAACAGATATGCCACAGATCTATGGCCGATCCATTTCAAACTCTGGAGAATACCCAAAACCCTTTTACCATTAAGAGCAGTACCCCTGAACGCTTCTTAACCTAATATATGTGTTAGAGTGACAATTATCCCCTGCAGTCTTACTCAACTTTACATTTAAAAAAACGAATATGCGGACTTCAGTTAGTTGGTTCTGCTACTCAGTGGATCAGAACATGCAACCCACCCTAGGTGGTCCAAAAACATAGTCAAATGGACTGACAACTAGACATTCCACCTAGAAAATGGTGATGAAAACCTAGGGCCAGATCCACAAAAGAGATACGCCGACTTAACTCAAGATTTCTAAATTTACACGGCGCGTATCTTTGCGCCTGATCCTCAAAACGAGATACGCCTGAAATTCCGGTATTTCCGTCCTACCTAAAATAATTACACCGGCGCTTCTTTGTGCGCAAATGAGGGAGATAGGGCGATCCACAAAATTAAGTGTGTGCGGCGTAGATTACGCCCTGTGCGCTTCTGTTAGTTTCCCGGAGCAATTTTACACTTTATAAAAGCAGCCCTAATTTTACACACGCCGTGTAAATATGTCAGCTAAAGCAATACCATGAAGGAAGAGCTGAGCACACACACTTGCTGGACTACAATCTGTATGCCACCATGCCAGGAGCATCCATGCCCATATCTATAATAGTGACTTTAGTAACCCAGGGTACCCCCTCTTCTGAGGGAACAGCAGTCAGGAGACGCCTCCCAGAATGCATATTTGCACAGTAAACACACATTAATTATGTCACAATGAGAATGCATGAATGCACGCCACTGTGGTCCCTAGCACAGACACATCACATGCACATCGAATTGGATTAGATCCAAGTACCCCCCCCCCTTTGGTACTTGGGAGCAGTAACGCCACGCCACGGCTTCAATTATGTCACTGTGCATTCATACACCATTCAGGAACCTGGGATCACTTCTCCCTGGTCCTGGGGATCCCTTCTCCACCAAAACTGAGGGTGACACCCTTATTTTATCAGGAATGCCACCCCCCACATTCACACATCATTCACACACATAAATCAAATCATAAGTACAGAATACCAAATTAAATAATAAAAATAAAAAAAAAACATAAAAATAAAAAAACAAAAGTATCCCTGATAATTCAGTTGCGGCGGCGATTGCTACGCCTTGGCTGGCCACGGCCGACCGGAGGATCTCCATTGGGGGGGGTGTGAGCAGGGGAAGGAGGATCCTCCTGGGGGGGGTGAGCAGGGGAAGGAGGAGCCTCCTGGGGGGGTGAGCAGGGGAAGGAGGAGCCTCCCCTGCTGGCCTGCCCTCCAAGGCCACTGCTATTCTTGTGAGACAGGCAGTGAGGGCAGCCGCATTGGCCTGGCCAGACCTGGTATTGTCCTGCACAGCCTGGGTCAGGGCACTCACCTCCTGGGCCACGCCTGTTGTGGCGGTCTGCAGGTCATTCAAGCATGTAATGACCGCCACTGAGTTGGTGGCCACATCACCGAGTGTCTCCTTCATTACACCCAGGCTGTGCTCCATCTGGGTCAGTTTTTGATGCATTTTACCCAGAGTGCGGGTCTGCCGGGCATTGTCCCTCATCACACTGACCGGAAAACGCTTGGCCACCCCCCTGGTCTCCTGGGTCGGCATCCTGCCTGCCGCTGAGTCTTGCGACCCTGGAGGAGGGGAGAGAGTGACCCTTGTGAGTTGGGGCCTGTTGGGGGAGAAGTGGGAGGGGCTACCCCTGATGGTGGCCTGACTGCTGCCAGCCTCTGGCATAGCCTCAGGGGAAGACTCAAAGGTCATCCTATCAGAGGCCAACAGGACTTCCCGGCCAATCTGTAGATTTTCTTCCTCCTCCCCCTCATCCTCCTCCCCCTCATCCTCCTCCCCCTCATCCTCCTCCCCCTCATCCTCCTCCCCCTCAACCTCCTCCCCCTCAACCTCCTCATGAGGGGAGGTTTGGCCACTCCCCTCCCCTGGGGAATCCTGCCCTTCTTGGGACTCATCATCAGCCTGTCTTGGGGGTGGTGCAGCAGCCTGGCCTGATGGGCCTGCAACCTCCTGGCCTGATGGGCCTGCAACCTCCTGGCCATCTGTGGAGGACACAAAACAATCACAGGTTTGAGGATCCACACACTTGGCACATCTTCCCTTCCCCCACCCACACATGCTAATCACCAGAGAGAAAAACCAAAAACGTACCTGTCCTCACAGGAACATCTGACTGATAGCCACGCAGGCCCACCACCTGCTGTGGGTGGAAACACTGGGCCACTGACCATTCCTCCTCAGTCAGCCTGACTGGGCAGGGTCCCCCTCCTCCAGTGCCCCTGGTATGGGCATCGATCCTTGCCATCTTGTTCCGGACCACGCTCCTAAGATCATTTATTTTTTTTTGTATGCCAGCGGGGGTCCTGGTCTCCCCCCCCCCCCCGCCGCATTGATCTGATCCGTGATCTTTTTAAGTATCTCCTTCCTCCTGGCCGGGGGGTGTTCCGGCTCTCAGGGCCATGCAGATAACGCCCATATTGGACGATGCCCCGAGCAAGAATGTGCTTCTCTCCCAGGGTAAAATTCAGCTTCCTGCGCTTGGGGGCCATCACAGACACCACCCAGCAACAAGAAACTCACCCAAAAAGCAATCAACAATACACACACACACACAACAAACAAACAAACAAACAAACTCACTGAAAAAACAAACAAAAATCTAAACACACAAGCAGACAGCTACTATAAATTCAAAAACAAACACGCAAAAAAAAAAAAAAATACAATCACAAACAAACAATCAGAAAATACAATCACAAACAAACAATCAGAAAATACAATCACAAACAAAAACAAAAAAAACACTTAGCAAAAACAAACACCAACTATACTCTCCAACTCCTCAACAACTTTTCTCACAAACACAACTTACCAACAAACACCGACAAACGTTCAGAGCAGAAGAACGTTCAGAGCAGTTCAGAGCAGGGAAACACAGGGAAATACTTTTGCAAGGGAAGTGTGTTTGTCTGGGGCTATTTATACACAGGGCGATCCTCAAACTAAGTACGCTTGGCCTTTTACCTATCTCACTGATTGCGCCGAGCCAAGTTCTGCACATGCCCAGTGAGGTCCAGATTTGTGCGCGCATGCGCAGTACGGCCGGCGCCTCATTTGCATGGGGTCACGGCTCATTACAATGAAGCAGGCCAACTTCCTTCCCACTTGCAATAAGCCCGCCTTACGCCTCGGAATTTAAGTTACGCTGGCGCAAATTTAGGCGCAAATGCGCTGTGGATACGGCACTTACGATACCAATTTAGGACGCCGTAACTTAAATGACATAAGTTTTGAAGAACTAAATTTGCGCCGCTTTTTGTGGATCTGGCCCCTAAAACATTGTGAAACCCGACCGACCAACATAAAGTTGTCTATGGAGGCTAAGATTTCCTCTTATTCTGAAAGCCTGAAAACCCAGTTATCGAATCTGAGGGATAAAACACAAAATAAAAGTTAGTAATAAACATTCAATGTATTTATTTATTTATTTTTTCACCTGGAAACAAAAACAATGGTTATATACCTGCAAAAAGACATTAGCATATGAAACACAAATATACATTACATTATATTACATAAACCGTGCACTTTTTAAAATACCAAAAATTGTTGAGCTCAACTTTTCATTAATATGTATTACTTAATACATATTAATACCATGTGGATTTTTGTTTTATGGTATACCAATAATTCCCCCCCCCCCCCCAAATAAAATGGATTCACCGTGGTGAATAAAACCTTTTAATGGTACCATTTATCAACCAATCATAATACTCCATCACAACCTTTCACAGAACTCTCTGTAACAAAACAAAACACATTTTAGTAAAAAGGCTCTTTTCAATTCACTATTACAGACACTTTTCTTGGCTCAGGTCATTTGCACATCAATACAATCCGTTTAACATTCTCACAGACCTGGTTGGAAAGCAGTTGGGTCATTTGGGCTGTCAGCAGCTGAGAACACACATCACACGACACAACATATATTGCATATTCCCCCCCACACACACATTCACACACTTAGCTAGGTCAAATATGACCTCTAGACATTCATGTTCTCTATCATACTTAAACCCATAACCTCTGTTCATCACTACTCTGGGGATGTGGACTCCCACCTCATCAGTTCTGTTATTCTACCATCCCTGCACTCCAAGCATCTCTTTACCTCTTTTAAAATACCGTTTCCAGTCCAGCGATTCCCAACATTTATTTCACCACCCAAAGTCCATATTTATCTATCATTTCTTCCTTCGGGGTCAAGTGGTAAGGTTCCCCACGGTTAGTCTCCCTAATTGAAGTGATCTGATTTCCCATCCGTTACGGACGAAGGACCTTGAGCTAATCCAGCAAACCTCTTATAGGTCGCTTATTTCAAAGCTAGCTACGATTTGACCAATGATTGGGTTGACAGGGATTTCACCTGTCACCTTTACTGCTTTTTTTTTTACTATTTGTAAGAACAATGACTGACTATAGTCCTTCAAAAAATTAGCCCGGAGATTTTGCCAACTAAATAATTGTAATCCCCCCATGAACTTTTCTGCAAAATTCTAAAATAAATGCTTACTTATTAGACCCTATGATTGCTCGCAGTGCAGGAGGCAATTTAACTGACGCCCACCTAATTGCACTATGATCAGGGATTATGGGGCCCCTTACACAGCTTCAGGCATGGGCCCCCTCGAGCAGAGAACGGGGGGGGGGGGGGGGGCTGCCGCCTGAAATTAAATTGAGAAGCGGGGGGGCCTTAAGAAAAATATAAAAAAAGGGGGGTAGCCATCCGGGGCCCTAGGGACCTCTGGGCCCTTTAATAAAAAAATGTAAACAAAAATAAACATTTATAAAAAAATAAAAAAGGGGGGCCCTGGGGACCTCTGAGCCCTTTAATAATACAAAAAAAATATATATACATATATACAGTATTTATCGGGGTATTGCGTGCTCCGGCGCATAGCGCGCACCCCTAAAGTGGACCCGCATTCCTGTAAAAAAAAAACATTTTAGTACTTACAGTTTTGGTGTCTTGTGTGGCGTCCATCGGCGGCCTCGTCGGGTCCGGCGTCTGTCTGCGGCTTCGGTGGTGTCCTCCTTGTCGGGTCCGGCGTCCTTCTGCGGTGTCCTCCCTGCTCGATCACCTCTTTCCGCGCTGAGTTTAAACTACTGCGCCGGCATATACCGAGCGCAGTACACTCGTGTATAGTCGGGCAGGCTCGGCTCCTCTCGCAGTCACGTCCTGTGCGTCCTGTACATCCAGGACATGACTGCGAGAGGAGCCGAGCCTGCCCGACTATACACGAGTGTACCGTGCTCGGTATATGCCGGCGCAGTAGTTCAAACTCGGCGCGGGTATCGGCGTATATCGCGCACCCACGATTATATAAAATAAATAAAAATAAAAAAATAAATAAAATGGGCCCTTTAATAATAGTAATAATAATAATAATAATAATAATAATAATAATAATAATAATAATTAAATATAAAAATAAAAAAATATATAAAAAATAATAAAAAATGTTTATACAAAAAAAAGGTGGATTGTCATCCCGGGCCCTGGGGATCTCTGGGCCCCTGGGGACCTCCAGACCCCTAGAAAAAATAAAAAATAAATTGGCCCTTTAATAAAAAATAAATATATTAAAAAAATATTTTTTTAATAAAAAAAAAAAAAAAAAAGGGGGGTTGCCATTTTTTTTTAAAGGGGGTTGCCATCCGGGTCCCTGGGGACCCCTTACAGGTGTACTGCCTGTACCCCCCTGATGGTGGCCCTGACTATGATTTTTAGTAGTTACAAAATGTGTATGTTTTTCTTTTACAAGACTATTATTAATATGACTTAAATTTATCTTTCAATGACTCTATAGTGTGAGAACATGTTTAGAATTAACAGCTTACACAGCTGTGGAATTTCACCTGACAAAAGGTTCTTATTTGATCATTTGTTGGTATATCGATGTTACCTCCAGGGGGGGGGGGATGTGACAAAGGGACAGGAAGGACTATAGGCTAAAGTGGTAGCTGTGTCCTGGCATAACTGAGCCCATCACCCCATCTAGCTTATCCTTTGAAGTCTGACCATATAGAAGGGGGGTTGAGGAGGGGTGGGGTTTTACAAAGGTGTATATATCTCAGAATGCAGCCCATAGCTTTCCCTTTTCCCTGGAGATGATGACCTGACCTGACCCACATGGTGATGTAATATCTCTCTCTCTCTCCCTCTCTCTCTCTCCCTCCCTCCCTCTCTCCCTCTCTCTCTCTCTCTCTCTCTCTCTCTCTCTTTCTCTCTCTCCCTCTCTCTCTCTCTCTCTCTCTCTCTCTCCCTCCCTCTCTCTCTCTATCTCTCCCTCTCTCTCCCTTCTCTCTCTCTCCCTCTCTCTCTCTCTCCCTCTCTCTCTCTCCCTCCCTCTCTCTCTCTCCCTCCCTCTCTCCCTCTCTCTCTCTCTCTCTCTCTCTTTCTCTCTCTCTCCCTCTCTCTCCCTTCTCTCTCTCTCCCTCTCTCCCTCTCTCTCTCTCTCTCTCTCTCTCCCTCCCTCTCTCCCTCTCTCTCTCTCTCTCTTTCTCTCTCTCCCTCTCTCTCTCGCTCCCTCTCTCTCTCCCTCCCTCTCTCTCTCTTTTTATCTCTATCTCTCCCTCTCTCTCTCTCTCTCTTTCTCTCTCTCCCTTCTCTCTCTCTCCCCCTCTCTCTCTCTCCCTCCCTCTCTCTCTCTCTCTCTCTCTCTCTATCTCTCCCTCTCTCTCTCCCTCTCTCTCTCCCTCTCTCACAATCTCTCTCTCCCTCTCTTCCCCTCTCTCTCTCTTCCTACTTCCCTCTATCTTAAAGCGGAGTTCCGGCCACAATATCACTTTTTATATATAAATACCCCTGTAATACACAAGCTTAATGTATTCTAGTAAAGTTAGTCTGTAAACTGGGGCCCCATACACACGGGAGTATTTATCCGCGGATACGGTCCAGCGGACCGTTTCCGCGGATAAATCCTCTCGAGGATTTGTGCGGATTTCCATGCGATGGAGTGTACTCACCATCGCATTGAAATCCGCGCCGAAATCCTCTGGCGATGACGTGTCGCGCCGTCGCCGCGATTATGACGCGGCGACGTGCGCGACGCTGTCATATAAGGAATTCCACGCATGCGTTGAATCATTGCGACGCATGCGGGGGATCCCTTCGGACGGATGGATTCGGTGAGTCTGTACAGACCAGCGGATCCATCCTTTGGAATGGATTCCAGCAGATGGATATGTTCTGCATGTCAGCGAATATTCGATCTGCTGGAATCCATCACAGGGGTGATATATCCGCGGAAACAGATCCGCTGGCGTGTACACACCATAGGATCTATCCGCTGAAACCCATTTGCTGGGATTTATCTGCGGATGGATTCTATGGTGTGTATGGGGCCTAAGGTCCGTTTTGTTAGGTTGTTACAGCATTTAGACACTTTATAAAATAGAAATTGACTGGGGCCATCTTAAGTGTGGGCATCATGAAGCCAGACTGTATGACTTCCTGGATTTCAGCCTTGCAGATCTCGCACATGCTCAGTGCTGCACAAGCAGTGTAATAGCTTTCAGATCAGGTTTCAGCACCTGTACTGTCCAAATTACATGATTCTTTGAGACTGGGGAGTGCACAGACTCCCTTTTTTCTTTTTTGCACCGCTATTCTTTGTTTTAATTTTTATATAGACAAATAAGGTTTTAATCACTTATTTTAATTAAGTGCAGTATAAAAATTTCCATAACATTTTGGTGCCCGAGTGTTAAATTGAAGCATGGTGTCAGTGCGAATAATAAGGATTCTGTTTGGAATCTTAAAGACAGTGGGGGTAATCCACAAAGATCCGGCGTAACTTAATTTTTCCCATTTAAGTTACACTGCCTTAAAATTTCTACCTAAGTGCCCGATCCACAAAGCACTTACCTAGAATTTTTTGGCTGTGTAACTTAAATTCCGCCGGCGCAAGGCGTTCCTATTTTCATGGGGGCGATTCCCATTTAAATTAGGCGCGCTCCCGCGCCGGCCGTACTGCGCATGCTCGTGACGTCATTTTCCCGACGTGCATAGCGCGAAATTACGTTACGCCGAGCTTTGTGGATTGCGACGGGTCAATAAAGTTGCGTCGGGAAAAAAAAAAGATATGGCGTGAAAAAGAAATTCAAATAAAAAAAAAATTGCGTCGCTGGACAGAAGGGTCTGCTTTTACATGGTGCAAACAGTTTAGGCCTTGTAAAAGCAGCCCTAATTTTGCGTTTGCAAACTAAAACTTACTGAGAAAAAACGAAGCTGAAAAGCTTCGTGGATCTCCGTAAGTGCTAATTTGCATACGACGAGAAATGCCCCCAGCGGCGGATGCGGTACTGCATCCTAAGATCCGGCAGTGTAAGTGTCTTACACATGCCGGATCTTCTGGCTAACTATGGAAAACTGATTCTGTGGATCAGTTCCATAGTTAGGAACAGCAATTACGCCGTCGTATCCCTTTTGAGGATATGGCCCAGTGTGCCTCTCTGCCAAAAAGCAATTTCAGTTGACCCTTTGAATGAGATTAGGGCAGGGGTCTCAAACTCAAATTACCTGAGGGCCACAAGACAAGTTTTCATATCCCATGGGGGGCCGCATGCAAACTTTCAAACTTCAAAAACAACAGTACTGGTGTCAGCGAGCGCATTATTAACCCCCAGCACTGGTGTCAGCGAACACATGATTAACCCCCAGCACTGGTGTCAGCGAGCGCATTATTACCCCCAGCACTGGTGTCAGCGAGCGCATTATTACCCCCAGCACTGGTGTCAGCGAGCGCATTATTACCACCAGCACTGGTGTCAGCGAGCGCATTATTACCACCAGTACTGGTGTCAGCGAGCGCATTATTACCACCAGTACTGGTGTCAGCGAGCGCATTATTACCACCAGTACTGGTGTCAGCGAGCGCATTATTACCACCAGCACTGGTGTCAGCGAACACATTATTAACTCCCAGCACTGGTGTCAGCGAACACATGATTAACCCCCAGCACTGGTGTCAGCGAGCGCATTATTACCCCCAGCACTGGTGTCAGCGAGCGCATTATTACCCCCAGCACTGGTGTCAGCGAGCGCATTATTCCCACCAGCACTGGTGTCAGCGAGCGCATTATTACCCCCAGCACTGGTGTCAGCGAGCGCATTATTCCCACCAGCACTGGTGTCAGCGAGCGCATTATTACCACCAGTACTGGTGTCAGCGAGCGCATTATTACCACCAGCACTGGTGTCAGCGAACACATTATTAACTCCCAGCACTGGTGTCAGCGAACACATGATTAACCCCCAGCACTGGTGTCAGCGAGCGCATTATTACCCCCAGCACTGGTGTCAGCGAGCACATTATTACCCCCAGCACTGGTGTCAGCGAGCGCATTATTACCACCAGCACTGGTGTCAGCGAGCGCATTATTACCACCAGCACTGGTGTCAGCGAGCGCATTATTACCACCAGCACTGGTGTAAGTCAGGGTTTGACAAATCTCCTTGGAATCTAGGAGCCAGCTAAAAAAGTTAGGAGCCACCCCGTCCCGACGAGCTTGCGCACAGAAGCGAACACATACGTGAGCAGCGCCCGCATATGTAAACGGTGTTCAAACCACACATGTGAGGTATCGCCGCGATTGGTAGAGTGAGAGCAATAATTCTAGCTCCTCTGTAACTTAAAACATGCAACCTGTAGATTTTTTTAAACGTCGCCTATGAAGATTTTAAAGGGTAAAAAAGTTTGTCGGCATTCCACAAGCGGACGCAATTTTAAAGCGTGACATGTTGGGTATCAATTTACTCGGCGTAACATTATCTTTCATAATATTTTAAAAAATGGGGATAACTTTACTGTTGTCTTATTTTTTAATTTAAAAAAAGTGTAATTTTTTCCCAAAAAAGTGCGCTATTATTATTATATATTTTTTTTTTTGCTCCCCTCACTTCCACCCTGCCTGGGGGCCATTTATAACTGGTCCGCGGGCCGCAAATGGCCCGCGGGCCGGTACTTTGAGACCACTGGATTAGGCCAATCTTTGTGAGTGAAACACACCTATGCTTTTGGGCTGCGTTTCCACTGGAGCAACTCCAATGTCGCCTGATTCAGGGTGCGATTTTGAGATGCAGCTTTAGTGCGACTGTGGTGTGGCTTTGAATGCGTTTTTGATCCAGAAGTCGCATAAGAATGGTGCAGGTACCTTATCAGTTGCTGCAGCTTTGAGCCACATAGATTGGAATGGGTGCTATTGAAATCAATGGGCTGCGATTTGTAATGCGACTTTGTGTCCAAAGGCGCATGGCAAATCGCATCAGTGGAAACGGAGACTAAATCACACTGAATTATCTGGATGTATGTGAATCTATCTTTCTGTGTAAACTACTAACTGGGGATTGTAAGCGGTGTAAGTAGATCTGTAAACACTGGCCCAGATTCAGGTAGAACTGCGCTATATTTGCGCGGGCACAGGGCAACGATTTTGCCCTGCACCCACGCAAATATTTTGCGCTGCCCTCGACTCACGGAGTAGCTCCGTGAACTGCGAAGGGCACGCCGGCAAATTTGCCCGGCGTAAGCGCGCGCAAGTTAACCACTTGCCGACCGCGATATAGCAAAAATACTGCTACAGCGCGGTCGAGTTACTCGTGCACTTCCGCGTTTGCGCGTCCCCTGGGGCGTGCTCGCGGAAGTGTCCGTGCTCTCCGGGCCTAGAAGACCCGGCGCATCCAAATGACGGAGCGATCACTTGTAAACAAACCGGTGTCATTTGATGACGCCGGTTCCTCCTCTCTGTACCGTTCGGTACAGAGAGGGGGGGGGAGCGGGTGTCAGCAGTGCTGTGGCTGGATCTGTGACAACTGCAGTCACAGATCCAGCCATCCTTCCCTGCGCAATACTCTGCAATAACCCATACTCTGCCTGCAATACCCCCAATACTCTGCCTGCAATACCCCCAATACTCTGCCTGCAATACCCCCAATACTCTGCCTGCAATACCCCCAATACTCTGCCTGCAATACCCCCAATACTCTGCCTGCAATACCCCCAATACTCTGCCTGCAATACCCCCAATACTCTGCCTGCAATACCCCCAATACTCTGCCTGCAATACCCCCAATACTCTGCCTGCAATACCCCCAATACTCTGCCTGCAATACCCCCAATACTCTGCCTGCAATACCCCCAATACTCTGCCTGCAATACCCCCCAATACTCTGCCTGCCATACCCCCAATACTCTGCCTGCAATACCCCCAATACTCTGCCTGCAATACCCCCCAATACTCTGCCTGCCATACCCCCAATACTCTGCCTGCAATACCCCCCAATACTCTGCCTGCCATACCCCCAATACTCTGCCTGCCATACCCCATACTCTGCCTGCAATACCCCCAATACTCTGCCTGCCATACCCCATACTCTGCCATACCCTGATACTCTGCCATACCCCGATACTCTGCCATACCCCGATACTCTGCCATACCCCGATACTCTGCCATACCCCGATACTCTGCAATACCCCGATACTCTGCAATACCCCATACTCTGCCTGCCATACCCCATACTCTGCCTGCCATACCCCCCAATACTCTGCCTGCAATACCCCCAATACTCTGCCTGCAATACCCCCCAATACTCTGCCTGCAATACCCCCCAATACTCTGCCTGCAATACCCCCAATACTCTGCCTGCAATACCCCCAATACTCTGCCTGCAATACCCCCCAATACTCTGCCTGCCATACCCCCAATACTCTGCCTGCCATACCCCATACTCTGCCTGCCATACCCCATACTCTGCCATACCCTGATACTCTGCCATACCCCGATACTCTGCCATACCCCGATACTCTGCCATACCCCGATACTCTGCCATACCCCGATACTCTGCAATACCCCGATACTCTGCCTGCCATACCCCATACTCTGCCTGCCATACCCCATACTCTGCCTGCCATACCCCATACATTGCTATACCCCATACTCTGCAATACCTCGATACTCTGCAATACCCCGATACTCTGAAATACCCTGCGCAATACTCTGCAATACCCCAATACTCTGCAATACCCTGCGCAATACTCTGCAATACCCCAATACTCTGCAATACCCTGCGCGATACTCTGCAATACCCCAATACTCTGCAATACCCTGCGCGATACTCTGCAATACCCAAATACTCTGCAATGCCCCCAATACTCCGCAATGCCCCCAATACTCCGCAATACCCCAATACTCTGGAATACCCAAATACTCCGCAATACCCCAATACTCTGCATATATAATGTTTTGGGGTTCTATGTAATTTTCTAGCAAATAAATGGTGATTTTTCCCATGTACGAGAGAATTGTCAGAATTGGCCTGGGTGCTCCAGAACGCCTGATGGTGCTCCCTGCATGTTGGGCCTCTGTATGTGGCCACGCTGTGTAAAAGTCGCACACTTGGGGTATCGCCATACTCGGGAGGAATAGCAGAATGTGTTTTGGGGTGTCATTCGTGGTATGCATATGCTGTGTGTGAGAAATAACCTGCGAATATGACAGAAACAAGTTTTTATTTATTTATTTTTACAGAATTTTCTGCCGTTTTTCTTTTATAGCGCAAAAAATAAAAAACCCAGAGGTGATCTAATACCACCAAAAGAAAGCTCTATTTGTGTGAAAAAAAGGACAAAAATTTCAAATGGGTACAATGTTGTATGACTGAGTAATTGTCATTCAAATTGTGAGAGCACCGAAAGCTGAAAATTGGTCTGGTTAGGAAGGAGGTTTAAGTGCCCAGTGGTCAAGTGGTTAAATGATCCCGCCGGGGGCGGGAATCATTTAAATTAGGCGCGCTCCCGCGCCGAGCGTACAGCGCATGCTCTGTCGGGAAACTTTCCCGACGTGCATTGCGGCAAATGACGTCGCAAAGACGTCATTTGCTTCAAAGTGAACGTGAATGGCGTCCAGCGCCATTCACGAAGCACTTACGCAAACGACGTGAAATTCAAATTTCACGTCGCGGGAGCGGCGGCTATACTTTAGCTACTAAAAGAACATACACATCTTGTTATAAATATGGATTTGAAAAATCTCCACCACAGTCTGTACTAGCTTTACAGACCAATTTTTAAAAAGCAGGCATGAGGCCTAACTCTTTACTTTATAACCTTAGCGAGGAACTGCCGTCTTCTCACATAATTTGTAATAAAAACATCTTTGCCATTCTGAAGCTTCCCTCCAATCACTTTGCATATTATTTTATATATACTGTGATTCTGTACTTGCCAAATATGCTGCAGAAATCTCCCCCCACTGAGTCTGGCTGCAGCCATTTTAACTGTGGGCAGCTGAAGCTGCTGCCTGTTCACTTCCTGGATTTACACAGACACATAGAAGCATACCTCCAGCTCTGCAGCTCTCATTGGCCCTCTTATGACTCACCCCCACTCCCATTACTGGCAAACTCTTATGAGAGTGAGAGAGAGAGGGAGAGCTGTGCAGTAAGTAAAATAAGCCTAGACTTTTTTCCCAGACAAGAAACAGGAAGTGGACTGTATAAGGTATTTACTGGCAAAAAATGTTTTACTATCCAAAGTTATGTAGAACTGCCACCGTAGGAGCTGCTGGTTTAGATTTGGGTCTACGCTCTGCCTATTAACCCCAAAAGTTTGGCTTGAACCCTCCCTTGGCACAACTGGACAACACAATGATTGTGGAACCCACTGGTAGTTGGGAACCACAATGATATCATACAGTGATAAATATACAGTAAAATGTTATTACATTGTACTGACCACCTGTCCAAATGGTAATAGATAAGGCTCCATACAAAATGCAGTTTAACCAAGAAGTGTTTACTTGGTAGAGAAAAAGATGAAACAGAGTGAACTACTTACCGACCGGCCGCCACCGTTCTACGGTGGCAGGTCGGCTCCCCTGCGCGAGAGCCCGTAGTATAACGTCGGCTCTCTAAGCGGCACCCCGCTCATCCCCGACTCCGTGCGCGTGCCCGGCCAGGCACCCGCGATTGCTCGTTACAGAACGAGTAGCGGTAGCTGTGTGTGTAAACATACAGCTCCCGGTCCTGTCAGGGGAGAAATGCCTGACCGTTTGTTCATACAATGTATGAACAGCGATCAGTCATTTCCCCTAGTGAGGCCACCCCCCTACAGCTAGAACACACCCAGGGAACATACTTAAAGCGGAGTTCCAACCACAATTAGCATTTTTTTAATGTATGTCCTTTCATCCTGCGTTTTTATAATATACATCTGGTCACTAACTATTTTACAATCCGCCGCCGATCCGCATAGATATTCAAAAAAGATAGTATAAACTATGTCCACACCGTTGTCATTTTGCTTGTGGACATTGTGAAGCCCACAAGCACTTACTTCCTGGAAATCTTGGATGGGGAGTGATAATTGGACAGCGCACTGCATCCTGGGAAATGATGACACACATTTCCCAGGAGCATTAGAGGGAGATGATGTCAGAATCCTAGGTGGTTTCAAAGGCAGATTTCGTGGGACTGCATAGCAACAGGCATTTCCAGATGAGTAAAAAAAAATAAAAAAATGTTCTTCTTATTTTTTAGTCGTAAGCTACAGTTTAAAGCAAAATTGTTTTTTTGATGGAACCTCCACTTTAACCCCTTCCCCTCCCCCTAGTGTTAACCCCTTCCCTGTCAGTGGCATTTCTATAGTAATCCAATGCATTTTTATAGCACTGATCGCTATAAAAATGCCAATGGTCCCAAAAATGTGTCAAAAGTGTCCGAAGTGTTCGCCATAATGTCGCAGTACCGAAAAAATAAATCGCCGCCATTACTAGTAAAAAAAAAATATTAATAAAAATGCCATAAAACTATCCCCTATTTTGTAAACGCTATAACTTTTGCGCAAACCAATCAATAAATGCTTATTTTGATTTTTTTTACGAAAAATATGTAGAAGAAAACGTATCGGCCTAAACTGAGGAAAAAAAATGTTTTTTTTATATATTTTTTGGGGGATATTTATTATATAAACAAAAAAAAACAGAAGGCTGATGCTGCGCTAGCATAAAGTGATAAATATGTAACCGTGAATAACGTGAACTGTAAGCTGCTAGCACTGTAAAATTGTGTACAACAATTCAATAAAGCATAAAAAACAAAACGAAGTGCATCGCTGAAAAATGTATAAATATTTAAAGTTCATGAATTGATATTCAAATTCATTCTAGGCGGAAGGGAATGCCAGAAAGTTTCAGAGAGGTTTGGTGTTATATAGAAATAAGACCTCAAAACCAATCAGTGATAAGAGTTAGGGCTCTTTCACATGGAGCGGACCGTTTCTGGGTCCGCTCCGTGTGTCCGCCAAAGCTCAGCGGGAATCCCCGCTGAGCTGTCGGCGGATAGGGTGGTCCCCGCACACAGTGCAGGGACCGCCCTGTCTCTGCTCTGCTGTCCCCTATGGGGGATCGGATGCCTACGGACCGTCTGTCCGTCTGCATCCGATCCGTTCTGCCGAACGGAAGAAAAATAGGGTTTCTTCCGTTCGGAAAAGCGGATCCCGACTGACGCGGATGCTAGCGGATGCTCCATCCGCTAACGGACGCGATCCCATAGGGAATCATTACAACTTGTAATGAGCGGACGAACGGTCCGCTGGTGTGAAAGAGCCCTTAACCACTACAGACCCGCGCTATAGCCGAATGACGGCTTCAGCGCGGATCTGAATATCCAACAGGCCGTCAATTGACGGCCGCCCCTTTGGGCGTTCCCCGCGCGCGCTCCAGAGTGCGCTGCGGGGAAACTCTGTGTTGGCCGTGTCACTTGGACACAGCCAATCACAGATCGCCGCGAACGGCCAATCAGAGTGGCCGTTTGCGATGCGATCTGTGCGGCCAATGAGAGATGATCTCATATGTAAACATATGAGATCATCTCTCATTGCCGGCTCACACAGAGACAGCGTCCTGTCTCTGGAGAGGAGAGCGATCTGTGTCCCTTGTACATAGGGACACAGATCGGTCACCCCCCCCAGTCACCCCCCTCCACCTACAGTTAGAACACTATATAGGGAACATGTTTAACCCCTTCCTCACCCCCTAGTGTTAACCCCTTCAATGCCAGTCACATTTATACAGCAATTAGTGCATTTTTATAGCACTGATCGCAGTATAAATGTGAATGGCGACAAAAATGTTTCAAAAGTGTCCGATGTGTCCGCCATAACGTCGCAGTCCCAATAAAAATCGCAGATCGCCACCATTACTAGTAAAAAAAAAATAATAAAAAAATAATAATTCTGTCCCCTATATTGTAGGCGCTATAACTTTTGCGCAAACCAGTCGCTTATTGCGATTTTTTTTTTTTTTTTACCAAAAATATGTAGAAGAATACGTATCGCCCCAAACTGAGAAAAAAAATGTGTTTTTTTTTAAAAAATTGGGATATTTATTATAGCAACAAGTAAAAAATATTGTAATTTTTTTCAAAATTGTCGCTCTTTTTTGTTTATAGCGCAAAAAATAAAAACCGCACAGGCGATCAAATACCACCAAAAGAAAGCTCTACTTGTGGGAAAAAAAGGACGTCAATTTTGTTTGGGAGCCATGTCGCACGACCGCGCAATTGTCAGTTAAAGCGACGCAGTGCCGGAAGCTGAAATTTCACCTGGGCAGGAGGGGGGTATATGTGCCCAGTAAGGAAGTGGTTAAGTGAAGAAAGTCCAGCATTGATTCTTGTGAGAAAACCGCAGCTGCCAAGAAAGGTAATGTGATGAACTCCAAGTTGGCTGTTAATAGGATAGATCTCCACACTACACCCGTGAGATAAGACTGCCTGCTTACCAGAGGAAAAGACTGCTTTGCATCAGTCTCATGGAGCATATGGGAAGTCAGGTCTCCCTGTAACCAGTCTGTATGATGTTCACAATGGAGCTCAGCAATGGATCCAGGATAAATGCATAAACGATAAGAAGAAAGGAACTCTCATAGCGTTATGTAAATCAAGGAAGTAGGTTTAATAAGTGAATGCACTTACAATTGAACGATCGGATTAAAGCACAGAAGTATAGAAAGCGGTGATTACTCCACTCCGATGTTCCGATGCCTCTCGCTACTCGATCAAAAACACTGCCGGCGTTCAGGACGGAACACGATGACGTCACGGCACCCTATGATCGTTTCGTCTCGATAGGACTTCAACGGGGGATTAGCCGGATACAGACATCAGCGCGCAAGGTGTTTAAATAGGCGCGGGCTCCATTTTTGAAGCTGGAAAGCCGGGAAGAGCTTTCATGTTAACTGAGGGCTATTCCAGTTATTTAACCACTTCCAAACCAGGCACTTACGCACCTTCCCGCCCAAGCCAATTTTCAGCTTTCAGCACTGTCGCACTTTGAATGGCAATTACGCGGTCATGCTACACTGTACCCAAACAAAATTGGCGTCCTTTTTTCCCCACAAATAGAGCCTTCTTTTGGTGGTATTTGATCACCTCTGCGATTTTTTTTTTTTTTGCAACTGAAAAAAGACTGAAAATTTTGAAAACAAATTAAGTTTTTATTTTTTTCTGTTAATTTTTTTGCAAATAAGTAAGTTTTCTCTTTCAATTACGGGCACTGATATGGCAGCACTGATGAGATGGCACTGATGGACATCGATGAGGTAGTACTGACGGGCACAGATAAGGTGGCACTGATTGGCGGCGCTGGTATGCGGCACTGATGGGCACACATAGGCGGCACTGATGGGCACACATAGGCGGCACTGATGGGCACTCATGGGTGGCACTGGGCACTCATAGGCGGCACAGATGGGCACTCATGGGCGGCACCTATGGGTGGCACTGATGGATACTTATGGGTGGCACAGATGGGCACTGATAGGTGGGCACTGGGCATGGATGGCCACTGTGGGGTGGCACTGATGGCCACTGTGGGGTGGCACTGATGGACACTGTGGGGTGGCACTGATTTACTCATGTTGCCAGTCAGTGCCCATTTGTGGGCACTGATTGGCATCTTTTTTTTTATGCTTTTTTTTTTTTCCCAGACTTTTTTTTAGTTTGCCCTTCCCTGGTGGTCCAGGGTGGGCTTCCCTGATGGTCCAGTGTGGCGATCCGAGGGGGGGCTGCGCTGATAAACAATCAGCGCGAACCCCCCCTGTCAGGAGAGCTGCCGATCGGCTCTCCTCTACTCGCGTCTGTCAGACGCGAGTGAGGAAGAGCCATCAACGGCTCTTCCTGTTTACATCGTGATCAGCCGTGATTGGAGACTCTTTACCGAGATCGGTGTTGCGGGGTGTCAGATTGACACCCTGCAACAATGATCGCTGCGATGCGCGCCCCCGGGGGTGCCCAGCGGCTCAGAATCCTGAGGACGTCATATGACGTCCAGTCAGGATTCTACAACCACTTTGCCGACGTCAATATGTCATTGGCGGGCGGCAAGTGGTTAAGTAGCGAGAAGTTCAATAGAAAAAACAAAAAAGTGGAAGTTCAAGAATAGAATGAATCTAAACTAGTGAACAATAAAAAAGGCGGAGATGTTAGGACACTGGTAGGGAGGCATCGGAATTTGAAATAATTAATCGGAGGCAATGATAAACAAATCATTCACAATAATCCACATATATGTACATAATCATAAAAAAATTCATATGTATATAAATTTTAATAACATTTATAAAACCTCAGATCATTATATTTAAAAATGTCTTAAAAATCTGACTAGGGAAAAATAAAATAATATTAAGAATTATTTAAAAAACAATTAATATCCCAATCTACATTAAGTCCAAAAGGAATAAAAGATTTCATACAGAAAATCCAACGGGTTTCATGTCTGGATATGGCCCGGACCATATTTGTGCCTCGCCAATGGGGGCGAATGTTATCTATGGCAAAAAAAACGAGTCCCCTTGACTTGTCTCCCATGGTATTTGTCATAATGCCTGGAAAGATTATGTTTAGGGAACCCGCTTTTTATCTTACCAACATGTTCACTCAAACGAATATGTAGTTCTCTTTTATTGCGGCCTATATATTGCTTTGAACATGGGCACTGTATCATGTATACTACATACTTAGTTGAGCAAGTTATGAATGACTCAATCTCATAGGTTTTGCCCGTGACTGTAGATTGAAAATTAGTGCATTTGCGTTCCTTGAAGGAATTTATCTTGCAAATACTGCACTTACCTGAATGATCGTCTCATTGATCACACCTTCATCATATCCTTTATTCAAGAATCTTTGTTTAAGGGTATTAGATTGCTCATAAAAGTCCTTAATCTCTGTGCAATTCCGTCTTAAACGCTGGAATTGACCTTTCGGTACCGCTGCTAGCCAGGAACTGTGATGGCAGCTTGTGACAGGAATGAAAGCATTACGATCCGTCTCTTTGAAAAACGTATTGGTAATCAATTTTCCTTCTTTAACAAAGATGTTTAAATCCAAAAACTAAACTAAATGCCATAAAACTATCCCCTATTTTGTAAACGCTATAAATTTTGCGCAAACCAATCAATAAACGTTTATTGTGATTTTTTTTTACGAAAAATAGGTAGAAGAATACGTATCGGCCTAAACTGAGGAAAAAAAATGTTTTTTTATATATATTTTTGGGGGATATTTATTATAGCAAAAAGTAAAAAATATTCATTTTTTTTCAAATTTGTGGCTCTATTTTTGTTTATAGCGCAAAAAATAAAAACCGCAGAGGTGATCAAATACCACCAAAAGAAAGCTCTATTTGTGGGGGAAAAAAAGGACGCCAATTTTGTTTGGGAGCCATGTCGCACGACCGCGCAATTGTCAGTTAAAGCGACACACTGTAGAATCGCAAAAAGTGCTCTGGTCTTTGACCAGCAATATGGTCCGGGGGTTAAGTGGTTAAAGCGGAATTCAACCCTCTTTCACAACATAGCTTCATCCCCTGTAGGTCTGTCCCCTTATGACGTTTTGGCATATATTTGTATTTATTTTTCAAACTCACTGTTATATTGTATTCCCTTTTTCATTCCCGTCGCGGCGGCAGCTGCCTCGGCATCATCCACGGACCGCTATGCCTCCTGGGAGAATACATTGCAGAATTGCAGAGGAATCAGCGCGATGTCGGGGGTGGGCAGGGGGCGAGACCAGCCCAGCAGCTAAAAACACCAACACCAGCCAATAGTATGGGATCTGGGCGGGCCGATATGTGTATGTAGCCCCGCCCACTTTCTTACGCAGCCCAATCATTGGCTGATGTTTGATATCTGCATGGCCCCGCCCCCCGGGTCGCGCCCACCCCCGACATCACACTGACAGCTGTTCTCTGCATTCAGTTAAATATAGTGTAACTGAAGCAGACAAATCGGCTCAGTGTGAAACTGCAAGTGCCAACCAGTGACACCAGCCAGTACCAAGCAGTGGCACCAGCCAGTACCAAGCAGTGACACCAGCCAGTACCAATCAGTGCCTGCCAGTGACACCAGCCAGTACCAACCAGTGACACCAGCCAGTACAAACCAGTGACACCAGCCAGTACCAATCAGTGCCTGCCAGTGCCACCCAGTGACACCAGCCAGTACCAAGCAGTGCCACCTGCCAGTGACACCAGCCAGTACCAACCAGTGACACCAGCCAGTACCAATCAGTGCCTGCCAGTGACACCAGCCAGTACCAATCAGTGCCTGCCAGTGCCACCCAGTGAACTCAGCACAGCACAGGGATGGTGAGAACCCCTCATAATGAGCACAACAGGGGTATAAACCCAGGAAGTCAGCACAGCACAGGGATGGTGGGAACCCCTCATAATGAGCACAACAGGGGTATAAACCCAGGAAGTCAGCACAGCACAGGGATGGTGGGAACCCCTCATAATGAGCACAACAGGGGTATAAACCCAGGAAGTCAGCACAGCACAGGGATGGTGGGAACTCCTCATAATGAGCACAACAGGGGTATAAACCCAGGAAGTCAGCACAGCACAGGGATGGTGGGAACCCCTCATAATGAGCACAGCGGGTGTACAGACCCAGGAACTTGGCGCAGCACAGGGATGGTGAGAACCCCTCATAATGAGCACAGCAGGGGTACAGACCCGGGATCTCGGCACAGGGATGGTGGGAACCCCTCATAATGAGCACAGCGGGTGTACAGACCCGGGAACTCGGCACAGCACAGGGATGGTGGGAACCCCTCATAATGAGCACAGCAGAAGTACAAACCCAGGAACTCAGCACAGTACAGGGATGGTGGAAACCCTTCATAATGAGCACAGCAGATACTATTAGTCCTCTTTAAGCGTCCAGCTTTTTAAAAATTCATCATAACGAATGTTGGTAATTGTTACGAAAAGTGAACGAATCTAACGAAAATTCATATTTCGTACGAATCCAAATTGAGTTTCGGGCACAAAATACAAAAATAACGGCTAATGCGAAACGGAACTAAACTAAATTAATTTATTGATGGCGCACATGTCTAGTATCTATAATATATATATATATATATATATATATATATATATATATATATATATATATATATATATAATCTTGTTATGTAGATATATCTGCACATCAACAAATGATTTAGTATGTAGCGCTTACTCCCGAAGGAGCCGCTTGTTGATTCGGGATCGGCGTATTAAGTTACCAAATTCTTCTGTCTAGGGGTGATACTTGTGAGTGTGAGCAAAGAACAAGTGTCCAGCCGGTAGTGTGAGTTTCCAATGCTTTATTCCCAGGTCAACAAGGCCAACATCAACATGACACACAGTAAAGGAAAAGGTTGATGAGAAAGAAAAGCATATAGCATCAGGCCTTGGATATCAGAAAGCAAAGAGAGAGCAAGCCTTCTCTCAGCATAGACAATTCAAAACGTCGCCACCCTCGCCAGGGTGGGTAAGTGCCCCCTGGACAGCTTAAACCTGGCAGCCAAAGGGTCACTTGTAGGGATGAGCCGAACATACCCGGGTTCGGTTCGCATCAGAACGTTCGAACAGACTGACCGTTCGCGCGAACATTTAGAACCCCATTGAAGTCTATGGGACTCGAACGTTCGAATTCAAAAACGCTAATTTTAAAGCCCAATATGCAAGTTATTGATGGAAAACGTCTTTGAGAACCCGGGTCTTGTCCCAGGGAACATGTATCAATGGAAAAAAAAAGTTGTAAAAACTGTAGTTTTTTCTTGAGCAGCGATTTTAATGATGCTTAAAGTGAAAAAAAAATCCTTTAAATATGGTACCTGCTGTGTGTCTATAGTAGTGGCACGTGTTTAGAAATGTCCCTGCACAACATGAGATTATTATAAGAAAAAAGTAATTTAATACTGCTTGCGGGTTTAATGTAATGTTTGGTCCCTGCAATATGGATAAAAATCATTGAAAAAAATAGCATGAGTTTCCCCGCCACCACTCCCCCCAGGTCATTACAAGACCCAGTGCGGGGGGAGGGGGTGTTCTGCTGTCGGAAATGACTCAGCCAGCGAGTTTAGAAGCGGGGTGAGGGGGCGAAAATGACTTCTCACCAGGCGGGGCCTCTAGTACTTTGGGGGACCCTTCGCGGCTTTGCGGGGCCCTAAGCGACTTGCATAGTGAGCCTATAGCGAGGATCGGCCCTGACAAGACCGTCTGGCCCTATATACTTTGAACAGCAGTATACAGGCGTTGCAAACAAGATAAGGGCTGTAGGTTTGTTAAGTAGAATCTGAACCATGTCATACTTTGCTGCTGCATATTGCACAATTTCCTAAAGAGACCCTCAACAAACTACATGACACTTGTGCCTGGTGAGGCCACTGATGTCCCAGTGGTGGTGGCCCGTGAGACTGTCCATACAGGCTTGGCCCCCCCAAAGTGCACGTGCTGTGTGGCAACAATATGTTGATTATTTTAGGGGTGGGGGGGCATTACAATGCCAGATCTTGGCTCTTCCCCCTTGCTGGGCTTCCCCAGTGACGTAGCAGAGGGTGCGTCAGAGGGGGCGGGGTCACGTGACGGGTGGCCCCGCCTCCCCTATATAAGAAATATCAAAGCTACAGCGCGTCATTCGCTGGGCTGTGTCCAGCAGTGAGAGGAGGTTGGCGTGGTTGCGCTCTGGATGGATGGATCTTCTGATCGCTGGACTGGAGATCAACCGTCGCTGGATAGAGACAACGTTGGAGCAGGGAGCCGGGACCGAGAGTGGATTACCACCGCTGGATTTTTTTTTTATTAATAAAGGACTTTTTTCTACGGTGTCTGTGTGTTTTTTCCAACTATTTACACTTCCTTTGTGAAATGGTAGGGGTACAATGTACCCCATTACCAATTCATATAGGGGGGGCAGGATCTGGGGGTCCCCTTTGTTAAAGGGGTCTTCCAGATTCTGATAAGCCCCCCGCCCGCAGACCCCCACAACCACCGAACAAGGGTTGTGGGGATGAGGCCCTTGTCCCCATCAACATGGGGACATCCTCCCCATGTTGAGGGAATGTGGCCTGGTACGGTTCAGGAGAGGGGGGGCCGCACTCTGTCCCCCCCTCTTTTCTGCGGCCGGCCAGGTTAACGTGCTTGGATAAGGGGTCTGGTGTGAATTTTTAGGGGAACTCCACGCCATTTTTTTTTACATTTGGGGTGGAGTTCCCCTAAAATCCACACCAGACCTGAAGGGTCTGGAATGGATATTTGGGGGGTACCCAACGTCATTTTTTTTTTAAATGATGGCGGGGTTCCCCCTTAATATCCATTCCAGACCTGAAGGGCCTGGTAATGGAATTTGGGGGGACCCCCACGCTATTTTTTTTTTATGAATAAATTTGCTCTGAATTGCCAGAGCCGACAATTCCTTAGAGCTGCAAGTCCGGTTTTAAATGCCTTTTTTCCTTTCAGAAATGACACATTGTTCTATGTACGGGAAACATGTGATATTTCAGATGCTGACTTTACACCCCCCCCCCCCTAGGTACGAAATTTAAAGTAATATTACACTTTTATTGTTTTACTTTTAGCATTATTAACTTCACTGCTCCTGAAAAAACGGCAGTTTTTAAAACTTTTTTTGCATTGATACATGTTTCCTGGGATAGGACCCGGGTCTCCAAACACTTTTTAGGACAATAACTTGCATATTAGCCTTTAAAATGAACACTTTAGATTTCTCCCATAGACTTTAACAGGGTGTTCCGCGGCTTTTCGAATTTGCCGCGAACACCCCGAATTGTTCGTTGTTCGCCGAACAGGCATTGTTCGAGTCGAACTCGAAGCTCATCCCTAATGTGGACACCAAAATTGGGACCTTGAGAGGCACATACAGGAAGGAGCGCTTTAAAGCGGAGGTCAACCCGATTTTTTTTTTTTTTTAAAAGCCAGCAGCTACAAATACTGCAGCTGCTGACTTTTAAAAAATGGACACTTACCTGTCCAATGCATCCCCAAACACTTTTTAGGACAATAACTTGCATATTAGCCTTTAAAATTAGCACTTTAGATTTCAAATTTTTCGAGTCCCATAGACTTTAACGGGGTTCTAAAGTTCACACGAACATTTGGTGTGTTCGCAGGTTCTGGTGTGAACCGAATAGGGGGTGTTCGGCTCATCACTAATTGCCCCTCCACAGTTAAGAAAGTCCCACCACAGGGAAAACTGGGATGCCACATTCTGCCATTCCTGTGGCGTTGAAGGAAACTGTGAAGTCAAACCAGAAAAAAATAAATTTAGTACTTTTGCACATAACATTGCTAGCAGATTACAAAAACATTCTTGGATAACATCAGTATAACTTTTATTTTAAGGAGTATTTTAAGACAAAAATATAAGGCCCACTTATCAGATTCCTCACCCCTCTGATGGCCCATTGTAAAAATTTGGGGGGGGGGGGGTTCTAGCTGAGTTTGGGAACCCCAAAAAAAACTCTACCACTCTGCCTGAATTTAATGATAAAAAAAACATTTGTAGACATTTTAGGGGGTGTTTAGTGTAAAGCACTACAATGGAGCTAACAAAATACATTGTTAATTGACTAGGCTAGATATGTATGGGCCCAGAATAGCATGAAGGGAAATATGCATGTAGGCCAAAAATGGAGCTTTAACCACTTAACCACTTCCTTACTGGGCACATATACCCCTTCCTGACCAGGTGAAATTTCAGCTTCCGGCACTGCGTCGCTTTAACTGACAATTGCGCGGTCATGCGACGTGGCTCCCAAACAAAATTGACGTCCTTTTTTCCCCACAAATAGAGCTTTATTTTGGTGGTATTTGATCACCTCTGCGGTTTTTATTTTTTGCGCTATAAACAAAAATAGAGCGACAATTTTGAAAAAAAAAACAATATTTTTTACTTGTTACTATAATAAATTGCCCAATTTTTTTTAAAAAAATTATTTTTTCTCAGTCTAGGCGATACGTATTATTCTACATATTTTTGTTAAAAAAAAAAAAAAAAAAAATCGCAAGAAGCGTCTGGTTTGCGCAAAAGTTATTGCGCTTACAAAATAGGGGACAGAATTATTATTTTTTATTATTTTTTTTACTACTAATGGCGGCGATCAGCATTTTTTTTCGTGACTGCGACATTATGGCGGAGACATCGGACACTTTTGACACATTTTTGGCGCCATTCACATTTATACAGCGATCAGTGCAATAAATATGCACTAATTACTGTATAAATGTGACTGGCATTGAAGGGGTTAACACTAGGGGGTGAGGAAGGGGTTAATGTGTACCCTGAATTGTGTTACTAACTGTGGGGTAAGGGGACTGACTGGGGGAGGTGACCGATGCTGTGTCCCCCTATGTACAAGGGACACAGATCGGTCTCCTCTCTCCCTGACAGGACGTGGAGCTCTGTGTTTACACCCCATCATTACACACAGAGCTCCACGTCTTGTCCCTGTAGCCGCCGATCGAGAGTCCCTGGCGGACATCGCGGCCGCCAGGCACTCGCATCGGCATCTCAGCGATGCGGCGAGCGCGAGCGCCTCCGCCGGACGCGCGCGCGCCCGCGCCGCTGGCTGCGCGCGCAGGCCGTAAAAACACGGCCTCCCAGAGATGTAGAGCCACCCTGCGGCCGTACAAAGTCGTACGGCCGTCGGGAAGTGGTTAAGCCCCGGACCAATATGCTGCTAAATGCCCAAAGACGTTTTTACAATTCGGCACTGCGTCGCTTTAACAGACAATTGCGCGCTCGTGCGACGTGGCTCCCAAACAAAATTGGCGTCCTTTTTTCCCCACAAATAGAGCTTTCTTTTGGTGGTATTTGATCACCTCTGCGGTTTTTATTTTTTGCGCTATAAACAAAAATAGTTGCGACAATTTTGAAAAAAAATGCAATATTTTTTACTTTTTGTTATAATAAATATCCCCCAAAAACATATATAAAATTATTTTTTCCCTCAATTTAGGCCGATACGTATTCTTCTACCTATTTTTGGTAAAAAAATCGCAATAAGCGTTTATCGATTGGTTTGCGCAAAATTTATAGCGTTTACAAAATAGGGGATATTTTTATTAATTTTTTTTTTTTACTACTAATGGCGGCGATCAGCGATTTTTTTCGTGACTTCGACATTATGGCGGACACTTCGGACAATTTTGACACATTTTTGGGACCATTGTCATTTTCACAGCAAAAAATGCATTTAAATTGCATTGTTTATTTTGAAAATGACAGTTGCAGTTTGGGAGTTAACCACAGGGGGCGCTGAACGTGTTAGGCTTCACCTAGTGTGTGTTTACAACAGTAGGGGGGTGTGGCTGTAGGTCTGACGTCATCAATTGTGTCTCCCCTATAAAGGGGATCACTCGATCGATGCGCCGCCACAGTGAAGCACGGGGAAGCCGTGTTTACATACGGCTCTCCCCGTTCTTCAGCTCCGGGGAGCGATCGCGACGGAGCGGCTATAAACGAATAGCCGTGCTGTCGTCCCGGATCGCTCCCCGAGGGAATCCGCCCGCCGCACGCAGCGGGGGGGGGGTCCCGATCGGACCCCCCACCCGCTAGAAGGCAGGGACGTATATATACGCCCTTCTGCCTGTCCGTGCCATTTTGCTGACGTAAATAGTCGTGCGGCGGGCGTTAAGTGGTTAAAAGCTTACAACATGCACGAGGACAAAAGGGGAGATTCACAGCATATTACAAACATATTAATTAGGGAATGATGAAAGAAATACAATACATTAGCAAGCATTAAATACATAGAATGTGATATTAAAGGAGAAAACTTACCTTAAACGCTTAAGGATCACCTCCTGCACATTTATGTTGGCAGAATGGCACGGCTGGGCACATACACGTACAGGTACGTCCGGTGTTAGTGCCCAGCCATGGGTCGTGGGCCTGCGCTCGCAGCGCGCGCCCCTGACCCGGTCCAAAGCTCCGGGACCGCGGGACCCGCGGACCCGATCGCCGCTGTAATCCCGCGATCGGTCCCCGGAGCTGAAGAACGGGGAGAGGTGAGTGTAAACACGGCTTCCCCGTTCTTCACTGTGGCAGCGTCATCGATCGTGTGTTCCCTTTTATAGGGATACACAATCGATGACGTCACACCTACAGCCACACCCCCTACAGTTATAAACACATGAAAATGACAATGGTCCCAAAAATGTGTCAAAATTGTCCGAAGTGTCCGCCATAATGTCGCAGTCATGGAAAAAAAAGCTGATCACAGCCATTAGTGGTAAAAATGTTTTTTTTATAAAAATGCAATAAAACTATCCCCTAAATATGGGATAGTTTTATTGCATTTTTATAAAAAAAACAAAAATTTTTGCGCAAACCAACCGATAAACGCTTATTGCGATTTTTTGTTACCAAAAATAGGTAGAAGAATACGTATCGGCCTAAACTGAGGAAAAACATTTTTTTTTATATATATTTTTGGGTGTTTTTTTTATAGCAAAAAGTAAAAAATATTGCATTTTTTTTTAAATTGACGCTCTATTTTTGTTTATAGCGCAAAAAATAAAAATCAAATACCACCAAAAGAAAGCTCTATTTGTGGGAAAAAAGGATGCCAATTTTGTTTGGGAGCCACGTCGCACGACCGCGCAATTGTCTGTTAAAGCGATGCAGTGCCGAATCGCAAAACATGGCCGGGTCCTTTAGCTGCTTAAAGGTCCGGGTCTCAAGTGGTTAAGATAGTCCTTCTGCAGAACTTGAATGATGGCAGAACAGGTGTGTGTAATGACCCCCAGAGCCTGGGGGAGATGCCTGTTGAGAACTTGAGGTCCTGCAGGCTTCTCCCTGTCGCCACGTATCTCAATGTGGCAACTAGCCTCTGCTCAGCAGTGATGGCTTCTCGCATGATGGTGTCCTGCCTTGTGATAGAGGTTGACACCAAAGCCAACAGACGCTGAAAAACGGGGTCCAACATCCAGAGAAAATTCCTGTAGTCATCAGGGTTATTCTCCTGGATCTCCCACAGCAAGGGCATGTGACAGAATTGGTCACGCTGGAGCAACCAATTCTTTGTCCATGAACGCCTCCTCACCCTGTTCATGGACTCGTTTTGATCCAAGACAAGAAGCCCAACACCAAGCCTATGCACTCTACGATGAGAACGTACCCACAACATGGCTAGAAAACAGTCGGCTGGTCAGAACGAACTAACAGAACGCACTGAAGAACAGCAAGGCCTATAAAGCACAACCATGAAAATGAGAAACGAGCGGACAGGAACGCACTGGCAAAACAGATACAACCTGACTACATGCCCTGAAAGACAAGATACAAACCCATAAGCACCTACTGAACAGCAGAAAATGATCTGAATAGCACGAATGCTGAAAGCGCAATTCGTCTCTCACAAAACTTTTACTAACACGCAATAACACAAGATCAGCAAAACTGGCTCAAAAGGGTGGAGCCAGTGGAATGAAACCTCCCCTTTATACGTGTTAAATGTCACCGCGCCTTGGACCGGCGGGATTTTGTATGAGAGTCTGTACGCAAAACAAGCTTGGCAGGAATCCCGTCAATCCCGTCTACAGGATTGGAAATATCAGTTTGTAAATGGATAGAAAACTGGCTGAAAGACAGAATTCAGAGAGTCGTGGTTAATGATTCTTACTCTGAATGGTCCAATGTTATCAGTGGTGTACCCCAAGGTTCAGCGCTGGGACCCTTACTTTTCAATATATTTATAAATGATATTGGGTCTGAGATCAAAAGTAACATTTCTGTCTTTGCAGATGACACCAAGCTATGCAGTGGAATAACGTCCTTGCAGGATGTCTCCAATTTACAAGCCGACCTCAATGCTCCGTCTAATTGGGCGACTATGTGGCAGATGAGGTTTAATGTAGATAAATGTAAAGTTATGCACTTGGGGGCTAAGAATATGCATCATACATACTAGGGGGAGTACAACTGGGGGGATCTGTAGTGGAGAAGGATCTGGGGGTTTTAGTTGATCATAAGCTCAATAATGGCATGCAATGCCAAGCTGCGGTTTCCAAAGCGAGCAAAGTCCTTTCTTGTATTAAGAGAGGTATGGACTCCAGAGACAGAGATATCATTTTGCCCCTGTACAAATCATTAGTAAGACCTCATCTGGAATATGCAGTTCAGCTTTGGGCTCCAGTTCTCAAAAAGGATATCGGAGAACTGGAGAAAGTGCAGAGAAGGGCAACCAAACTGATAAGAGGCATGGAGGAGCTCAGCTATGAGGAAAGATTAGAAGAACTAAATCTATGCACTCTTGAGAAGAGGAGAATAAGGGGGGATATGATCAACATGTACAAATACATAAGGGGTCCATATAGGGAACTTGGTGTTGAGTTATTCACTTTACAGTCATCACTGAGGACAAGGGGGCGCTCTTTACATCTGGAGGAAAAGAGATTTCATCTCCAAATATGGAAAGGTTTCTTCACAGTAAGAGCTGTGAAAATATGGAACAGACTCCCTCCAGAGGTGGTTCTGGCCAGCTCAGTAGATTGTTTTAAGAAAGGCCTGGATACTTTCCTAAATGTACAGAATATAACTGAGTACTAAGATTTGTAGGTAAAGGTGATCGGGGGAAAATCCGATTGCCTCTCGGGGGATCAGGAAGGAATTTTTTCCCCTGCTGTAGCAAATTGGATCTCATGCTCTGCTGGGGTTTTTTGCCTTCCTCTGGATCAACTGTGGGTATGGAGTTGTGTGTATAGGATTGTACTGTGTTTTTTATTTTGTTTGTTTGTTTATTTATTTTTTTGTGGTTGAACTGGATGGACTTGTGTCTTTTTTCAACCTGACTAACTATCTAAGCTTGGTAGAAATCCCAACAAAAATAACGTTTTTTTTTCAGACAGGAAAACCGGTCGTGTGTACAGGGCTTTAAAGTATAACTATTATTATTATACAGGTTATATATAGTGCCAACAGTTTACGCAGCGCTTTACAATATAAAAGGGAGACAATACAATTATAATACAATAAAATACAAAAGGATTAAAAGGGCCCTGCTCAGAAGAGCTTACAATAACTACAATAACTAAAGGTAAAACGTTTTTTGTTTTGGATGGAGTAGAGAGGAATTAGACCCCCTGTCAATTTTTATTGCTGTCTGTGTCCCAATTAAGGAGATTCCCCTCTCTATTTGTCCTGTTTACTATCATTGAAAGGGAAAGTAAAAGGAAATTTTGGGTTGTCCCTAGAAAAGTAAAGGGGAAATCTTCCAAGAGAAATTCCTTTAATTTGCAGGGATTTCTTACTTCCTGTTTGGCTTTGGGACAGGAAGTGAAGGGAAATCTCCTCAATGGAACAGAGATGGTGACTGTAACGGCTACCCATGTAGTGAGAGGGTCTCAGCCGTTGGAGACGTCCTTTTCCCTGGCAAGCTGCGATATGCAGGTACCGCCGGTATATCCCATCGAACGCCCTTTCAAGAAACGAGACGGGCTACGTTTGCGGAGTCAAGCAGGACAGAACTTTAATGCCACATTTTTCCTCCTTATATCTGGTTACAAACTGTACAGAAACAAATGACACTCCCCCCCCCCCCACCCAGGGGGGGGCTTCAATACACATACTTTGAAATAATGACATTCCCTTGAGCCAATCAGTCGCTAGCCGTTTTGGCTCCTAAACTTAGCTTGCTCAGACAATAGAATTCAATTAACCTTTAAAACAATTATCACTCACACATAATCCCCATCAGCATACACCGCACAGGAGGCTGTTACCTACACAAAAGAGAGTTCATTAGCTATGCAAAGGGTACATTAGCATTCAGCAGTGAAAGAGATCCTTGTCCAATTAACCCTTTGAGCTCAGAATACAATGTGGTACATCCAATTGTGACAAGCCATGCAGTTTCCTTGTAGTCCTCCCTGCATGAAGATTATCGATGTCCCGGCAGCATGCATAGGTCCGTTACACTACTCCCCTTTTGTGGAACACTCCGGCAGACCCGGATTGATCCTTTTCGGATCAACTTGGGGATGTCCGGTCTGCTGTTAGGGTAAAAGTTCCGTTTGCCTGGACAGTCCGTCGGCCTTCCCATTGGCTTACCAGGTCGTTGGCTGATGGTGACGGTGAATAATAGAATTCAATTCTGGAACAGTCACTTGCTTTGCTCTCTCAATGGCTCCCAAAACCTGTTGCTGATGCTCTTGGGACAGATACGGCACCACCTGGATGCAAATCCCATTTAATCTTTTGACAATTTCCGCCTGTTTGTGCATTTCAATGTTCAAGCCACGGGACATCTCATAATACATGACATAGTGTCGTTGCATCTCTGATTTCTCACTGGCCAACTTGTCACATTCCCATTTTAGACTGTGATATTGTGCTGGATCTACAGTACATGTCGGGGAAGGTAGTCTTACCCGGTTCTCAGCAGCAAGCGGGTTGATTCCAGCAACGCGGGTGGTCCCGGGACAAGCAGCAGCAGGTGTAGGTAAATAAGCCGAAGTCAGAGGGCCAATGTCGTTGCCCAGCACCACCTCGGCAGGTAGGTTGTCCATGATACCAACTGTGGTCTTTCCTGACCCGGCTCCCCAGTCTAAGTGCACCCGGGTGGTGGGTACGCGAAATACAGCACCCCCTGCGACCCGGACGGCAACTGTGCGAGTGGACACGTTCTCTGGCTTTACCAGATGTTTTTGAATCAGAGTGATAGTAGTCCCGGAATCTCTTAGGCCTTGTGCTACTTGTCCATTCACTCGTACCTCCTGACGGTGATGCTGACGGTTATCCGGAGAGGCCGCTTGTATTGGGTCTGCCTCATACCAAATTCCCAGACATTCCTCAGGGCCCCCCTCGGTCTCCAGGCAGTGGGCCGCAGAGGGACGTGATGGAGTGACCTCTGTGTTGGGTGTTGTGCGTCTCCAATTGTTATTTGTAGCTCTCAAAGGGCAATAACGAGCAATATGTCCCGTGTCGCTGCAGTGATGGCACGTCACCCTAGGCGAATCCCAGGGGTAGTTGCTAGGCCCCTGAGGACGTGGTGGGACTGGAGCCCGAAACTCTGGGCATGGGGTGACGGTTGGAGTACGCAGTTCTACCTTCTGAGCAAGCCGCATAGTACCCTGGCTTACTTTCCTTGTCTCCGCGTACTCATCTGCTAGCCGAGCCGCCTCGTTTAAGTTAGCGGGACGGCGATCTCGTACCCAGTCTTGTATGTCTGCGGCCAGGTCTTGGAAGAAATGTTCCATTAGGAACAGCTGCAATACTTCCTCCCCGGTGTTGGCCTTGCACCCTTGGACCCAAAGGGATGCCACCCTTCTTTGTAACTGGTTGGCCCATTCCATGTGGGAGTCCACAGCCATCTTCTTGGACTCCCGAAAGCGCCGGCGGTAGGCTTCTGGAGTTACGGCGTATCGGGTTAGCAGCGCCTTTTTAAATTGCTGGTATTGTAAAATCTCCACTGAAGCGAGAGGCCGAAAGGCTTCATTGGCTTTGCCCGACAATTTCCCCGACAAAATAGTGACCCATTGGTCTGGTGGTACCTGGTGTAGTGAGCACTGCCTCTCAAAGTCCGCCAAATATCCATCTATTTCCTCCTCACTTTCTACAAAAGCTTTAAATGCAGTGAACGGTATTTTCTTTCCTGTAGCAGCAGGTGGGGGGGTAGGAACTGCAGGTGTAATGGGCTGTCTCGCTCTTACCAGTTCCAGTTCTTGTCCCCTCTTAGTTTGTATCTCCTCCCTTGCTTCCCGGAACAGCTGGTTTATTAGTTCCATGGACGTTTCTGGATACAAGGATAATCTCCGCTGTACAATCCCAGTAATTACATCTTCTTCGCTGACCGGTGCAAGGGGCTCCGTTCCTTCCATGGATCCATCCATTTTGTCCAGCCCCAGCAGTTCAGCTATCAGCTCCCTCCGTGGTCTGTTGCTGGCGCTCCTACCACGACTCTCTAATAAATCTTTTAGTGTGGATCTTTTCAGCCTCGCGTACTGCGACTCCATTCAGCACTTGCTCTTTGGATAAAAGGACCATCCCATTGCTGCCAACCAATGTAACGGCTACCCATGTAGTGAGAGGGTCTCAGCCGTTGGAGACGTCCTTTTCCCTGGCAAGCTGCGATATGCAGGTACCGCCGGTATATCCCATCGAACGCCCTTTCAAGAAATGAGACGGGCTACGTTTGCAGAGTCAAGCAGGACAGAACTTTAATGCCACATTTTTCCTCCTCATATCTGGTTACAAACTGTACAGAAACAAATGACACTCCCCCCCCCACCCAGGGGGGGCTTCAATACACATACTTTGAAATAATGACATTCCCTTGAGCCAATCAGTCGCTAGCCGTTTTGGCTCCTAAACTTAGCTTGCTCAGACAATAGAATTCAATTAACCTTTAAAACAATTATCACTCACACATAATCCCCATCAGCATACACCTCACAGGGGGCTGTTACCTACACAAAAGAGAGTTCATTAGCTATGCAAAGGGTACATTAGCATTCAGCAGTGAAAGAGATCCTTGTCCAATTAACCCTTTGAGCTCAGAATACAATGTGGTACATCCAATTGTGACAAGCCATGCAGTTCCTTGTAGTCCTCCCTGCATGAAGATTATCGATGTCCCGGCAGCATGCATAGGTCCGTTACAGTGACAAAAATCTGACAGGGGTTAAAACCCTGTATATCACAGAACTTTTTTTTCCCATGGGACTTTTAAAGAGTCACACCTCATACAGTAGATATAAAAATATGAAAATGTATTAACATACATGTAAAAAACATATGTACCACAATGATAACGAAGACATCGATGATGAAGAAGAATGGTGCTGCATAGAGTTTATATGAAAAAATTTGATATGCCTTGCAAATCTGCGCCACTGACGCCTGATGGCGAAAAGCCCAGGAGGTTCCAACACCCCTGGTATAATGAGCTCTAACCCCAAAGGGAGGAGCTTTACATTTCAGGCCATAGGCCTGAGTGATTAACTGGCAAAACCAAAGTGAAATGGACGCCTTAGAAGCCGCTTGACCCTTCTTGAGGCCTTCCGGCAAAACAAAAAACGCATCAGAACTTCTGTTGCTTGCAGACCTCTCCAGGTGGACTCTGACCGCCCGCACCAAATCCAAAAGGTGCAACTGCTTCTCTCCTGGTGAGCAAGGCTGAGAGAAAAAAAAAGGGAGAACAATGTACAGGACTTAGCACACTTTATCATGGTGCAAAATCAAAAACGGCTCCTTACAGGAAAGGGCTACCAATTCAGAGACCTTTCTAACCGAAATAATTGCAAAAAGAAAAGCCAACTTCCGTGTCAAAAGAACTAACGGAACTTTGTTGATTGGTTCAAAAGGCTGCTTCCTGAGGCCCCCCGACAAAACCAAATTTGAATCCCAATAGCAAAGAGGATTTAACGGGAGGCAATAAGTGAGTCACTCCCTGAAGAAAAGTCCGGACCAGGGAATGTGAAGCCAAAAGCTTCTGGAAGTACAACGATAAGGCTGAAACCTGCCCGTTAATTGTTGTCAAGGCTAATTTTTTATCCTATCTAAGCCTGACTGAAGAAAAGAGAGAAATCTCTCTAAATATCTACAGGGATTTGCCAACTTCTGGCCTCACACCACGAAATGTAGTTACCACTGGTCCTGAGATATCACGACCTTCTAGCACCCTGGCTCCAATAGCCACACCGTCAAATTTAGCAAATATAAATTTGGGTGGAATATATGCCCCTGTGACAGTAGACCGAGCTGCAGCGGAAGCATCCAAGGCTTGCCTACTGCTAATCTCACTACCTCTGGATACCAGGCCCTCCTGGTCCAGGCCGGATCTACCAGAATGACTGATGTCATCTCCTGCGCAAAAGATGTGGTAGAAGAGGAATCTGGGGAATGCATAAATAAAAGAGAACTGAGTCCAGGGAACTATCAGAGCATTTTTTCCGATTGCAAGTGTATCTCTTGCTCAGGATACAAACTGCTGAATCTTGCAGTTGAACCTGTATGTCAGCAGGTCTACATCCGTTGTACACCAACACTGGCAAATCTGCATAAACACCTGTGGATGCAGAGACCATTCTCCTGGATGTATCTGTTGGAGGCTGAGATAGTCCGCCTTCTAGTTCTCTACCCCCAAAATGTGGACATCAGACAGCATTGGCACATGCCTTTCTGCCCAGGACAAAACATGACTGACCTCCATGTGGGTCAGACAACTCTTGGTGCATTGACGGTTTGCACTCTTACGGGGGGACCCTGTAACTTTGACATCCAATAATTCAGCGCAAGGCGTATTTCCCGCAGCTCTAGCACATTGATGGGCAATCCCTGTTCCTTTAGAGTCCATTTCCCCTGGACTGTGGAACTTTCCATGACTGCGCCCCAGTCGGAAAGACTGGCATCTGTGGTCACTACCTTTAACGACAGTGGAAGAAAACACCTTCCTGTGCCACATTTTGGTCTACTAACCACCAGGCGAGACTTCCTCAAGCCTTGGGGATTATGATCATGCAGGAATCCAAAGCCTGCATCTTCCTGCTCCATGCAGACAAAATGTTCTGCTGCAATGCCCTGGAATGGAACTGGGCATATGGAATTGCCTCGAATGAGGAAACCACCCTTTCCAGAAGACTCATACAGAGTTGGACAGATGGGTATCTCTTTCGACTTACCTGATGAACCTGATCCTTTAGGGCAG